>NC_060197.1:40086539-40121539 GCF_021184085.1 Oncorhynchus gorbuscha
CGCCAAGACGAGCGTCACCTCTTCTCTCATCCTCCGTTCCTCTTCTGACCTTTGCCTTTGTCCGGCGCCACACTGTTATAACCTCTGCCTTACATTCAACTGACTTCATACACACTGTTATAACCTCTGCCTTACATTCAACTGACTTCATACACACTGTTATAGCCTCTGCCTTACATTCAACTGACTTCATACACACTGTTATAACCTCTGCCTTACATTCAACTGACTTCATACACACTGTTATAACCTCTGCCTTACATTCAACTGACTTCATACACACTGTTATAACCTCTGCCTTACATTCAACTGACTTCATACACACTGTTATAACCTCTGCCTTACATTCAACTGACTTCATACACACTGTTATAACCTCTGCCTTACATTCAACTGACTTCATACACACTGTTATAACCTCTGCCTTACATTCAACTGACTTCATACACACTGTTATAACCTCTGCCTTCCATTCAACTGACTTAGGCTAGTCAATAGACTGACACATAGTTTATAGGCTGACACATAGTCTATAGGCTGACACATAGTCTATAGGCTGACATAATCTATAGGCTGACACATAGTCTATAGGCTGACACATAGTCTATAGGCTGACACATAGTCTATAGGCTGACACATAGTCTATAGGCTGACACATAGTCTATAGGCTGACACATAGTCTATAGGCTGACACATAGTCTATAGGCTGACACATAGTCTATAGGCTGACACATAGTCTATAGGCTGACACATAGTCTATAGGCTGACACATAGTCTATAGGCTGACACATAGTCTATAGGCTGACACATAGTCTATAGGCTGACACATAGCCTATAGGCTGACACATAGTCTATAGGCTGACACAGTCTATAGGCTGACACATAGACTATAGGCTGACACATAGTCTATAGGCTGACCTATAGTCTATAGACTGACAGATAGTTTATAGGCTGAGTCCCTTTCAACGTTGCACTGCTCTGAACCCACTGTGCCAAAGCTTTGCTATCTCTGTCACACTTTACTGTCGTAAGCCAACTCATACAGTGTTGATTCTGTCACGTCTCAAATGTAAACCTCCATTTGAAGAGGTTCCTATTTGAGTGTCGTCCTCAAGTACTGAGCTTGCAGCTGTCCTAATCAGTTATATTAACCCTGTTACATGCTCAGTCATGAGAGGGAGTGAGGAAGGAAGGGAGGGAGCTAGAACAATTCAAACTACTGTTCAGAACTAATACGTATACCAAATGTTGTCGGAAACATAGCTCCACCTCCGTAGAATACAGGTATCTTTATCAACACAATAAGCAAGATACGAGAAGGCTACTGCTATGTTACCCTGATGAAGGCAGCTTGGTTATTAGACTGTTTCCCTGATGAAGGCAGCTTGGTTATTAGACTGTTTCCCTGATGAAGACAGCTTGGTTATTAGACTGTTTCCCTGATGAAGACAGCTTGGTTATTAGACTGTTTCCCTGATGAAGGCAGCTTGGTTATTAGACTGTTTCCCTGATGAAGACAGCTTGGTTATTACATTATTACATCTGGGCTCCTAGAGTGAGGCTCTCCTGTTCTTCTTCAAGCTACGTTACCTGCATTGGCAAATATCTTCAATCTCTAAGGTTAACATTAACAGGACTACAAATGAAGAAAAATTACAAGTGATTGACGTTGAAATATGTCTTAATGAACAGCGAGGCAAGCTCACACAATTGTACATTTAGTTTACACCCACTGGGTTTCACAAGATGTCAGCCTGGTTTGCTGGTCTGCCTCATGAAACGACATGAATTATAATTCATACAAATGTAAAATGCTGTATAGCAAGCTAAATGTATAGCGAGTTGGCTAATGTTAGCTAATCAGATAATTTACAAAAAAATCTCTATTTAACAAACTAACTTTATGACCACAAAATATGCATAATCAATCGAGGGGGGTTGCTGTGGGATTATTTAAGATACTCTTTAAAGAGGTAGGGTTTCAGATGTTTTCAGAAGATGGGCCGGGACTCTGCTGTCCTAGATTCAGGGGGAAGCTGGTTCCACCATTGGGATGCCAGGACAGAGAAGAGCTTGGACTGGGCTGAGTGGCAGTTACCCTCCCATAGGGGTGGGAGGGCCAAGAGACCAGAGGTGGCAGAACGGAGTACTTGGGTTGGGGTGTAGTAGGGTTTGAGCATGTCCTGAAGGTAGGGAGGTCAGTTCCTCTGAAGAAGTGGATACGAGCTTCGACTGGAAGCCAGTGGAGTGTGCGGAGGAGCAGGGTGACATGGTGAGGGAGAGAGAGAGACAGTGAGATGGAATGGCACTTATAAGTCAATGGCTTCGCGGCATCAACATTTGATGTTCTTCCAAATTGTAATTTGACACGTGAATTTGTTTTCTTCTTCTAGAAACACCTGTTGGATGTTGCAGCAACACATGACTTCACATTAATGTCAAAGTTTATCTTCCACGTGCAGGGTGGGAATCAAAAGGTCTGAAACAAAACTAATATTGAGAAATATTGGATTTAGAAGAATGTGTATGAGACTCTTTCCTAGAGACCCTATCCTCTTAGCGATCTCTTTCACATTGTCTCTCACTCTTGCTTTGTCTATGGTGATTCAGTATGACCTACCTTTAAAAGGAATTCGTTCTAGCTCTCTGTGGTATTTGACCTTGAGGTTATAGGTCATAGGTCAAATGCATGTCAGATTTTTAAATGTTTTATTTCACCTTTATTTAACCAGGTAGGCTAGTTGAGAACACCTTTATTTAACCAGGTAGGCTAGTTGAGAACACCTTTATTTAACCAGGTAGGCTAGTTGAGAACACCTTTATTTAACCAGGTAGGCTAGTTGAGAACAAGTTCTCGTTTGCAACTGTGACCTGGCCAAGATAAAGCATAGCAATTTGACACATACAACAACACAGAGTCACACATGGAATAAACAAAACATACAGTCAATAATACAGTAGAACAAAAAAGAAAAAAAGTCTATATACAGTGTGTGCAAATGAGGTAAGATATGGGAGTTAAGGCAATAAATAGGCCATGGTGGCGAAGTAATTACAATATAGCAATTAAACACCGGAATGGTAGATGTGCATAAGATTAAAGTGCAAGTAGAGATACTGGGGTGCAAAGGAGCCAGATAAATACATTAATACAGTATGGGGATGAGGTAGATAGATGGGCTGTTTACAGATGGGCTATGTACAGGTGCAGTGATCTGTGATATATATATATATATATATATATATATATATATATATATATATATATATATATATACAGTGGGGAGAACAAGTATTTGATACACTGCCTATTTTGCAGGTTTTCCTACTTACAAAGCATGTAGAGATCTGTAATTTTTATCATAGGTACACTTCAACTGTGAGAGACGGAATCTAAAACAAAAATCCAGAAAATCACATTGTATGATTTTTAAGTAATTAATTTGGCCAAGATCTTTCGAAGACCTTAGAAAGACAGGGTAGGATAGATATTGGTCTGTAGGAGTTTGGGTCTAGAGTGTCACCCCCTTTGAAGAGGGGGATGACCAGCTTTCCAATGTTTGGGAATCTCAGACGGTACAAAAGAGAGGTTGAACAGGCTAGTAATAGGGGTTGCAACAATTTTGCAATTTCGGCAGATCATTTTAGAAAGAGAGGGTCCAGATTGTCTAGCCCGGCTGATTTGTAGGGTCCAGATTTTGCAGCTCTTTCAGAACATCAGCTATCTGGATTTTAGTGAAAGAGAAATGGTGGGGGCTTTGGCGGGTTGCTTTGGAGGGTGCCGGTTAATTGGCTGGGGCAGGGGTAGTCAGGTGGAAAGCATGGCCAGCCGTAGAGAAATGCTTATTGAAATTCTCAATTATAGTGGATTTATCGGTGGTGACAGTGTTTCTGTCACAACCTGACCTTAAGAGAGCCTTTTTATTTCTCTATTTGGTTAGGTCAGGGTGTGATTTGGGTGGGCATTCTAGTTTTCTATTTCTTTGTTGGCCGGGTATGATTCCCAATCAGAGGCAGCTGTCTATCATTGTGTCTGGGCAGCCTGTTTTCCACTCTATGTTGTGGGATCTTGTCTTTGTATAGTTGCTGTTTAGCACTACAGAGCTTTACGTTCGTTTATATTTTGTTGTTTTTTGGTGATCATTTAATAAAGTACGATGAACACTTTCTACGCTGCGCTTTTGTCTCGTTCAATTGACGACGGACGTAACAGTTTCCTAGCCTCAGAACAGTGGGCAGCTGGAAGGAGGTGCTCTTATTCTCCATGGACTTTACAGTGACGTAACAGTTTCCTAGCCTCAGAGCAGTGGGCAGCTGGGAGGAGGTGCTCTTATTCTCCATGGACTTTACAGTGACGTAACAGTTTCCTAGCATCAGAACAGTGGGCAGCTGGGAGGAGGTGCTCTTATTCTCCATGGACTTTACAGTGACGTAACAGTTTCCTAGCCTCAGAGCAGTGGGCAGCTGGGAGGAGGTGCTCTTATTCTCCATGGACTTTACAGTGACGTAACAGTTTCCTAGCCTCAGAGCAGTGGGCAGCTGGGAGGAGGTGCTCTTATTCTCCATGGACTTTACAGTGATGTAACAGTTTCCTAGCTTCAGAGCAGTGGGCAGCTGGGAGGAGGTGCTCTTATTCTCCATGGACTTTACAGTGATGTAACAGTTTCCTAGCTTCAGAGCAGTGGGCAGCTGGGAGGAGGTGCTCTTATTCTCCACGGACTTTACAGTGACGTGACAGTTTCCTAGCCTCAGAGCAGTGGGCAGCTGGGAGGAGGTGCTCTTATTCTCCATACAGTGTCACAGAACTTTTTTGAGTTTGTACTACAGGATGCAAATTTCTGTTTGAAAAAGCTGGCCTTAGCTTTCCCAGAGGGTGGTCTATAGCAAGCGGCAACAGTGAGAGACTTGTTTCTAGAAAGGTGAATTTTTAGAAGTAGATGCTCAATGCTCGAATTGTTTGGGTACAGACCTGGATAGTAAGACAGAACTCTGCAGGCTATCTTTGCAGTAGAATGCACCACCCCCTTTGGCAGTTCTATCTTGGTGGAAAATGTTATAGTTAGGGATGGAGATTTCAGAGTTTTTGGTGGTTTTCCTAAGCCAGGAATCAGACACGGCTAAGACATCTGGGTTGGCAGAGTGTGCTAAAGAAGTGAGTAAAACAAATTTAGGGAGTAGGCTTCTAATGTTAACATGCATGACACCAAGGCTTTTACGGTTGCAGAAGTCAACAAATGAGAGCACCTGGGGAGTGGGAGCGGAGCTAGGCACTGCAGGACCTTGATTAACCTCAACATCACCAGCGGAACAGATGAGAGGAGTAGGATAAGGGTACGGCTAAAGGCTACACGAACTGGCCGTCTTGCACGTTCGGAAACAGAGAGTAAAAGGAACAGGTTTCTGGGAATGATAGCATACATTCAAGGCATAGTGTACAGACAAAGGTAAGGTAGGATGTGAGTACATTGGAGTTAAACCTAGGCATTGAGTAATGATGAGAGAGATATAGTCTCTAGAGACGTTTTAACCAGGTGATGTCATCGCATATGTAGGAGGTGGAACAGCATGGTTGGTTAAGGCATATTGAGCAGGGCTTGAGGCTCTACAGAGAAATAAGACGGTAATCACTAACCAGAAAAGTAATGGATGAGGCATATTGATATTAGAGAGAGGAATGTGTAGCCAAGTGAACATAAGCGTCCAGTGAGTGGTTGGGCTGGTTGGGAACACGGCGACTTAGCAGGCTGGTGCTAACAAGCTAGCAGTTAGTAGGCCGGGGCTAACAAGCTAGCAGTTAGCAGACCGGGGCTAGCAAGCTAGCAGTTAGCAGACCTGGTTAGCAAGCAAGCAGTTAGCAGACCCGGGCAAGCAAGCTAGCAGTTAGCAGACCGGGGCTAGCAAGTTAGCAGAAGAGCCTTTGGGGATGTCACGATGGAGGTAAGTCTGTTTTTAGCTCTTCGTGCGGTGACGTCGATAAATCAGTCGTGGATTAGTAGGGTTCCAAGTATCTCTAGGCAGCTAGCAGGCCGCAGTTAGCAGAATGGGCCTTCAGCGGACGTTGTGCCTGAAGGGCCTGTTGGAATCCTCGGGCAGATTATGTCAGTATTCCAGTCGTAGAGCATCGGCGGGGTTCCGTGCCCCGTACCGGCAGTAGAAGGGGTCCGGATATATGTAGCCCAGGAGTCGGCTTCGGTAGTGGTTAAGCGGGCATTGTGTCAAGAAGCAGTGTGGCTTGGTTGGGTTGTGTTTCAGGGGGACGCATGGCTCTCGTCCAAATCCCGAGTCCAAACGGGAGTTGCAGCGATGAGACAAGACTGTAACTTCCAATTGGATACCACAAAATTGGGGAGAAAAAAATGGGTAAAATATAAAAATTATAATTAATAAATACATCTGATTGTGATCATTTGTGTTGATCTGATATCACAAGCTGAAGAGAAGCTCTTCATCCTCACCTTCAGCAACTCTCTCTCTCTCTCTGACATTTTGGTATTCTGCCACTTGTCTCTATCCTATCTATCTAGCTGCTGCACATGCCAGCTTTTCTGGACATTTCTGACTTCGGCTGGCTCCCTGATGTCAATATCCATGTTAGACTAAATCATTCCTAAATGAAGAGGATCTAAATCCTCTTTGAGGTTTGCGATAGCCAACATCCCAAGGTCGAATGTGTTGTCCACCAGAAAACACCCCTGCGGGGGTAGTAACCCGAGCATTCTAATCTCCCCCCCCCCGCCAGCCCCGCAGATGGACCCTGCCTGGAATGTAGCAGAGCACCATGGAATCCCCGTGGGTTAAGGGAACAGGCTATTTTTAGGCGGGGGAGCATGATTCCTGGAAGAGGAATCCAAGATGGCCGCCCATCTGGACCACACTGACTGCTGACATACTATCAACTAACCTAAGAAAAAATGCCTGCCTGTGTGTGTATGTGTGTGTGTGTGTGGGAGGGGGCCTAGATGGCAGGGCCCCATGGTCTTTAGTGGTTCATAGCTCAGATTGTTCTCTGGCTGTGGGAGAGCGGCACTGTGGGTTTGTGTCGGTCAGCGACGGAGCAGAGTGAGAGCAAGGTGATTGAGGAGCAGGTCATCTGTGGCCCAGGCCTACACTGCCTGAACATCCATTCGCTGGGCTCTGGAGAAAAAGAGGTAGAAAAAAAGGGGAGAGGAAGAGAAAGAGAGAGAGTTATGGGATGGGCACACAGAGTGGAGGCTCTTCATAGCACATTGTATTCTTTGTGTGTCAAGAGCACTCCTTCAGTGGTTGAGTTCGCTTCATAGTGTATCTGCTTTAGGCCTAAACTGCTACTGTACCCCTTACATGAGATGCTGCCCCCTATAGGAACATCTGGTTAACAAATCATCTTGGACCCCTCCATCACCCCAAGCCTTATTTATTGTCCTGACAGGAAGTGAACGACACAGGATCCCCTCAACAGGTGCGTGCCAGGAGCAGTGCATGCTGGTCCGGCTGAGTGAGTGTGAGAGAGAGAGACAGACCCCCATTTCCTCCAATAGAATAATCTCGGCTGGACCATGGCTGTGCCACATGGTTACAATCAACTCAGGCCCCTTTGAAGTGCCCCAGACCATTTTATAAGGACACATGACTTCACTTCCCCCAAATTCCTGGCCTTATTGGAAGCAGCAAATTCACATGCTGAACACTGGTAGCTTAAACTACACTAAGAAAGACTTCTGCTTCTCATTGACAAGCAGCGGGCTTCTAATGTGTCAAATTGTTAGAATATCGTCATAGAGATGAATATCTTCGATATTTGGATTATATTTTATGCCTGTTGTACTTTCATGAAAGAGATGGATTCCTCCATATAAATGCAATTGATCTGGAAATCTGGATTTGAATATAAAGTAGATTTTAGGGTCACTCTGCTTGGCCATAAACTTATTCAAAGACAATGAATTTGGAACATGAAATATGAGAAACCAGCACCACACCTCCAGCCTTGTGGGAGGTGAAAATCTCTGTTTCTTTGTAAATTCACGAGGACTTGTTTGTCTCTGTCACGTTCGTCCTAACGATGGTGCAGCGTGATTAGAATACATTCTTATTAACAAAATAACACGAACGAAAATAAACAACTAGTGCTGACATGCAACTACACATAGACAATAACCCACAAACTATCCAGCGTATATGGCTACCTAAATATGGTCCCCAATCAGAGACAACGATAAACAGCTGCCTCTGATTGAGAACCGATCTAGGCAACCATAGACATACAAACACCTAGACAAGGCACAAACCCCATAAACATACAAAAACCCTAGACAGGACGAAACACCTATACACCCCTCGTCACACCCTGACCTAACCAAAATAATAAAGAAAACAAAGACAACTCAGGTCAGGGTGTGACAGTCTCAAACTATCTCACACACTCACCTCTCCCTGTTTTTGAACCGCTCTTCCGCTTACTCTATAAAACATCATTTTTTTGTGGGGATTTTTGTGTTTTTTACCTCACCAGATGCCCTTTAAACATTCCCAGAATCAGAATTCATTGCTCTACCTCCAAGTCTGGATCTTCCAGATATGACCGAGAGTCCCGCGACCTCCAGGGGTTAATAAACAGTGTTGAAGGTGTCTTCAGTTGTCATTTACCATGTCCAGAGTTGGCTACCTACAGCCCACAGACAGAGCACTACAGGTTGTACAGTGCCTAACATGCCTTTGGGATGCGTCCCAAATGGCACCCTAATCCCTGTGTCGTGCACTACGCACTACTTTGGACCAGAGCCCAATGGGACCTGGTCAAAAGTGGTGCACCACATAGGGATTAGGGTGCCATTTGGGACTAATGCTCCATCTAATTTGGGCCTAAGTGGATGCTAAACATGGACATTTCTCAAGTTCCCAACGGGAGTGTTGGCAGAACGGAGAGGATAAACTCCAAAGTGAATGGATGAATGAATTAATGAATGGACACTGAAGTTGAAACTGGTTCTTGGGTAAACACTAGTGCATTTGCTCTGCCTAGCTGAATGCCATTGTTTTGTTTGTCTTTGAATCCATTTTGACAAACTCCCCTTCTTTTCAACTCCAATTATGGTAACCATGGTGTCCAAAACAGAACCGGTTCAACGAACACAGACGTGTTTGAGAGAGAGAGAGAGAGAGAGAGAGAGAGAGAGAGAGAGAGAGAGAGAGAGAGAGAGAGAGAGAGAGAGAGAGAGAAGAGAGAGAGAGAGAGAGAGAGAGAGAGAGAGAGAGAGAGAGAGAGAGAGAGAGAGAGAGAGAGTTGCTTGCTTTCACTGAGGATAAAGAGCTTCTCTTCAGCCTACTTCAGCTTGTGATTTCATGCAGATCAACACAAATGATCACAATCAGATTTATTATGGAAAATGTATCATGTAAAAACTACAACTCATCAATTAGTCTTCCAGTGACAAACACAGGCACCAACCTGAGAACTTCCTCTAATTCAGGGTGTAGGACATCGGTTTACTTGTTTCAGCAGCTCTCCCTTCTCCATTTATTACGACACAAAACACTTGTACTTATCCATGTACATCATCATCACCCCTTTAATACTGACAACAAATCAGACAAATAGTGCCGCTTTGTTTCCCTGCCCCTCTCTCTCTCTCTCTCTCTCTCTCTCTCTCTCTCTCTCTCTCTCTCTCTCTCTCTCTCTCTCTCTCTCTCTCTCTCTCTCTCTCTCTCTCTCCCCTCTCTCTCTCTCTCCTCTCCCCCTCTCTCTCTCTCTTTCCCCCCTCTCTCTCTTTCCCTCTCTCTCGCTCTCTCTTTCCCCCTCTCTCTCTCTCTCTGACACTTGATGTACTTATTATCTGGTCATATCTTTCCCACTACACATACTGGGCATATTTAGAACAGTGCATACCATGTGCAGGCCTTCGATCTATTTGAAGATTCCAACATGCTTTTGTAATCAGTTTCTGTGCGTTTATGTGCATGTGTGCGCGTGTGTGTGCGCGTGTGTGCGTACAGGTGCATATGTATGAGTATGCAAATGTGCATTTGTTTTTTTATGAGTCATGAATGTTTTTGGTTTATGACTGAGCGTGTGTGTTTCTACACGTGACTCTCCAAATGTGTGTGCGTGTGTGTGCGTGTGTTCTATGCATATGCAAAGAACACACCCATCTAACCTCTCTGTGTCTCTCTCTGTGTTTCAGTATTTCACCAGCAGGCTGTCCACAGTCCTCTGGAGCAGGGGAAGCAGGGGAAGCAGGGCAGCGGTGGCAGCAGCTCTGTCCCTTGTCAGAACTGTGGCAAGGCCTGCAAGGGAGAGGTGCTGCGCGTGCAGAATAAACACTTCCACATCAAGTGCTTTGTCTGCAAAGGTAAGGTCAACCTTGACCCCTAACCCCTGACCTCTTATGGTCTAGTCAATACATCTCACCAGATACATGGACACGAAGGCTGCTGAATAGTTACTATGAGCATTTCCACTAGCTATTGGATTTCCTCTATGGCAATGGACACACACACACACACACACACACACACACACACACACACACACACACACACACACACACACATCACACACACACACACACACACACACACACACACACACACACACACACACACACACACACACACACACACACACACACACACACACACACAGTTTATTGCAGGTGTAACATGCTGTACAGGTCAGGTCACCTTGCTACCATATCTCCTTCACCAGAACACCATATCTCCTTCACCAGAACACTACCATATCTCCTTCACCAGATCACCATATCTCCTTCACCAGAACACCATATCTCCTTCACCAGAACACCATATCTCCTTCACCAGAACACCATATCTCCTTCACCAGAACACTACCATATCTCCTTCACCAGAACACTACAACATATCCTTCACCAGAACACTACCATATCTCCTTCACCAGAACACTACAACATCTCCTTCACCAGAACACTACAACATCTCCTTCACCAGAAAACTACCACATCTCCTTCACCAAAACACCATATCTCCTTCACCAGAACACCACATCTCCTTCACCAGAACACTACCATATCTCCTTCACCAGAACACTACCACATCTCCTTCACCAGAACACTACCATATCTCCTTCACCAGAACACCATATCTCCTTCACCAGAACACCATATCTCCTTCACCAGAACACCATATCTCCTTCACCAGAACACTACCATATCTCCTTCACCAGAACACTACAACATCTCCTTCACCAGAACACCACATCTCCTTCACCAGAACACTACCATATCTCCTTCACCAGAACACTACAACATCTCCTTCACCAGAACACTACCATATCTCCTTCACCAGAACACCATATCTCCTTCACCAGAACACCATATCTCCTTCACCAGAACACCATATCTCCTTCACCAAAACACCATATCTCCTTCACCAAAACACCATATCTCCTTCACCAGAACACCATATCTCCTTCATCAGAACACCACATCTCCTTCACCAGAACACTACCATATCTCCTTCACCAGAACACTACCACATCTCCTTCACCAGAACACCATATCTCCTTCACCAGAACACTACAACATATCTTCACCAGAACACTACCATATCTCCTTCACCAGAACACTACAACATCTCCTTCACCAGAACACTACAACATATCCTTCACCAGAAAACTACCACATCTCCTTCACCAGAACACCATATCTCCTTCACCAGAACACTACAACATATCTTCACCAGAACACTACCATATCTCCTTCACCAGAACACTACCATATCTCCTTCACCAGAACACCATATCTCCTTCACCAGAACACTACCATATCTCCTTCACCAGAACACTACCATATCTCCTTCACCAGAACACCATATCTCCTTCACCAGAACACTACCATATCTCCTTCACCAGAACACTACAATATATCCTTCACCAGATCACCATAACACCATATCTCCTTCACCAGAACACTACCATAGGAAACAGGGCAGATGGGGCAGGTCAAAGCAATCATAGACCAGCAGGGTCTGGGCTTCCTGTTTTGTCTTTTTAGTGTGTGTGTGTGTGTGTGTGTGTGTGTGTGTGTGTGTGTGTGTGTGTGTGTGTGTGTGTGTGTGTGTGTGTGTGTGTGTGTGTGTGTGTGTGTGTGTGTGTGTGTGTGTGTGTGTGTGTGTGAGTGGCTGAAGAGCCGGGTGCTGTGATCTCATATTCAGCCCATCCCCTCCCTCCTGCTGTTCTCCTCCTCTATCTGTCACCTCCACTGCGCTCTGTAAGGACGCTGTCGTTTACTAGGGGCTTGTATGTTGTTATGAACACAGGCAGTGTTGCTAGGAAACGACAAGGGTCGGGACAATGTCGGGCGCTTCCTGCATTTTATCGCGTTTATTCTTACATCAGTGTGTAATGCCACTGGACACCGCCCGGGCATTCATCCTCTCCTCTAGGAACGAGGGAGGAGGGAACAGGGCATCCATCCTCTCCTCTAGGAACGAGGGAGGAGGGCATTCATCCTCTCCTCTAGGAACGAGGGAGGAGGGAGGAGGGCATTCATCCTCTCCTCTAGGAACGAGGGAGGAGGGCATTCATCCTCTCCTCTAGGAACGAGGGATGAGGGCATTCATCCTCTCCTCTAGGAACGAGGGAGGAGGTAGGAGGGCATTCATCCTCTCCTCTAGGAACGAGAGAGGAGGTAGGAGGGCATTCATCCTCTCCTCTAGGGAGGGAGGAGGGAACAGGGCATTCATCCTCTCCTCTAGGAAGGAGGGAACAGGGCATTCATCCTCTCCTCTAGGAACGAGGGAGGAGAGCATTCATCCTCTACTCTAGGAATGAGGGAGGAGGGCATCCATCCTCTCCTCTAGGAACGAGGGAGGAGGGAACAGGGCACTCATCCTCTGCTCTAAGAACGAGGGAGGAGAGAACAGGGCAGTCATCCTCTCCTCTAGGAACAAGGGAGGAGGGAACAGGGCATTCATTCTCTCTAGGAACAAGGGAGGAGGGAACAGGGTATTCATCCTCTCCTCTAGGAACGAGGGAGGAGGGAACAGGGCATTCATCCTCTCCTCTAGGAACGAGGGAGGAGGGAACAGGGCATTCATCCTCTCCTCTAGGAACGAGGGAGGAGAGAACAGGGCATTCATCCTCTCCTCTAGGAACGAGGGAGGAGGGAACAGGGCATTCATCCTCTCCTCTAGGAACGAGAGAGGAGAGAACAGGGCATTCATCTTGTTCTGTAGGAACGAGGGAGGAGAGAACAGGGCATTCATCCTGTTCTGTAGGAACGAGGGAGGAGGGAACAGGGCATTCATCCTCTCCTCTAGGAACGAGGGAGGAGAGAACAGGGCATTTATCCTGTTCTGTAGGAACGAGGGAGGAGAGAACAGGGCATTCATCCTGTTCTGTAGGAACGAGGGAGGAGGGAAAAGGGCATTCATCCTGTTCTGTAGGAACGAGGGAGGAGAGAACAGGGCATTCATCCTGTTCTGTAGGAACGAGGGAGGAGGGAACAGGGCATTCATCCTCTCCTCTAGGAACGAGGGAGGAGGGAACAGGGCATTCATCCTGTTCTGTAGGAACGAGGGAGGAAGGAACAGGGCATTCATCCTGTTCTGTAGGAACGAGGGAGGAGAGAACCGGGCACCAGATATCTGTTCAACTTCTTGTTTGCGTTAACATTTGGTTGAGTTGTCAACTATCGTGAATTCAATGTGGAAAACAATACTAAATTCCCTTTACGTTGATGACTTTTTTCAAATCTAATCAGTTTCCCACGTTGATTCAACATCAGCCTGTTGACTTTTTTTTGGTTGAAATGATGTGAAAATAATGTTGATTCAACCAGTTTTTGCCCAGTGGGATGTGAGTGATACTGTCTGAAGAGATTATCCTCTCCATGTTGAAGTGCTTATCCCTTTCTGAGTGGTTTTGTGATTCATAGGGAGTCATTAAGTCCGTCCCAAGGGGCATTCTGCTAAGTGTGATGATTAATGCACTCACTAACGATTCTGACACTTGTACCAGCAGATTTGACATACTTTTCTTTGGGATTTGAATACAGTGCTTAATACTCTCCTACTTTTTATTTAGGTTTATGCCTGAAATACAGTATGTATACATGTTCTATGTATTTGCCAATGTGGTTTCCAATAGGAAACACAGGTCATGTTCCCCCAGGTCTGAGGAGTGTGAGGGGGTGGGTTAAACACAGGTCATGTTCCCCCAGGTCTGAGGAGTGTGAGGAGGTGGGTTAAACACAGGTCATGTTCCCCCAGGTCTGAGGAGTGTGAGGAGGTGGGTTAAACACAGGTCATGTTCCCCCAGGTCTGAGGAGTGTGAGGAGGTGGGTTAAACACAGGTCATGTTCCCCCAGGTCTGAGGAGTGTGAGGAGGTGGGTTAAACACAGGTCATGTTCCCCCAGGTCTGAGGAGTGTGAGGAGGTGGGTTAAACACAGGTCATGTTCCCCCAGGTGTGAGGAGTGTGAGGAGGTGGGTTAATTAGGAAGTTTGAGGCTAGTTAACAAAATGCCAGGCATTTATACAGAGCTATTAATACCCCTTAGACTCAACACTGACAGGGAGAGGCACCGTTGGGGGTCTTTCCACACCCTAACCTCTAACCCAACCCCCTAGAGTCTCTATAGGGTATACAGGGATGGAACCTACCTCACCCACCCCCCTTAACAGGAAGTCTTATGTTGCCCTTCCCAGAATTCCACAGCAGGAATGCAATTTCCATCTAGTTGTCCGATTTATACTGCCAGAATTTGTCATGTATCATAAGGGATGATGGGGGCCCATTTTGACAAAAACACTTCCAGATGTGGACTGAATGGACTACAGAGCTTGAGGTAAAAGTTACTCTGAAGTCCAGATCTAGGAATACGGTAGGTGACCCTACCTCCAATCCATTAGATGGATAAAAAGATATCTGACCCTGTGTCAGTCAGTAGTCAGAAACAACTTCCTACCTCAGGCTCTGGTCTTATAGGCCGACAGCGACAGGGTTGGCTGTATCAGAAAAACATCCAACCTACCTCAGGCTCTGGTCTTATAGGCCGACAGCGACAGGGTTGGCTGTATCAGAAAAACATCCAACCTTCCTCAGGCTCTGGTCTTAGGCCGACAGCGACAGGGTTGGCTGTATCAGAAAAACATCCAACCTTCCTCATGATCTGGAAGAGAATCAACCATATCAAGTATAACCTCCCTGTCTTCTTATCACCAATTAGAGCGAGTATGGGTGTTAGCCAGACGGCTAACGGTGCCAGTTCTGAAGGGGAAACCATAAGCGTTTCGTTAGCTAGTTGTAATTAGCGCTATGCTACACAAATGTGTTCATTTAATGTAACCCCCTCAGTGGCTCTGGTCGTCTGATAGCATCAGCGTGAACATAAAACAGAGCCTCAGGTATAGCCCTGTGCTACTTAATCATGCTGCTTTTCGCAAACTTATTAACGATTATGCTCGGAATGCTATCAAGTGTTGCTAATTAGCAACATGCTATGGTGGTGTTTTAGTTGATGTTTGACCTCCATAGTGTGCACTTATGTCTGAATTTCTGACACCAGATGAATTAGTTAGTTAGTGAATCATGCACACTATGTCCAAAATGAAAGATACACTGAGATGGTTTTCTGGCAGAACATTGAGCAGATGTTTATCCCTGCCCTGTTTTTGCACTCATGGAGAATGATAACATCACATAAGCATTTTCACACAAGGGAGAATTGACTACTGCCAGCAGAACTGTGGACACGCCCAATCTCACGATACAAGCTAAGAGACAGATGAACTTCATGCACACAGATGGGAAAATTCATAGAGTATATGCTGCAAGATAAAGGGAAACAACTGTTAGCGATATCAGCTATCAGTGTCATTATTAACCTATCAAAATAGGTTCCTTCATAGAAGTGTTGGGGTTGGACAGTAAATATAAACTAATAACCATGTGCCGGGGTCTATTTGACAGTCTGGGGGCCTTTGGGGGGGGGGGACAATAGCAGCTGTTTTAGATGTTCTCAACGGGGTGTTGTCTCTTGGCCTCTCTCTGTTCTCTCGTTCTTGGACCAGAACCTTCGTAGCTCGAGGGCTTTTTTTCGTCACTCAGGGATGGGATAGTGACCTCACCCCACGCACACACATACCACCAACGCCCAACCCTGTACCCTGTAGCCCAGGAGCAGGTCCACTAGGGGTCTAGTGTTCCAGAGTTAGATTGGAATGGAATGTAGTCATAACTAGGGATATGGTTGTTTAGGATATAATGTATCTAGGGATAGTACAGTATATATGGTTGGTTAGGATATAATGTATCTAGGGATAGTACAGTAGATATGGTTGGTTAGGATGTATCTAGGAATAGTACAGTATATATGGTTGTTAAGGATATAATGTATCTAGGGATAGTACAGTATATATGGTTGTTAAGGATATAATGTATCTAGGGATAGTACAGTATATATGGTTGTTAAGGATATAATGTATCTAGGGATAGTACAGTAGATATGGTTGTTTAGGATATAATGTATCTAGGGATAGTACAGTATATATGGTTGGTTAGGATATAATGTATCTAGGGATAGTACAGTATATATGGCTGTTGGGTAGGATATAATGTATCTAGGGATAGTACAGTAGATATGGCTGTTGGGTAGGGCATGATATAGCTATCTGCATTTCCCTGGTCAGGACAAATTAGGAACCCTAATTCCCCATGTTGTAGACACACTCCAGGTTCTCTCTTGTCCTGTGTCAGGGTCTGTGAATGGAGAGAATGGAGGAAAGTAATAGAAAACCTTGTATATTTAGATGTAGACTTGTGTAATGGACAGCAGATAGGCCCTGGCCAGCTTGCCTTGTCTACATTGTCTTATTAGAAGTCTGCTAGCAATTTAGATCTGTTTCTCATATCAAAATGATTGACCGTGGACCCAATTATCAGCCGTATACTCTCCACCCCACTCCTTTAGGCGTCCAAATGACTGCCAGCTGGCATTCTGTTCTGTCAAGGACCTACATGTACTGTATGATCAACCTTAAGACTACCCAGACACACATTCTGTAAAATACACAGGGCGTTTTACAGGGGCCTGCCGACAAGGTCACACGCGCATAGCGGCCGACACTTTGCAGAAAGCACATATATAGTTCATAGCATGAACTATATATGACTCTGTACTAGTACCCCCTGTATATAGCCCTGTATATAGCCCTGTATATATGACTCTGTACTAGTACCCCCTGTATATAGCCCTGTATATAGCCCTGTATATAGCCCTGTATATAGCCCTGCATATAGCCCTGTATATATGACTCTGTACTAGTACCCCCTGTATATAGCCCTGTATATAGCCCTGTATATATCCCTGTATATAGCCCTGTATATAGCCCTGTATATAGCCCTGCATATAGCTGCTCTTTAATTCTATTTTTTGGGTATTTTTCTTAAAACTGCATTGTTATTTTAGGGCTTGTAAGTAAGCGTTTTACTGTAAGGTAGTTGTATTCGGCTCATGTGACAAATAAAATGTAATTTATTTTTATATAGGGTCACTTGGCATCTGGAAGACTGAATGGGTTTAACCAGAGGTCTGAATGGGTTTAACCAGAGGTCTGAATGGGTTTAACCAGAGCTCTGAATGGGTTTAACCAGAGCTCTGAATGGGTTTAACCAGAGCTCTGAATGGGTTTAACCAGAGGTCTGAATGGGTTTAACCAGAGCTCTGAATGGGTTTAACCAGAGCTCTGAATGGGTTTAACCAGAGCTCTGAATGGGTTTAACCAGAGCTCTGAATGGGTTTAACCAGAGCTCTGAATGGGTTTAACCAGAGCTCTGAATGGGTTTAACCAGAGGTCTGAATGGGTTTAACCAGAGGTCTGAATGGGTTTAACCAGAGGTCTGGGCTGGCAGCGGTGCCCATTGTATTTCTCCACTGCAAGATCAGAATAGGGAATTAGATTAGTCCCAAAGGACATCTAAATGACATGCTAATTGAATGTCAATATGTCACGCAGCATCCTGTGGTCTGGTGCTGTTCAGCGGTCTGAAGGGTTCATTTGGGTGTACAGATGCAGGCGTGATTGTAATAGGACTCTCCAACCATGGGATTGTATGCACAGACCCCGTCTGATTCCTTTATTGATGTGGTGCTCAGGTGTGTGTGTGTGTGTGTTATTCAAGTGTGTGTGTCGGTGTGTATTAATAGTTGTAGAGGACTCTAGTCAAAACAGACATATTCACAAAACATCTCTGAGTAGCAGCGCAGATCTAGGATCAGTTTGCCTTTTAGATCATAATGAATCAGATTATATGGACGGAGGGGGACCTGATTCTAGATCATCTTTGTGATTACAGGCCCTGATATGGACAATTATAGGATTAAACTAGTTGGAGGTTGAAGGACAAAAGTTTTTCATCCTAACAGTCCTGTGTTATGCATCCCAAGTTCGCTGCTAAATATTAAATGAATGCTCCCCAGCTATCTGCACTGACTCTATCTTGCACTGACCCTACGCACAAGCACTAGACTATATATACACACCATATACACACTCAGCCAGTACATTGACACTCACACACACACACACACACACACACACACACACACACACACACACACACACACACACACACACACACACACACACACACACACACACACACACACACACACACACACACACACACACACACACACACACACACACACACACACACACACTGTACATGCATACATTTTACATTTTACATTTAAGTCATTTAGCAGACGCTCTTATCCAGAGCGACTTACAAATTGGTGCATTCACCTTATGACATCCAGTGGAACAGTCACTTTACAATAGTGCATCTAAATATTTTAAGGGGGGGTGAGAAGGATTACTTTATCCTATCCTAGGTATTCCTTAAAGAGGTGGGGTTTCAGGTGTCTCCGGAAGGTGGTGATTGACTCCGCTGTCCTGGCGTCGTGAGGGAGTTTGTTCCACCATTGGGGGGCCAGAGCAGCGAACAGTTTTGACTGGGCTGAGCGGGAACTGTACTTCCTCAGTGGTAGGGAGGCGAGCAGGCCAGAGGTGGATGAACGCAGTGCCCTTGTTTGGGTGTCGGGCCTGATCAGAGCCTGGAGGTACTGAGGTGCCGTTCCCCTCACAACTCCGTAGGCAAGCACCATGGTCTTGTAGCGGATGCGAGCTTCAACTGGAAGCCAGTGGAGAGAGCGGAGGAGCGGGGTGACGTGAGAGAACTTGGGAAGGTTGAACACCAGGCGGGCTGCGGCGTTCTGGATGAGTTGTAGGGGTTTAATGGCACAGGCAGGGAGCCCAGCCAACAGCGAGTTGCAGTAATCCAGACGGGAGATGACAAGTGCCTGGATTAGGACCTGCGCCGCTTCCTGTGTGAGGCAGGGTCGTACTCTGCGGATGTTGTAGAGCATGAACCTACAGGAACGGGCCACCGCCTTGATGTTAGTTGAGAACGACAGGGTGTTGTCCAGGATCACGCCAAGGTTCTTAGCGCTCTGGGAGGAGGACACAATGGAGTTGTCAACCGTGATGGCGAGATCATGGAACGGGCAGTCCTTCCCCGGGGGGAAGAGCAGCTCCGTCTTGCCGAGGTTCAGCTTGAGGTGGTGATCCGTCATCCACACTGATATGTCTGCCAGACATGCAGAGATGCGATTCGCCTCCTGGTCATCAGAAGGGGGAAAGGAGAAGATTAATTGTGTGTCGTCTGCATAGCAATGATAGGAGAGACCATGTGAGGTTATGACAGAGCCAAGTGACTTGGTGTATAGCGAGAATAGGAGAGGGCCTAGAACAGAGCCCTGGGACACCAGTGGTGAGAGCTCGTGGTGAGGAGACAGATTCTCGCCACGCCACCTGGTAGGAGCGACCTGTCAGGTAGGACGCAATCCAAGCGTGGGCCGCGCCGGAGATGCCCAACTCGGAGAGGGTGGAGAGGAGGATCTGATGGTTCACAGTATCGAAGGCAGCCAATAGGTCTAGAAGGATGAGAGCAGAGGAGAGAGAGTTAGCTTTAGCAGTGCGGAGCGCCTCCGTGATACAGAGAAGAGCAGTCTCAGTTGAATGACTAGTCTTGAAACCTGACTGATCTGGAGAGAGAGGGGAGAAAGAGGTCAGAGCACAGGGTAGGGCAGTGTGAGCAGAACCAGCGGTGTCGTTTGACTTAGCAAACGAGGATCGGATGTCGTCGACCTTCTTTTCAAAATGGTTGACGAAGTCATCTGCAGAGAGGGAGGAGGGGGGAGGGGGAGGAGGATTCAGGAGGGAGGAGAAGGTGGCAAAGAGCTTCCTAGGGTTAGAGGCAGATGCTTGGAATTTAGAGTGGTAGAAAGTGGCTTTAGCAGCAGAGACAGAGGAGGAAAATGTAGAGAGGAGGGAGTGAAAGGATGCCAGGTCCGCAGGGATCGAGTTTTCCTCCATTTCCGCTCGGCTGCCCGGAGCCCTGTTCTGTGAGCTCGCAATGAGTCGTCGAGCCACGGAGCGGGAGGGGAGGACCGAGCCGGCCTGGAGGATAGGGGACATAGAGAGTCAAAGGATGCAGAAAGGGAGGAGAGGAGGGTTGAGGAGGCAGAATCAGGAGATAGGTTGGAGAAGGTTTGAGCAGAGGGAAGAGATGATAGGATGGAAGAGGAGAGAGTAGCGGGGGAGAGAGAGCGAAGGTTGGGACGGCGCGATACCATCCGAGTAGGGGCAGTGTGGGAAGTGTTGGATGAGAGCGAGAGGGAAAAGGATACAAGGTAGTGGTCGGAGACTTGGAGGGGAGTTGCAATGAGGTTAGTGCAAGAACAGCATCTAGTAAAGATGAGGTCGAGCGTATTGCCTGCCTTGTGAGTAGGGGGGGAAGGTGAGAGGGTGAGGTCAAAAGAAGAGAGGAGTGGAAAGAAGGAGGCAGAGAGGAATGAGTCAAAGGTAGACGTGGGGAGGTTAAAGTCACCCAGAACTGTGAGAGGTGAGCCGTCCTCAGGAAAGGAGCTTATCAAGGCATCAAGCTCATTGATGAACTCTCCGAGGGAACCTGGAGGGCGATAAATTATAAGGATGTTAAGCTTGAAAGGGCTGGTAACTGTGACAGCATGGAATTCAAAGGAGGCGATAGACAGATGGGTAAGGGAGAAAGAGAGAATGACCACTTGGGAGAGATGAGGATCCCGGTGCCACCACCCCGCTGACCAGAAGCTCTCGGGGTGTGCGAGAACACGTGGGCGGACGAAGAGAGAGCAGTAGGAGTAGCAGTGTTGTCTGTGGTGATCCATGTTTCCGTCAGTGCCAAGAAGTCGAGGGACTGGAGGGAGGCATAGGCTGAGATGAACTCTGCCTTGTTGGCCGCAGATCGGCAGTTCCAGAGGCTACCGTAGACCTGGAACTCCACGTGGGTCGTGCGCGCTGGGACCACCAGATTAGGGTGGCCGCGGCCACGCGGTGTGGAGCGTTTGTATGGTCTGTGCAGAGAGGAGAGAACAGGGATAGACAGACACATACCGACATACAAACACACACACATAAAAACACACATACATAGACACACACACAACCTGCCTTCATGTACATATCTACCTCAAATATCTCTTACATCTGTACATTGATCTGGTTCTGGTACTCCCTGTATATAGCTCCACATTGATCTGGTACTGGCACTCCCTGTATATAGCTCCACATTGATCTGGTTCTGGTACTCCCTGTATATAGCTCCACATTGATCTGGTTCTGGTACTCCCTGTATATAGCTCCACATTGATCTGGTTCTGGTACTCCCTGTATATAGCTCCACATTGATCTGGTACTGACACTCCCTGTATATAGCTCCACATTGATCTGGTACTGGTACTCCCTGTATATAAACCTCAGCAAAAAATAAATGACCTCTCACTGTCAACTGTGTTTATTTTCAGCAAACTTAACATGTGTAAATATTTTTTATGAACATAAGATTCAACAACAGACATAAACTGAACAAGTTCCACAGACATGTGACTAACAGAAATTGAATAACGTGGCTCTGAACAAAGGGGGGGTCAAAATCAAAAGTAACAGTCAGTATCTGGTATGGCCACCAGCTGCATTAAGTACTGCAGTACATCTCCTCATGGACTGCACTAGATTTGCCAGTTCTTGCTGTGAGATGTTACCCCACTCTTCCACCAAGGTACCTGCAAATTCCCGGACATTTCTGGGGGGAATGGCCCTAGCCCTCACTCTCCGATCCAACAGGTCCCAGAGGTGTTCAATTGGATTGAGATCCAGGCTCTTTACTGGCCATGGCAGACCACTGACATTCCTGTCTTGCAGGAAATCATGCACAGAATGAGCAGTATGGCTGGTGGCATTGTCATGCTGGAGGGTCATGTCAGAATGAGCCTGCAGGAAGGGTACCACATGAGGGAGGAGGATGTCTTCCCTGTAACGCACAGCGTTGAGATTGCCTGCAATGACAACAAGCTCAGTCTGATGATGCTGTGACACATTGCCCCAGACCATGACGGACCCTCCACCTCCAAATCGATCCCGCTCCAGAGTACAGGCCTCGGTGTAACGCTCATTCCTTCTAAGATAAAAGTGAATCCGACCATCACCCCTGGTGAGACAAAACCGTGACTCGTCAGTGACGAGCACCTTTTGCCAGTCCTGTCTGGTCCAGCGACGGTGGGTTTATGCCCATAGGCAACGTTGCTGCCGGTGATGTCTGGTGAGGACCTGCCTTACAACAGGCCTACAAGCCCTCAGTCCAGCCTCTCTCAGCCTATTGTGGACAGTCTGAGCACTGATGGCGGGATTGTGCATTCCTGGTGTAACTCGGGTAGTTGTTGTTGCCATCCTGTACCTGTCCCGCAGGTGTGATGTTCGGATGTACCAATCCTGTGCAGGTGTTGTTAAACGTGGTCTGCCACTGCGAGGACGATCAGCTGTCCGTCCTGTCTCCCTGTAGCGCTGTCTTAGGCATCTCACAGTACGGACATTGAACTGTATTGCCCCGGCCACATCTACAGTCCTCATGCCTCCTTGCAGCATGACTAAGGCACGTTCACACAGATGAGCAGGGACCCTGGGCATTTTTCTTTTGGTGTTTTTCAGTCAGTAGAAAGGCCTCTTTAGTGTCCTACGTTTTCATAACTGTGACCTTAATTGCCTAGCGTCTATAAACTGTTAGTGTCTTAACGACCGTTCCACAGGTGCATTTTCATTAATTGTTTATGGTTCATTGAACAAGCATGGGAAACAGTGTTCAAACCCTTTACAATGAAGATCTGTGATGTTATTTGGATTTTTACGGATTATCTTTGAAATAACGGGGTCTTGAAAAATGGCCGTTTCTTTTTTTTGCTGAGATTAGCTGCGTTCTTGTGTATTGTATTTTATTCCTATTCTCGTTGGGAAGGACTCGTAAGGCTACACCAGTTGTATTCGGTGCGTGTGGCAAATATTACCTCCCTGTGAATGACCTTGATGCAACAGAGAATCATCGTCAATCAATCAGCCCATAGACATGATACAATAGAGAGAGAGAGAGGGTTCTTAGGTCCTCTCTCAGCAGGAAATGGAACAATTAGCTGAAGAAAAGCATCTGTTCAATGCCTTATTATATTCTTATTATTCTTATAATTATTGTATTATTATTGTCTGTGTAGTGTGTATAAATCCCGTATGGTCTTGAGTCTATGTTACTATATTTGTCATTCCAGCAGTGGGTAGCTACTTCCTACAGACAATCCTTTCTATACAGTACAGGCAACCTAATCTACTGAAACATGATATTTCTTGGTTTCTTCCCTCAACCATTACGCACCCTCGTGTACTTACCACCCCTTTCCCCCACACTCATGAGTTCAAAGGGTCAGAGGCTTTTGCAATTTCCACCAATATGCTCCACTCCATAAGTCAATGCCCCTTGCAGAGTAATTATACTAAGCATTCCGTAACACACGTGTTTGAGTGTGACATGTTTTTGACATGGTTTTGGACACACCCACTGTCGTCCCGGGTAGGGTATGGTAGCGTACACTCTTAGAAAAAAGGGTTCCAAAAGGGTTCTTTGGCTGTCCCCATAGGAGAACCCTTTTTGATTCTAGGTAGAACTCTTGTGGGTTCCATGTAGAACCTTCTATTGAAAGGGTTCTACATGGAACTCAAAAGGGTTCCACCTAGAACCAAAAAGGGTTCTTCAATGGGTTCTCCTATGGGGACAGCCGAAGAACCCTTTTAAGTTCTAGATGGAAAAGGTGCTAAGAGTGTAGGGTACGGTGTGGTGTTAACTTCAAAAATAAAGTCTCATTTTTGGTAGACGGGAATCATTGAATGTATATTTGGTAGACAGGAGTCATTGAATGTATATTTGGGAGACAGGAGTCATTGAATGTATATTTGGGAGACAGGAGTCATTGAATGTATTTTGGTAGACGGGAATCATTGAATGTATATTTGGGAGACAGGAGTCATTGAATGTATATTTGGGAGACAGGAGTCATTGAATGTATATTTGGGAGACAGGAGTCATTGAATGTATATTTGGGAGACAGGAGTCATTGAATGTATATTTGGGAGACAGGAGTCATTGAATGTATATTTGGGAGACAGGAGTCATTGAATGTATATTTGGGAGACAGGAGTCATTGAAAGTATTTTTGGGAGACAGGAGTCATTGAAAGTATTTTTGGGGGAGACAGGAGTCATTGAAAGTATTATTTTTGGGCTTGAATAGTACTTCAGTTCTTTTGTGTGTTTCATCAACGTTGATTGAAAAAGGTATCCTATGCTTGAGAGCAGGCGGTCGTTCGTTTGTCGTCTCTTTCCCCAGTGAGTTGTGCTCTTTGACAGTCTTATGGTACGTACAGGGATAACAGACCCCAACAACACTTCATTTGATTAGATCTGATCCCGTAAGTGCAGCGGCAGGCAACAGAGCGAGTGGTGAATTCTTTTCAGGTTGCTTTGGCACATCCAAAATGAACTGGGTATGAAGGGATTACGTGAAGGAGAGATGAGGGGAACAGAGCTTGACAATGTATAATAGTGGGAGAGTTGAGTTACGTAGTGCACTCTACTCATCTCGCCCAGAAAAGAACTAGAGCCGAGTTCCCCAACGGGTCACCGGTTGGACATAAAACATGGTAAAAACACCAGCGAATCCGCTCCAAGTGATTTTAATTTGGGAAGTCTTGTTTCAATGTATTCCCATGGATAGTAGAGAGATCGATACAGTATATATGATCGTATACAAACGGAAGCAAGGTTTGACATTTTTATGTTTTAGTCATATATTATATCTGTTTGGGCTTCTTGCAGTCAATTAGAAAATGATTTGTAATTATGTTCCAGCCCCCTGACCATCCATCCGCTCATGAAAGAAATCGGCCCGCGGCTGAATCTAGTTGATGATCCCTGAACTATAGCATTTAGAACCGTCCTAGAACCGTCCTTTCTCTCCTCTCTTCATTATCTCTTCTCTCCTCTCTTAATCAGCTCTTCTCTCCATGAACTCTCCTCTCTTCATCAGCTCTTCTCTCTCCTCTTCATGAACTCTTCTCTCTTCATCAGCTCTTCTCTCTTCTTAGAGACAGACAGTAGGCCTATTTGGGGAGTCATTATAACCATCCTGCTTGATTTCTGAAGGTGATAAATGTCTCATATTTATCATCACACACCTATGCCAGCTTGCCATGCTTAGGACTGGTGTTGAAGTATTTTTGATTGGTGATGACGATCAACATCAGCATCTTCAACTTCAGATCTTCATCCAATATCCCTCTCTGAATCATCCTCCAGCCAACAGCCTGTCCTTTCTACTAGGTCACAGGTCACATATTTCACAGCAGGCTGTTTGATGAGTCGACATTGGTGACAGTGTGTCCCAAACTAGAGACGTTCTCTGGTACAGGGAGTAGCAGCAGAGGGGATAGGTTTCAATCATACCAGAACGCAGATCAGAGCCCTTCAGTCAGAGAGTCCAGGGTCCTGAATTACATACCAGAATCTACATCTGATCCCTTCCCACAGAGTGACCCAGTACCCCCTCCTTCACCCTAAACCTTCCCATAGAGTGACCCAGTACCCCCTCCTTCACCCTAAACCTTCCCACAGAGTGACCCAGTACCCCCTCCTTCACCCTGAACCTTCCCACAGAATGACCCAGTACCCCCTCCTTCACCCTAAACCTTCCCATAGTGACCCAGTACCCCCTCCTTCACCCTAAACCTTCCCATAGTGACCCAGCACCCCCTCCCTCACCCTAAATCTTCCCATAGTGACCCAGTACCCCCTCCTTCACCCTAAACCTTCCTACAGAGTGACCCAGTACACCCTCCTTCACCCTTAATCTTCCCATAGTGACCCAGTACCCCCTCCTTCACACTAAACTTCCCATAGTGACGCAGTACCTTCTCCTTCACCCTAAACCTTCCCATAGTGACCCAGTACCCCCTCCTTCACCCTAAACCTTCCCATAGTGACCCAGTACCCCCTCCTTCACCCTAAACCTTCCCATAGTGACCCAGTACCCCCTCCTTCACACTAAACCTTCTCATAGTGACCCAGGACCCCCTCTTTCACCCTTGTATTGATGTTGTAAAGTGGTTGTATTGAGGTTGTATTGACGTTGTAAAGAGGTTGTAGAGCGGTTGTATTGACGTTGTAAAGAGGTTGTATTGATGTTGTAAAGAGGTTGTATTGATGTTGTAAAGAGGTTGCATTGAGGATTAATGTGAGGGGGAGTGTGGGAACGGTAGTAGGTTATGCAACAGGGAAACTGCAGACTAGGATAGTGTTCATTTGGAACAATGACAACACTTTTACTGTAGTTTTGGACAAATTATAAACAGTAATACATCACCCGTGCTTCTGAAAATGGCCGACAATCCGAGGAACATTGGTTAGTGTTGCTGTGCCAAGAAGGTGTCACAGAGATCCTATTCAATTAAATGAGTTTTAGTATGTCATTCTATGGAAGGTGTGGCCTGGCTGTCCTGGGTTCAAGTGACATGGCTGCCATTTTTGTCAGATCACAGTCTGTGTTCTTGCTCTCTGCCAGGAGGGTGTTACTCTAGTTTCCACACTGATGTTATTGAGGTAGAAAACCCTCAGGCATTGTTGTTTATGTGTTACCTCATCTACATTCCGTCTTTGTACTGTGTGTGTGTGTGTGTGTGTGTGTGTGTGTGTGTGTGTGTGTGTGTGTGTGTGTGTGCGTGTGTGTGTGTGTGTGTGTGTGTGTGTGTGTGTGTGTGTGTGTGTGTGTGTGTGTGTGTGTGTGTGTGTGTGTGTGTGTGTGTGTGTGTGCGCGTGTACTATGCGTGTTGTGTGATATCCCATCTCCACAAGGTGTTAAAAGGTCAGGGAGGAGGATTCCTGAAACATCACATCTCTCTCTGTTTCTCTCCTTCCCTTTCTTTTTCTGAGAAGAGAAGGCAGGAAACCCAAGCCGTCAGTGCCTGTGAAAGAGAGGAACTCACTTTGTTTCTTTAAATGAGTGGAAAGAGAGGTTTCCAGCGGGCGGGTCCAGGGAGTGATGTCATGGGGACGTGTGTATTGTGTTGTTACCATAGTTAATGTATTATTTCCAGAGAGAGAGAGAGAAAAAAGAAAAACAAGTGGGGTGGCCAGTCCTCTTCTGGCTGTGCCGGGTGGAGATTATAACAGAACATGACCAAGATGTTCATAAATGACCAGCATGGTCGAATAATAATAAGGCAGAACAGTTGAAACTGGAGCAGCAGCACGGCCAGTCACTCTGTGTAGTGTGGGTGATGCTGTCAGTCACTCTGTGTAGTGTGTGTGATGCTGTCGGTCACTCTGTGTAGTGTGTGTGATGCTTTCAGTCACTCTGTGGTGTGTGATGCTGTCAGTCACTCTGTGTAGTGTGTGTGATGCTGTAGGTCACTCTGTGTAGTGTGTGTGATGCTGTCAGTCACTCTGTGTGGTGTGTGTGATGCTGTCAGTCACTCTGTGTAGTGTGTGTGATGCTGTAGGTCACTCTGTGTAGTGTGTGTGATGCTGTCAGTCACTCTGTGTGGTGTGTGTGATGCTGTCGGTCACTCTGTGTAGTGTGTGTGATGCTGTCGGTCACTCTGTGTAGTGTGTGTGATGCTGTCAGTCACTCTGTGTAGTGTGTGTGATGCTGTCGGTCACTCTGTGTAGTGTGTGTGATGCTGTCAGTCACTCTGTGTGGTGTGTGTGATGCTGTCAGTCACTCTGTGTAGTGTGTGTGATGCTGTCAGTCACTCTGTGGTGTGTGTGATGCTGTCAGTCACTCTGTGTAGTGTGTGTGATGCTGTAGGTCACTCTGTGTAGTGTGTGTGATGCTGTCAGTCACTCTGTGTGGTGTGTGTGATGCTGTCGGTCACTCTGTGTAGTGTGTGTGATGCTGTCGGTCACTCTGTGTAGTGTGTGTGATGCTGTCTCACTCTGTGTAGTGTGTGTGATGCTGTCAGTCACTCTGTCTGTCAGTCACTCTGTGTGGTGTGTGTGTCAGTCACTCTGCTGTGTGTGAGGCTGTCAGTCACTCTGTGTGGTGTGTGTGAGGCTGTCAGTCACTCTGTGTGGTGTGTTGTGAGGCTGTCAGTCACTCTGTGTGGTGTGTGAGGCTGTCAGTCACTCTGTGTGGTGTGTGTGAGGCTGTCAGTCACTCTGTGTAGTGTGTGTGATGCTGTCGGTCACTCTGTGTAGTGTGTGTGATGCTGTCAGTCACTCTGTGTAGTGTGTGTGATGCTGTCGGTCACTCTGTGTAGTGTGTGTGATGCTGTCAGTCACTCTGTGTGGTGTGTGTGATGCTGTCAGTCACTCTGTGTGTGTGTGTAGTCACTCTGTGTAGTGTGTGTGATGCTGTCAGTCACTCTGTGTGGTGTGTGTGATGCTGTCAGTCTGTCGGTCACTCTGTGTAGTGTGTGTGATGCTGTCGGTCACTCTGTGTAGTGTGTGTGATGCTGTCAGTCACTCTGTGTGGTGTGTGTGATGCTGTCAGTCACTCTGTGTGGTGTGTGTGATGCTGTCAGTCACTCTGTGTGGTGTGTGTGAGGCTGTCAGTCACTCTGTGTGGTGTGTGTGATGCTGTCAGTCACTCTGTGTGGTGTGTGTGATGCTGTCAGTCACTCTGTGTGGTGTGTGTGATGCAGTCACTCTGTGTGGTGTGTGTGATGCTGTCAGTCACTCTGTGTGGTGTGTGTGATGCTGTCAGTCACTCTGTGTGGTGTGTGTGAGGCTGTCAGTCACTCTGTGTGGTGTGTGTGATGCTGTCAGTCACTCTGTGTGGTGTGTGTGAGGCTGTCAGTCACTCTGTGTGGTGTGTGTGAGGCTGTCAGTCACTCTGTGTGGTGTGTGTGAGGCTGTCAGTCACTCTGTGTGGTGTGTGTGATGCTGTCAGTCACTCTGTGTGGTGTGTGTGAGGCTGTCAGTCACTCTGTGTGGTGTGTGTGAGGCTGTCAGTCACTCTGTGTGGTGTGTGTGAGGCTGTCAGTCACTCTGTGTGGTGTGTGTGAGGCTGTCAGTCACTCTGTGTGGTGTGTGTGAGGCTGTCAGTCACTCTGTGTGGTGTGTGCGATGGCTGACATGATGTCATGCCGTGCTCATGGAGGTCAAATGTGTTGAATTTCCACACACACATAAACACATGCTGAGAGATGCAGACACCCCACACACTCTCTCTGCGTCTCAGTGATATGTTGCTGGCAGCCACAGTGGTTAATGAAAACAAGACGTGTAGAAAAGGCTCTTGGTATCACAGTTGTTCCTCTCACTTGTTCCAGACTGTGAGATAGTGATGGTGTTATCAACCGTGTCCATTCCTCTTCTTTGGACCTCTCTTTATGGATTCCAGCTATCCATCTGTAGCATCCTCTCAGGCATTTCAGATAGTTATCCATCTGTACCATCCTCTCAGGCATTTCAGATAGAGTTATCCATCTGTAGCACCCTCTCAGGCGTTTCAGATAGTTATCCATCTGTACCATCCTCTCAGGCGTTTCAGATAGTTATCCATCTGTACCACCCTCTCAGGCATTTCAGATAGAGTTATCCATCTGTACCACCCTCTCAGGCATTTCAGATAGAGTTATCCATCTGTACCATCCTCTCAGGCGTTTCAGATAGAGTTATCCATCTGTAACATCCTCTCAGGCATTTCAGATAGAGTTATCCATCTGTACCACCCTCTCAGGCATTTCAGATAGAGTTATCCATCTGTACCATCCTCTCAGGCATTTCAGATAGAGTTATCCATCTGTACCATCCTCTCAGGCATTTCAGATAGAGTTATCCATCTGTACCATCCTCTCAGGCATTTCAGATAGCCTCTCATTTCAGATAGAGTTATCCATCTGTACCATCCTCTCAGGCCATTTCAGATAGAGTTATCCATCTGTACCATCCTCTCAGGCATTTCAGATAGAGTCCATCTGATCCTCCATTTCTAGTTATCCATCTGTACTCTCAGGCATTTCAGATAGAGTTATCCATCTGTACCATCCTCTCAGGCATTTCAGATAGTTATCCATCTGTACCATCCTCTCAGGCATTTCAGATAGTTATCCATCTGTACCACCCTCTCAGGCATTTCAGATAGTTATCCATCTGTACCATCCTCTCAGGCATTTCAGATAGTTATCCATCTGTATCATCTCAGGCATTTCAGATAGTTATCCATCTGTACCATCCTCTCAGGCATTTCAGATAGTTATCCATCTGTACCATCCTCTCAGGCGTTTCAGATAGAGTTATCCATCTGTACCATCCTCTCAGGCATTTCAGATAGAGTTATCCATCTGTACCATCCTCTCAGGCGTTTCAGATAGAGTTATCCATCTTTACCATCCTCTCAGGCATTTCAGATAGAGTTATCCATCTGTACCATCCTCTCAGGCGTTTCAGATAGAGTTATCCATCTGTAGCATCCTTTCAGGCGTTTCAGATAGAGTTATCCATCTGTACCATCCTCTCAGGCATTTCAGATAGAGTTATCCATCTGTAGCATCCTCTCAGGCGTTTCAGATAGTTATCCATCTGTACCACCCTCTCAGGCGTTTCAGATAGAGTTATCCATCTGTAGCACCCTCTCAGGCGTTTCAGATAGTTATCCATCTGTACCATCCTCTCAGGCGTTTCAGATAGTTATCCATCTGTAGCACCCTCTCAGGCATTTCAGATAGTTATCCATCTGTACCATCCTCTCAGGCGTTTCAGATAGTTATCCATCTGTACCATCCTCTCAGGCGTTTCAGATAGAATTATCCATCTGTAGCACCCTCTCAGGCGTTTCAGATAGAGTTATCCATCTGTACCATCCTCTCAGGCGTTTCAGATAGTTATCCATCTGTACCATCCTCTCAGGCGTTTCAGATAGAGTTATCCATCTGTACCATCCTCTCAGGCGTTTCAGATAGTTATCCATCTGTACCATCCTCTCAGGCGTTTCAGATAGTTATCCATCTGTACCATCCTCTCAGGCGTTTCCCATCTGTACCATCCTCTCAGGCGTTTCAGATAGTTATCCATCTGTACCATCCTCTCAGGCGTTTCAGATAGTTATCCATCTGTACCATCCTCTCAGGCGTTTCAGATAGTTATCCATCTGTACCATCCTCTCAGGCATTTCAGCTGATTGTGAAGAAGGCACTGCGTACCTAAATGGTGGTTAACCCATTCAATTGTTGGAAGTATTTATAGAATGTGAACTTTCTTTTTTATACAGCCAAACACAGTGCTATCTTTGATTCGATGTCTCATTGTGTTGCTCTCTCTCTCCCCCGTGCAGTGTGTGGCGTTGACCTGGCCCAGGGGGGGTTCTTTGTGCGTCAGGGGGAGTACATCTGCACCCTTGACTACCAGCGGATGTACGGCACGCGCTGCTTCAGCTGTGAGGAGTTCATCGAGGGAGAGGTGGTGTCGGCGCTGGGAAAGACCTACCACCCACGCTGCTTTGTCTGCGTAACCTGCAAGTAAGGGAGAAGGGACACACACACACACACACACACACACACACACACACACACACACACACACACACACACACACACACACACACACACACACACACACACACACACACACACACACACACACACACACACACACACACACACACACACACACACACACACACACATCAGAGTTGAATAATGACTAGTTCATTGTTGTGAACTGACCGTGTCTTGTGTTGCGTGTTGATTGACAGACAGCCGTTCCCTGCCGGTGACCGTGTGACATTTAACGGGAAAGAGTGTGTCTGCCAAAACTGTACACAGCCCCAGTCTGCCAACAGCCCTGCACCCATACAGGCTGTCCACAGTAAGTTACCCTACATACACTCCTGTTCTGTCTCTGTCTCACGTCATCATTCTATACAGTATAATATCAGTTCATCTAATTCTATTGCTTCACATCCTGATAAATCTCTCTATTTCTCTCTCTCTCTCACCCCTCCTCTCTCACCCCTCCTCTCTCACCCTCTCTCACCCTCCTTTCACCCTCCTCTCTCCCTGTAGACTGCTGTGGCTGTGGGAAGGAGTTTAAGAATGAGCAGTCTCTTGTAGCGCTGGATAAACACTGGCACCTGGGCTGCTTCAAGTGTAAGGTGTGCAACAAGGTGCTCAATGCCGAGTACATCAGCAAGTGAGTCTCTCATAGCCTTAACACCACCACACCTCAACACCACCTCAACACCACCTCAACACCACCTCAACACCACCTCAACACCACCACACCTCAACACCTCAACACCTCAACACCTCAACACCACCACACCTCAACACCTCCTCAACACCACCTCAACACCACATCAACACCTCCTCAACACCACCTCAACACCTCGACACCACCACACCTCAACACCTCCTCAACACCTCCTCAACACCACCTCAATACCTCAACACCACAACACCTCAACACCTCAACACCACCACACCTCAACACCTCCTCAACACCACCTCAACACCTCGACACCACCTCAACACCACCTCAACACCTCCTCAACACCACCACGACACCTCAACACCTCCTCAACACCACGACACCTCAACACCACAACATCACAACACCACAAGAGGCCGACGCGTCAGCTTGAATTAAAAAGTGATACTAGCAAGAGTAGTGTTCAGGTTTCTGTTTCCTTTGAAGGAATCACATCACTCACCTATAACCAGGTAACTCATATCACATCATTCACCTGTAACCAGGTAACTCATATCACACCACTCACCTATAACCAGGTAACTCATATCACATCATTCACCTGTAACCAGGTAACTCAGATCATCACTCACAACCAGGTCACACATCACTCACCTCCAGGTAACTCATATCACATCATTCACCTGTAACCAGGTAACTCAGATCACATCACTCACCTGTAACCAGGTAACTCATATCACATCACTCACCTGTAACCAGGTAACTCATATCACATCATTCACCTGTAACCAGGTAACTCAGATCACATCACTCACCTGTAACCAGAACCAGGTAACACATCACTCATCAGGTAACTCATCACATCACTCACCTGTAACCAGGTAACTCATATCACATCATTCACCTGTAACCAGGTAACTCAGATCACATCACTCACCTGTAACCAGGTAACTCATATCACATCATTCACCTGTAACCAGGTAACTCAGATCACATCACTCACCTGTAACCAGGTAACTCAGATCACATCACTCACCTGTAACCAGATAACTCAGATCACATCACTCACCTGTAACCAGGTAACTCATATCACATCATTCACCTGTAACCAGGTAACTCAGATCATCATCAGGTAACTCATATCACACCTGTAACCAGGTAACTCAGATCACATCACTCACCTGTAACCAGGTAACTCATCACTCACCTGTAACCAGATAACTCAGATCACATCACTCACCTGTAACCAGGTAACTCATATGACATCATTCACCTGTAACCAGGTAACTCAGATCATATCAATCACCTGTAACCAGGTAACTCAGATCACATCACTCACCTGTAACCAGATAACTCAGATCACATCACTCACCTGTAACTAGGTAACTCATATTTACATTTACATTTACATTTAAGTCATTTAGCAGACGCTCTTATCCAGAGCGACTTACAAATTGGATCACATCACTCACCTGTAACTAGGTAACTCATATCACATCACTCACCTGTAACCAGGTAACTCAGATCACATCACTCACCTGTAACCAGGTAACTCATATCACATCACTCACCTGTAACTAGGTAACTCATATCACATCACTCACCTGTAACCAGGTAACTCAGATCACATCACTCACATGTAACTAGGTAACTCATATCACACCACTCACCTGTAACCAGGTAACTCAGATCACATCACTCACCTGTAACCAGGTAACTCAGATCACGTCACTCACCTGTAACCAGGTAACTCATATCACATCACTCACCTGTAACCAGGTAACTCATATCACATCACTCACCTGTAACCAGGTAACTCAGATCACGTCACTCACCTGTAACCAGGTAACTCATATCACATCACTCACCTGTAACCAGGTAACTCATATCACATCACTCACCTGTAACCAGGTAACTCATATCACATCACTCACCTGTAACCAGGTAACTCATATCACATCACTCACCTGTAACCAGGTAACTCAGATCACATCACTCACCTGTAACCAGGTAACTCATATCACATCACTCACCTGTAACCAGGTAACTCATATCACATCACTCACCTGTAACCAGGTAACTCATATCACATCACTCACCTGTAACCAGGTAACTCAGATCACATCACTCACCTATAACCAGGTAACTCAGATCACATCACTCACCTGTAACCAGGTAATTCATATCACATCACTCACCTGTAACCAGATAACTCAGATCACATCACTCACCTGTAACCAGGTAACTCATATCACATCACTCACCTGTAACCAGGTAACTCATATCACATCACTCACCTGTAACCAGATAACTCAGATCACATCACTCACCTGTAACCAGGTAACTCATATCACATCACTCACCTGTAACCAGGTAACTCATATCACATCACTCACCTGTAACCAGGTAACTCATATC
>NC_060197.1:40126539-40181539 GCF_021184085.1 Oncorhynchus gorbuscha
GTGTGTGTGCGTGTGTGTGTGTGTGTGTGCGTGTGTGCGTGTGTGTGTGTGTGTGTGTGTGTGTGTCAGCCTCGTTGCTCTACTCGGCCTCTCTCATCAAAATCCATTCTGAGACTAAATGGATCACCTCCCCTGCCTCTCAGCTTAAAACTGTGGGGGAGAGAAGAGCAAGAGCAATAGAGGTGGATAGAGAGAGGAAGGGAAGGAGGGAGATGGATAGAGAGATGAAGGGAGGAAGAGTGAGAGGGATAGATATGGATAGAGAGATGAAGGGAGGAAGAGTGAGAGGGATAGATATGGATAGAGAGATGAAGGGAGGGAGAGAGAGGGATAGAGATGGATAGAGAGAGGAAGGGAGGGAGAGTGAGAGGGATAGAGATGGATAGAGAGATGAAGGGAGGGAGAGAGAGGGATAGATATGGATAGAGAGAGGAAGGGAGGGAGAGTGAGAGGGATAGAGATGGATAGAGAGATGAAGGGAGGGAGAGAGAGGGATAGATATGGATAGAGAGAGGAAGGGAGGGAGAGTGAGAGGGATAGAGATGGATAGAGAGATGAAGGGAGGGAGGGAGGGAGAGTGAGAGGGATAGAGATGGATAGAGAGATGAAGGGAGGGAGAGTGAGAGGAAGGGAGGGAGAGTGAGAGGGATAGAGATGGATAGAGAGATGAAGGGAGGGAGAGAGAGGGATATATGGATAGAGAGAGGAAGGGAGGGAGAGTGAGAGGGATAGAGATGGATAGAGAGATGAAGGGAGGGAGAGAGAGGGATAGATATGGATAGAGAGAGGAAGGGAGGGAGAGTGAGAGGGATAGAGATGGATAGAGAGATGAAGGGAGGGAGGGAGGGAGAGTGAGAGGGATAGAGATGGATAGAGAGATGAAGGGAGGGAGAGTGAGAGGAAGGGAGGGAGAGTGAGAGGGATAGAGATGGATAGAGAGATGAAGGGAGGGATAGAGATGGATAGAGAGAGGGAGGGAGATGGATAGAGAGAGGAAGGGAGGGAGAGTGAGAGGGATAGAGATGGATAGAGAGATGCAGGGAAGGAGGGAGATGGATAGAGAGATGAAGGGAGGAAGAGTGAGAGGAAGGGAGGGAGAGTGAGAGGGATAGAGATGGATAGAGAGATGAAGGGAGGGATAGAGATGGATAGAGAGATGAAGGGAGGGAGGGAGGGAGATGGATAGAGAGATGAAGGGAGGGAGAGTGAGAGGGATAGAGATGGATAGAGAGAGGAAGGGAGGGAGAGTGAGAGGGATAGAGAGAGGAAGGGAGGGAGAGTGAGATGGATAGAGATGGATAGAGAGATGAAGGGAGTGAGAGGGATAGAGATGGATAGAGAGAGAAAAGGAGAGTGAGAGGGATAGCGAGAGAAAAGGAGAGTGAGAGGGATAGAGATGGATAGAGAGAGGAAGGGAGGGAGAGTGAGATGGATAGAGAGAGAAAAGGAGAGTGAGAGGGATAGAGATGGATAGAGAGAGGAAGGGAGGGAGAGTGAGAGGGATAGAGAGAGGAAGGGAGGGAGAGTGAGATGGATAGAGAGAGGAAGGGAGGGATAGAGAGAGAAAAGGAGAGTGAGAGGGATAGAGAGAGGAAGGGAGGGAGTGAGAGGGATAGAGATGGATAGAGAGAGAGGGAGGGAGAGTGAGAGGGATAGAGAGAGGAAGGGAGTGAGAGTGAGAAAGGGAGGATAAGGAGCGGGAAGAAGAAAAGAAGGGAGGAGGAGAGAGAGGGAGAGGGAGACTTGGAGAGCGGGAGAGAGAGAGTAAGAGGGAGACTTGGAGAGAGGGAGAGAGAGAATTGCAGCCTGAATCCTTAACTGCCCTCTCGTCTCTCTAACAGTTCAGCGTCTGGTGGCCATCCCCCCCCTGACCCCCGACGCCCCCACTTGCACCACTGTAGTGTCAGTAACCCAAAACACAACGGTATCAAACACCCTCCTCATGATTGTAGGACGTTTTCCGTCCGTTGTGATAGAAAACACTTCTGTCCTCTCCTCTGTCGTACTTCCCTTGTTTCAATAGTAATCCCATTCCAGCCTGTTATCGCTCCAGATCAACAGTCCAGTGGTGTTTCAAAGAGACCTTCCTCTCTCTCTTTCTACCTTCCTCTCTCTCACCCTCCACCCCCCCTCTCTTCCTCTCTCTCTTTCTTCCTTCCTCTCTCTCTTTCTACCTTCCCTCTCTCTCTTTCTACCTTCCTCTCTCTCACCCTCCACCCCCCTCTCTTCCTCTCTCTCTTTCTACCTTCCTCTCTCTCTTTCTACCTTCCTCTCTCTCTTTCTACCTTCCTCTCTCTCACCCTCCACCCCCCTCTCTTCCTCTCTCTCTTTCTACCTTCCTCTCTCTCTTTCTACCTTCCTCTCTCTCTTTTTCTACCTTCCTCTCTCTCACCCTCCACCCCCTCTCTTCCTCTCTCTCTTTCTACCTTCCTCTCTCTCTTTTCTACCTTCCTCTCTCTCTTTCTACCTTCCTCTCTCTCCACCCTCCACCCCTCTCTCTTCCTCTCTCTCTTTCCTACCTTCCTCTCTCTCTTTCTACCTTCCTCTCTCTCACCCTCCACCCCCCCTCTTCCTCTCTCTCTTTCTACCTTCCTCTCTCTCTTTCTACCTTCCTCTCTCTCTTTCTACCTTCCTCTCTCTCACCCTCCACCCCCCATCTCTCTTCCTCTCTCTCTTCTACCTTCCTCTCTCTCTTTCTACCTTCCTCTCTCTCACCCTCCACCCCCCTCTCTTCCTCTCTCTCTTTCTACCTTCCTCTCTCTCTTTCTACCTTCCTCTCTCTCTTTCTACCTTCCTCTCTCTCACCCTCCACCCCCCTCTCTTCCTCTCTCTCTTTCTACCTTCCTCTCTCTCTTTCTACCTTCCTCTCTCTCACCCTCCACCCCCCTCTCTTCCTCTCTCTCTTTCTACCTTCCTCTCTCTCTTTCTACCTTCCTCTCTCTCACCCTCCACCCCCCTCTCTTCCTCTCTCTCTTTCTACCTTCCTCTCTCTCTTTCTACCTTCCTCTCTCTCACCCTCCACCCCCCTCTTCCTCTCTCTCTTTCTACCTTCCTCTCTCTCTTTCTACCTTCCTCTCTCTCACCCCCCCATCCACCCCCTCTCTTCCTCTCTCTCTTTCTACCTTCCTCTCTCTCTTTCTACCTTCCTCTCTCTCACCCTCCACCCCCCATCTCTTCCTCTCTCTCTTTCTACCTTCCTCTCTCTCACCCTCCACCCCCCATCTCTTCCTTCTCTCTCTTTCTACCTTCCTCTCTCTCACCCTCCACCCCCTCTCTTCCTCTCTCTCTTTCTACCTTCCTCTCTCTCTTTCTACCTTCCTCTCTCTCACCCTCCACCCCCCTCTCTTCCTCTCTCTCTTTCTACCTTCCTCTCTCTCTTTCTACCTTCCTCTCTCTCACCCTCCACCCCCCTCTTCCTCTCTCTCTTTCTACCTTCCTCTCTCTCTTTCTACCTTCCTCTCTCTCACCCTCCACCCCCCTCTCTTCCTCTCTCTCTTTCTACCTTCCTCTCTCTCACCCTCCACCCCCCCATCTCTTCCTCTCTCTCTTTCTACCTTTCTCTCTTTCTACCTTCCTCTCTCTCACCCTCCACCCCCACCCCCTCTCTTCCTCTCTCTCTTTCTACCTTCCTCTCTCTCTTTCTACCTTCCTCTCTCTCACCCTCCACCCCCCCTCTCTTCCTCTCATCATGTTATCCAGGAAAGATAGATATTTCCTGATATTATCATGAGACAGAATCAGTTTCCCTTTCCCCCCATCTTAACCTTAACCATTGGTAGGAGAAATGCTAAACTGACCCGAGGTCAGTGTTCAAGGGACAATGTTCTCCCTATAGTCCCGTGTAGCTCAGTTGGTAGAACTTGCAGCTCTAGGGTTGTGGGTTTGAATCCCGCAGGGGACCAGTATGGGAAAAGTATGAAAATATATGTACTCACTACTGTAAGTCACTACTGTAAGTCACCTCCTTGAGGTCACCTCCTGTAAGTCACCTCCTGTAAGTCACTACTGTAAGTCACTAGTGTAAGTCACTACTATAAGTCATCTCCTGTAAGTAATATATGCCATTTAGCAGACGCTTTTATCCAAAGCGACTTACAGTCATGTGTGCATACATTCTACGTATGGGTGGTCCCGGGGATCGAACCCACTACCCTGGCGTTACAAGCGCCATGCTCTACCAATTGAGCTACAGAAGGACTAAGTCACTACTGTAAGTCACCTCCTGTAAGTCACCTACTGTAAGTCACCTACTGTAAGTCACCTCCTTGAAGTCACTCTGGATAAGGGCGTCTGTTAAATGACTAGAATGTAAAAATCCCAGAGGGAACACGCTAAGGAATGCAGTCTACATTAAACCAACATTTTATATATATATATATATATAGAGAGAGAGAGACACAGATATGTAGGCAGGAGAGAGAGAGAGAGAGAGAGCGAGAGAGAGAGAGCGAGAGAGCGAGAGAGAGAGAGAGAGAGAGAGAGAGAGAGAGAGAGAGAGAGAGAGAGAGAGAGAGAGAGAGAGAGAGAGAGAGAGAGAGAGAGAGAGAGAGAGAGAGAGAGAGAGAGAGAGAGAGAGAGAGAGAGAGAGAGAGAGAGAGAGAGAGAGAGAGAGAGCCATCCACACCATGACACCAGCTCATTATAAACAGGTCATTTCTACCACCTCCAACAGCTCTGTGGAATTCATCACAGCCTCAGGAATAACTGATATTCCATCCCTTAGCAGGTCAATGTGAAGACATACGTAAGAGCACATAGACAGCGTTCAGATCTACAATAAACATCGACAACGTCAATATTAGTGTCATGTCATCTTCTAGACGTCATGATTAGTCTCATAAAGGTTTGGATGGCCATAACTGTAGACATTCTTAGTGATCCCGTCGCCGACCTGCAGTACTGTGGCCCACAGCACCCCCTCGTGGCGATGTTGGATAACTGCACTTTGTTTTGAGCTTCATCCGACTCCACTTTAATTAGTGATGTTAATTGGAGAAGCTTACAGAATATTACTCTAGGTCATGGAGAAATCAGCCGCATCAGCAGCCTACTAACCAATAACACATCCACACGAGGCCTCTAGAAGTGCTTTAGACTTCGTATGTTGTTTTGCCTGGTTGTAGGATATCGCTTGTAAAATGTTTGCAAACCTGCTGTGGGTTGTCTTATTTCTGCCACCATTCGTCACTTCTTCAGTCATTTCTCTCACTGTCGATTTCCTAGGTTGTAACCTCTTGTTTCGATGTCAGTGAAGACCTTTTTAACCTTTGTGTGACCTCTGACCTCTTGTCTGTACCAGGCTGGGGAGAAACACTACCACCCGTCATGTGCCCGCTGTGCCAGGTGTGAGCAGATGTTTGGAGAGGGAGAGGAGATGTACCTGCAAGGTGAACGAACCTCTCTTTTCCTCTGTCTCTCTCACCTTCTCCCCATCTCTTTCCCTCCCTCTCTGTCTGCCTGTCTGTCTCTCTGTCTCTCTCTCTTTCGCTCTCTCTCTTTCACGCTCTCTCTCTCTTTCGCTCTCTCTTTTGCTCTCTCTTTTGTCTCTCTCTCTCTCTCTCTCTCTCTCTCTCTCTCTCTCTCTCTCTCTCTCTCTCTCTCTTTTCGCTCTCTCTTTTGTCTCTCTCTCTCTCTCTCTCTCTCTCTCTCTCTCTCTCTCTCTCTCTCTCGCTCTCTCTCGCTCTCTCTCGCTCTCTCTTTCGCTCTCTCTTTCGCTCTCTCTCTCTCTCTTTTTTTTTTTACTCAGATAAGCACCAACAGCCTTCCATCAGCACAGAAATAATAGCCCAGCTGCCATAAAGGCATAGAGCTACAGAACATCTGGCCAATACTAATGAATTGGATTACAGTGTTAGTGAATGTATCACCTCACGCAACATCAGCCTTGTGAGTCACCTCGTTTCTTATGTATTGTTCCTGGAGCACTGTTGCTGTAAGTTTGTCTCCAGGCTGTGATTTACAGAAAGCCTGTCTCTCTCTCCCTGCAGTATGCTATCTGACAGATTTACTACTGGAATTAGCTTCCTTAGACTTGGGCTGGTATTAGCATATGTCACAGTGACAGGGAGACGACTGGGGATAGGACAGTCTGATGAGTCATTGGCGTATTTTGGATCTCTCGTCTGCCAAACTCATGATGCTCTGTCAGGAACAACCGATGCTCTGGGGAAAGACTATGCTTTGTGCAGTATATGACATTTGAAATGGATGTATTTCATTGTATTTCTCTCTCTCTCCTCCCTCTCTTCTCTCTCTTTCTCCCTCCCCTTCTCTCTCTCTTCTCTTTCTTTCTCTCTCTCTCTCGCTCTCTGTTTCTCCCTTTCTCTCTCCCTTCTCTTTCTTTCTCTCTCTCTCTCGCTCTCTGTTTCTCCCTTTCTCTCTCCCTTCTCTTTCTTTCTCTCTCTCTCTCGCTCTCTCTCTCTCGCTCTCTCTGTTTCTCCCTTTCTCTCTCGCTCTCTCTCTCGCTCTCTGTTTCTCCCTTTCTCTCTCCCTTCTCTTTCTCATTCTATCTCTCTTTCTCTTTCTCATTCTCTTTCTCTTTCTCCTTCTCTCCCTCTCTTTCTCTCCCTTCCTTTCCTGTCTGTCAGGTAACTCCATCTGGCATCCTCCTTGCAGACAGGCAGCCAGACAGGAGGAGAAGAGTAAGGTGAGTTCTCTCTCCGAGACATGTTTGAAAATAGACTACCGGGACTAGTGAAGTCTCCATCCCTCTAAACAGAAACTCTCAGTCAGTTTCAGTCAAGTCTATGGGCAGAATGTCCCCTCCACTTCTGAAATTCAAAAGATGCTCTTACAAAATTGTGATGTGTCCAAATGATGAGTGATGAAAAGGTTTCGCATCTCACAGTTTGTCAACAGACACTACTAACCATTTTAATGTTACGTGCATCTGTCCACAAGAAATGACTCTAAAGCAGCTCTACAGTTGAACTAAGGCTGTGTTACAGTATTGAATGAGAAGTCATACTCATTACAGTATAATGTTTAAACCTCACATCATTTTGTATGTCAACTTCTATTCTGCCCCATTAGATATGGGACTGTGTTGACTGGGACTGTGTTGACTGGGCCTGTGTTGACTGGGGCTGTGTTGACTGGGACTATGTTGACTGGGCCTGTGTTGACTGGGCCTGTGTTGACTGGGGCTGTGTTGACTGGGCCTGTGTTGACTGGGCCTGTGTTGACTGGGACTATGTTGACTGGGCCTGTGTTGACTGGGCCTGTGTTGACTGGGCCTGTGTTGACTGGGCCTGTGTTGACTGGGCCTGTGTTGACTGGGCCTATGTTGACTGGGACTGTGTTGACTGGGACTGTGTTGACTGGGACTGTGTTGACTGGGCCTGTGTTGACTGGGCCTGTGTTGACTGGGACTGTGTTGATCTTGAATACCTGAACAAAGGGCACCTAATAATTTCACTTGCTATGCAGTAAGATAGTAAGCCCTGGTCCCAGATCAGTGCTCTCTCCCCTTCCCCTCCCCAATGTAATACACCTGTCGTTCCCAGAAGCAGGTCCGGATACAGGTCAATGACGTCCCTGAGCAGCAGGTTTGTGATGCATGTTCAGCCCAGACCCCCTCACCTGCACCCTCTGCATGGGGTTGACCCCATGACGCTTGACAGGCTTTATACTCAGTAGCTAGCCACGCCCACATTCCCCTTGGGCTGATCATGTGATCCAACCCAAACAGTGACTGACAGTAGTAGTATGTTAATAACCAGGGTTTGGATCCGTTCCGTTTCAATTCAGGGGATGAATTAAGTTGAAATGGAATTAGCCCCATGCCTAACTCTAACGCATGAATAGATGGTTTGAGGTGGATCACTTTGACCCACCTGGGCTTCACTAATGAACAACTCTACTGTGTCTGTCTGGCGTCCCAGTCACGTGTCAGGAGACTGTTTAGGTCACCACCACTGTCACCGTGAATGATGCTGCGTGCTCTTTTTGACTAGAGGAGGCTGTTGTTTACTTCTGTTGTCACACTGCTACTTGTAAACAAAGGCTCATAGTTATCCTCAAGTTAGTGGCATTGGTTCGAGAAACTTGCTGAGAGTCAAAATGTGAAGTGTAAGTTTTCAATTCAGGAGTGATTACATGTCTCTCTCTTTCTCTCCATGTCTACCTCTCTCTCACTCCTTTCTGATCATGAGTAGAGTTAACTCCTTGTTGTCTGTCTTCCAGGTGAGCAGGACATCCTCTGAGAGCATCACCTCTGTCCCAGCCTCCAGTGCGTCTGGCTCTCCGAACAGGGTCATCTATGTGAGCACCACCTCACCTCGCCACTAGGGGGAGTCACAGGACAACAGAGGTCACAAACCCTGGTCCAGAAGAGCAACAGTGACTGTGTGCAGGGTTTTGTTCCAACCCAGCATTAAAACACCTGATTCAACTACATATGATGAATAGTTGATTGGTTGACTCACGTGGGTTAGTGATGGTCTGGAGCAAAAGCCTGCCCATCATCCTGTAGGTCTCCTGGACCAGGGTTGTCCACTGTGCTAATTTGACTACAGTATTTCAGCTGTGCTATACCATTGTCATTTTGTCATGATCAAAGTGGTTGATATTTAAAAGACTGATTTGATGTGTTTTTCCTCTGTGTCCCAGGCCAAACTAGGAGATGAGATGCTGGACTACAAAGACCTTGCTGCTCTGCCAAAGACCAAGGCGATCTACAACATCGATCGGCCAGACATGCTCTCCTACAGTCCCTACGTCAGCTACCCCTCAGAGGAACGTCACTACGGAGAGGTAAGGAGACAAGGAAGGGAACAAGGGAGCTGCCTTCTCTCTCTCTCTCACTCTCTCTTTCTCACTCACTCTATATTTCTCTCTCTATCTCTCTATATTTCTCTCGATCTCGCTATACTTCTCTCTCTCTATCTCTCTATATTTCTCTCTCTCTCTCTATATATATATATATCTATATAATCTCTCTTTCTTTCTCTCTCTCTCTCTCTCTCTCTCTCTCTCTCTCTCTCTCTCTCTCTCTCTCTCTCTCTCTCTCTCTCTCTCTCTCTCTCTCTCTCTCTCTCTTTTCCTCCTCTCCCTCACGCCATAGACTGTGATTAAAGAGTGAGTGAACGTTCTGTGTTACGGATTTGTCTCTATCCATGACATCAGTTTCTCTCTTTGTATGGCATCCCTATGACATCACTATGACATCACTTGCCTTCCTTGTTTCCAGGGTGACGGAGAGAAGTCTCCTCGTCAGAGGAGGCCCTCCAGCCCCAGCTCCAACAGCTCCCTGGGGAAGTATGGAGGGTACACCCCTTCTCGCTCCCCCCAGAACTACAGTAGGCCGGGTAGGTACCCCCCTGCACCCTGCTCCCTCACCCCTCCTCCCTCACCCGTCAGCTAGCAGTAGTTTAAAAAAAAGAAAAAACACAGTAAAATGCGGTATATGATAGTTCATGTATAGTAAAAGTATTATGAATATCATACGTTATTATAATGATATGCATATCTACAAATGTAGTCAATAATATGCAGTATTTGCATATAGTGCATGATGTAATTTTTACCATGTTGGGTCATATTCCAAAAAGTGCAACCTGATTTAGGTGTCATCTTGATTGGTTAATTCTATTACTTTAGAGAACACATGTTTATTTGAAGATTCTGTTCTTTTTTTCTTCACTTCCTGTTCCGACATTTTATGAAACCTCATTCCTTTCTGCTGTTTGAATGAGGTGGTACATGGCATTACCACAACAGGATATATCTACTATTGGGTGGGGGACAATACTATTGGCAGTGTCCTCTGTGCCCTAAAAAAACATCTTGTCCTTCTCCTCAACCATTTTCTCCTACAGGGGATCTTTATATGGCCAGTAAAGCAATGGGTAATAGATATGGCCAGGCCCTTGACTCCAGCTCCCTCCCTCACCCCTCAGCCTACACAGGGGGGCCTAAGTACCTCTCCTCCTTGGCTAGGGACTCCTCCACCCTCCCCATGGACTACTCAAGGGGTCTACCCCCCAAGTTCCCTGGGGGGCTGCAGGTGCCTGGGCCGTTGACACAGCCTGGTAATATGTCTCCCGGTGGCAGAGTCTCTCCTGGAGGCAGAAACTCTCCTCTGCCCCTTAACCCTACCACCCTGGCCATGCTCCAGCAGCACAACTATGTGCCCTACTTCAGAGGTAGCTAGTCCCTCCCTAGCCCCTAGCACGCTGCCCTGGACCCAGGGGTCCGCTGGTATGGAGTGCAGTGTCCTTTAGAGTACATCTGTTCCATTGCTCTGATAATACTGCATGTCCTCCATCCCCGGCTGTGTAGAAACATTCAACTAATCAATAGTAAAACAAATGGCAGCACAATGAGTCCCATAATTCCTCTTTTGGACCTATGACCTGTGTGCTGTGTTTCCCACATATCTGCATGGTTTCTGCTGTGTTGGTTTGAAATAACCGTTTTACATACACTGAACAAAAATATAAACGCAACATGAAACCATTTCAAAGATTTTACGGAGTTACAGTTAATATAAGGAAATCAGTTATATTTAATTAAATTAATTTGTTCCTAATCTATGGATTTCAAATGATTGTGTATACAAATGTGACGGACTGGCTCAATTCGTTCATTTGTAGCAAAATTTGAAATGGTGTTTTTCACATTGCATAAAAGTAGAGACTCATAGCTACTAAATGATATATCATACACTACAGTTGAGGAACAATGGGAAAGTAATCATGCTTTGAAAGTTGATAAACTTGTAACTTGAATGTTTTGGTACACATACTGGAGAGCTCCTCTTTGTCTACACACATTCAGCATCGTTCACACCATCTTAAGCCTTTAGCCACACCCATCTCCTTAAGGATTCACCTGAGGTCATGTACTAAACAGAGTGAGTGCGGTAGTGTAGTAAACAACCAAAGATTTCAAGACTAAAGGCTGGTTTATACTATATCTATGGACATGTCTGTAGACAGTTGTCACAGTGACATCGTCCTACATCAAACTTGTGGTTTAATGTCAGCACCCCCACCAACCTCCTTCAGAGTTTCACTATTTTTTTCTGCACACAAGTAGGGTGTAATATTACCTCCTTCAACCTACACGACGATTCCCCTACCCACACAGGTGTGACGTGTCAAACCACCTCCCTGTGCTTACTCTCCCCCTTCTCCCCCTCATCCCCCCTCTGCCCCTCCCTCAACCCCCTAGGCCTCAAACAGGACCCCCTACTACCACCTGAATCTCAACCTAAGACGTCCCTGCATCTCAATTTACCTCCTCACGGTCACGGTAACGCACCAGAACCCCCTGGTCTCTATCTCTCTGTGTCTCTGTCTCCCAGTGTACTGCTGGGTTTTCTTGGTGTGCATCAAGGTTGTGTGTTGGGACCCCTTAAATCTGTTTCTGCTTGCCCTTTCTATTGTCTGTGGAAGTTGTTTCTCTTTTTGTCTTCAGGTTGTCTTAGTCTTGTTGTGCATGGGAACCTACTGTAATTGTGGATATGTTTGATATTACTTGTATGTATTTCAGTTATCCTTGACATATTGATATTTGGGGAGGAGGTGGTGGATGACTTTCTATGTTTGGTGGGATGTAAGTGTTGTACTTGAAACCGGAACTGTTGGCTTGCCCTTGACTTAACATGGATTACTTGTTAGTCTTTATGTTGTTGTTGTTATTTTGGGAACCAAGCATTTCTTTAAAGGTTCATGTTGTTATTCCCTGTTTTTCGGGTCTTTAAACCTTTGATGTCAGGTGGTGGTTGTGTATGGAGTGATTGGGTGAAAGTGCAGGTGGTTGGTTTCATGATTGTGGGAGGGATGCTGACAGGGGGGGGTATGGGTGGAGGCGTCTACATTATAATAGTAAAATATGTTGGTCTGAGGTCAAGGTTGGAACCACATGATAAGTCACACACACTATCTGTGAATAAATGTATTTGACCAAAATAGTCGACTCGACCGAAACCTTGACGAGTACACATGTGCAGGAGTAGGTATGAAAACGTGCAGTTTCCCTCAGGAAGGAGATCAGAAAAAGGGATCGCTTAGCTACATGCTTCTCTAAAGCCTCAGCGGGACTTAGCTACATGCTCCTCTAAAGCCTCAGCAGGACTTAGCTTCATGCTCCTCTAAAGCCTCAGCAGGACTTAGCTACATGCTCCTCTAAAGCCTCAGCGGGACTTAGCGCCATGCTCCTCTAAAGCCTCAGCGGGCTTAGCTTCATGCTCCTCTAAAGCCTCAGCAGGACTTAGCTTCATGCTTCTCTAAAGCCTCAGCAGGACTTAGCTTCATGCTCCTCTAAAGCCTCAGCAGGACTTAGCTTCATGCTTCTCTAAAGCCTCAGCAGGACTTAGCTACATGCTCCTCTAAAGCCTCAGCGGGCTTAGCTTCATGCTTCTCTAAAGCCTCAGCAGGACTTAGCTACATGCTCCTCTAAAGCCTCAGCGGGACTTAGCGCCATGCTCCTCTAAAGCCTCAGCGGGCTTAGCTTCATGCTCCTCTAAAGCCTCAGCCGGACTTAGCTTCATGCTCCTCTAAAGCCTCAGCAGGACTTAGCTTCATGCTTCTCTAAAGCCTCAGCAGGACTTAGCTACATGCTCCTCTAAAGCCGCAGCGGGCTTAGCTTCATGCTTCTCTAAAGCCTCAGCGGGACTTAGCTTCATGCTCCTCTTAAGCCTCAGCAGACAAAGCCAAACCGCAGAGACCTCCTCAGATACCCATTAGCTCGTTTTACTGGTCCTGGAGTTTTATCACTGAAGACACACCATGACACATTTCCCAGTGATGGGCTGGCTTATTCCCCAGGGCTTTTAGAGCTTGGGACTCTTAAGGACATTGGAGATAACTGGAGGGATATCTCTGGTTTGGAGATAACTGGAGGGATATCTCTGGTTTGGAGATAAATGGAGGGATATCTCTGGTTTGGAGATAAATGGAGGGATATCTCTGGTTTGGAGATAAATGGAGGGATATCTCTGGTTTGGAGATAAATGGAGGGATATCTCTGGTTTGGAGATAACTGGAGGGATATCTCTGGTTTGGAGATAAATGGAGGGATATCTCTGGTTTGGAGATAACTGGAGGGATATCTCTGGTTTGGAGATAAATGGAGGGATATCTCTGGTTTGGAGATAAATGGAGGGATATCTCTGGTTTGGAGATAAATGGAGGGATATCTCTGGTTTGGAGATAAATGGAGGGATATCTCTGGTTTGGAGATAAATGGAGGGATATCTCTGGTTTGGAGATAAATGGAGGGATATCTCTGGTTTGGAGATAAATGGAGGGATATCTCTGGTTTGGAGATAAATGGAGGGATATCTCTGGTTTGGAGATAAATGGAGGGATATCTCTGGTTTGGAGATAAATGGAGGGATATCTCTGGTTTGGAGATAAATGGAGGGATATCTCTGGTTTGGAGATAAATGGAGGGATATCTCTGGTTTGGAGATAAATGGAGGGATATCTCTGGTTTGGAGATAAATGGAGGGATATCTCTGGTTTGGAGATAAATGGAGGGATATCTCTGGTTTGGAGATAAATGGAGGGATATCTCTGGTTTGGAGATAAATGGAGGGATATCTCTGGTTTGGAGATAAATGGAGGGATATCTCTGGTTTGGAGATAAATGGAGGGATATCTCTGGTTTGGAGATAAATGGAGGGATATCTCTGGTTTGGAGATAAATGGAGGGATATCTCTGGTTTGGAGATAAATGGAGGGATATCTCTGGTTTGGAGATAAATGGAGGGATATCTCTGGTTTGGAGATAACTGGAGGGATATCTCTGGTTTGGAGATAAATGGAGGGATATCTCTGGTTTGGAGATAAATGGAGGGATATCTCTGGTTTGGAGATAAATGGAGGGATATCTCTGGTTTGGAGATAAATGGAGGGATATCTCTGGTTTGGAGATAAATGGAGGGATATCTCTGGTTTGGAGATAAATGGAGGGATATCTCTGGTTTGGAGATAAATGGAGGGATATCTCTGGTTTGGAGATAAATGGAGGGATATCTCTGGTTTGGAGATAACTGGAGGGATATCTCTGGTTTGGAGATAAATGGAGGGATATCTCTGGTTTGGAGATAAATGGAGGGATATCTCTGGTTTGGAGATAAATGGAGGGATATCTCTGGTTTGGAGATAAATGGAGGGATGTCTCTGGTTTGGAGATAAATGGAGGGATATCTCTGGTTTGGAGATAACTGGAGGGATATCTCTGGTTTGGAGATAAATGGAGGGATATCTCTGGTTTGGAGATAAATGGAGGGATATCTCTGGTTTGGAGATAAATGGAGGGATATCTCTGGTTTGGAGATAAATGGAGGGATATCTCTGGTTTGGAGATAAATGGAGGGATATCTCTGGTTTGGAGATAAATGGAGGGATATCTCTGGTTTGGAGATAAATGGAGGGATATCTCTGGTTTGGAGATAAATGGAGGGATATCTCTGGTTTGGAGATAAATGGAGGGATATCTCTGGTTTGGAGATAAATGGAGGGATATCTCTGGTTTGGAGATAAATGGAGGGATATCTCTGGTTTGGAGATAAATGGAGGGATATCTCTGGTTTGGAGATAAATGGAGGGATATCTCTGGTTTGGAGATAAATGGAGGGATATCTCTGGTTTGGAGATAACTGGAGGGATATCTCTGGTTTGGAGATAAATGGAGGGATATCTCTGGTTTGGAGATAACTGGAGGGATATCTCTGGTTTGGAGATAAATGGAGGGATGTCTCTGGTTTGGAGATAAATGGAGGGATATCTCTGGTTTGGAGATAACTGGAGGGATATCTCTGGTTTGGAGATAAATGGAGGGATGTCTCTGGTTTGGAGATAAATGGAGGGATATCTCTGGTTTGGAGATAAATGGAGGGATATCTCTGGTTTGGAGATAAATGGAGGGATGTCTCTGGTTTGGAGATAAATGGAGGGATGTCTCTGGTTTGGAGATAAATGGAGGGATGTCTCTGGTTTGGGGATAAATGGAGGGATATCTCTGGTTTGGAGATAAATGGAGGGATGTCTCTGGTTTGGAGATAAATGGAGGGATATCTCTGGTTTGGAGATAAATGGAGGGATGTCTCTGGTTTGGAGATAAATGGAGGGATATCTCTGTTTTTTGGGCTGATAATATCTAGCCTCAATGCGTTAGGAAGAGGGAGAGGGTAAAGGAGGGTGAAAGAGCTAAAGTAATACGGTTGCATATGGGTTGGAAGAGGGTCACTTTTGGGCTGATAAAGAAGTAGGGGGGAAAGAGCCATGAGAAGGAGGGGGAAACAGAGGGAGAGAGATAGACAGCTGAGCGTTAGTACTGTGGATCAGAGCACGCTGCCCAGGGTTTGGTGGTTTTCCCATGAAAAGGCGGAGAGATGGAACATAAAGTTCCCAGCGAACGGAGATGAAACAGAAGAGAGGAATGAGGGAATGGAAGGGAGGAGTGTTGAAGTGGTGGTGGTGCTGTAATTTGATAATTGTGGAGTATTGTTAGATGCTTGGTTTCAACACTACTAATGGATGATGTGAGAGAGAGTGAAGGAGGTAGAGACAGCAGAAGAGAGAAAACGAATGCAATGACCGAAAGAAAATCCACTCCATGAATTTATGCGAATGATGCAATGACAACTGTATCAACATTACATGATTACTTCCTGAATAGTGGATTGCTACCACTTGTGAAATGCTTATTCTGAGATAAGCTAAGTGTCTGTATGACATTGCTAAGGGTCATCCCTCGAACCCCCAGTACCCCCCTCCCTCACCTCTCCCCCGGGCTCAGAGTCCTGCCTCAGCTCCAGATGTGTGGAGGAGCTGCTCTGCACTAATGCCACTTTGTGTGTGTGTGTGTGTTATAGTGACATCATCCTCCTGCATCCCAACTGCTTTGCTCCTCCCACAAAGGCCAGTGAAGTGTGTGTGTGTGTGTGTGTGTGTGTGTGTGTGTGTGTGTGTGTGTGTGTGTGTGTGTGTGTGTGTGTGTGTGTGTGTGTGTGTGTGTGTGTGTGTGTGTGTGTGTGTGTGTGTGTGTGTGTGTGTGTGTGTGTGTGTGTGTGTGTGTGTGCGTGCGTGCGTGCGTGTGTGTGTGTGTGCGTGCTCAGGAAAATAACAATTTCTCTCCTCTTTTCCTCCTCCTCTTTCTTGTCTTTCTTTCCCCTCATCCTCTGTTTCTCTAAGTTCTCTTATGTGGATGTTTATTAGTTCTGGCCTATAAGGGGCTAGTGACTTAATCACCCAGCCCGTGTGACACAATGCGTTCTGATGGACTGTGGCAATCACATAATCACACTTACTTTCAGTTGGAAGTAAAACTGTTTTCAACATGTGTTCATGTCCACAATGCATTGCTGTTACCTGTAAAGCCTATAGCTAGCAAACTACATTTTATTTTAGAGCACTCTGCCTTTTTAAGATGTTCCTAAGCTACAATCATGCTATAGTCATGATTAAGTCATGCTTTATGATATGGATATGAGCCTTTACCAATAACAAGAGCCGGGAGGTTTTCCTGGTCCAGAGAAACTCATGGTCCAACACTAATGGCTGCTGGGTAATCAAGTCAGTTAGTTATATAATGGTAGATCAGCTTCATAATTAAAGCTTTGACAAATAAGCATAACAGCATAATTCCTTGCCCCCCTCTTTTGTCCACGACTCTTTCTCCCCCCCGTCCCTTCCCATCCTTTCCCCATTGGAGGTAGTGAAAGTGGTCGGAGTACCCCCAGTTTGTCCACGTATTCCGATGGCAAATCTCCCTCCTTCACCTATGTGGCAACTCCCAGGCATTTCCACGTACCAGGTAGGTTTGCCGTTTCACTTCGACCTCTCACCTTAGAATCCATGACCCTTGACCCTCTCTCTATTGGACCACGCCATCTGTTTGCTGTCTCTGTCCAGGTCTGTCTAGGTAACAGATCTAAGTAGATATATCTGATGTTTGGGGGAGACCCTTCTCTGTTATCCCTGTCTTCCTGTGTCAGTGTCTGTATCCCTGTCAAATGGTTTCTTCTGGACTTATCCTGTCCATAGTACTTCTGACTCCTTCTCTGTCTATCTCACTGTCCCTCAATCTGTCTGTCTCACGTTCCCTCAATTTGTCTGTCTCACATTCCCTCAATCTGTCTGTCTCACGTTCCCTCAATCTGTCTGTCTCACTGTCCCTCAGTCTGTCTGTCTCGCTGTCCCACAATCTATCCGTCTAACTGTCCCCCAATCTGTCTGTCTCACTGTCCCCCAATCTGTCTGTCTCCTTTCCCTCTCTCTTTCTAAATGTATGTTTCTCTCTGTTGTGATCTATTATATACTATATGTTGAGGTATGTTGTGATCTATTATATACTATATGTTGAGGTATGTTGTGATCTATTATATACTATATGTTGAGGTATGTCTAAATCTGAATGCTGAATGTGTCTTCAGTTTCACAGGTTAATAGACATTTGTTAGAATCTCACCCACTAACACAGACATTGTATCAACATCCTCATGTCCTCTTATTATGCAAATACATTGAACTTTTCTTATTTAAATATTTAGCTACTGTGTATTTGTGTGTTTTCAAAAAATGCGGCTAAAATCAACGACTTCTATTGGAAGCTTTTGAAAGATTTTTCAGATAACTTCTATAAATATCCTACTACACCCTTTCAGTTTGTTTACCAACTCATAGAAGTAGTAGAAGAAGATATTGACTACTTTAAAATGGAGAGTCTACTGTCACAGACACAACGATGAGAAGTCTAAGTCTTTGACCCGCGGCATCATTGGATGGAACTGACTCTTTTCGTAACATCTCCTTTTGATCCATCCTGTTTCCATTGACTTTTACAGTGTCGCTCAGCCATATGGAGAGAAAAAAAAGTCCCATGCTTGGATGGAGTTGATGTAAATAAATGAACAAAGCAAAGTGATTATATACTTAATGTGTTTTCTAACCATTGTTTTTATGGTTTTCATATGTGTATTGTTCAGCGGTGCTGGCAGTGGCTGAAACAGGGTAGAAAATGACCCACATGTGTTGTATTTCATTCATTATTTATCCTAAAAAGATTGGAGTTCAGTTAATGTATAGCAGTTGTTGCTAGCTAAGTGTCTCTGTCACTGAACGTTTGATGGACTGGGTCAGCTTGGAACAGGCATATTGTGTCAATTATGGGTAGAAAGAGTCACTTGCCCCATTTCTTTTATTGAATCAGTTGAGTTGAATCATTTGAGTTGAATCATTTGAGTTGAATCATTTGTGTTGAATCATTTGAGTTGAATCATTTGAGTTGAATCATTTGAGTTGAATCATTTGAATTGAATCATTTGAGTTGAATCATTTGAATTGAATCATTTGAATTGAATCATTTGTGTTGAATCATTTGAATTGAATCATTTGCCCTTTTATTTATTGTTTGATGAGTTTATGTGTTTGTTATGCTTGTTATATTTGCTCTAGATGCAGTAATGAATGATGTGGAAAATATATAAAGATGTATATTATTCATGACTCTGCCATTGGTGCATTTATTGTTGGATACGACATTGATCAACAATTACCATTGTTCTGGAAATATCTTTCCATGGGTTTCAGCTTCACATTACCACAGGATCATTAAATGATCAAAATGACATGTTTTTGAATGTTGCAAGAATAATGACAACAAGTGATGACATGTCTGTCGTGCCAGTTCTAACTAAAATGGCATATGTCTCGCATCGAATCTACCATGAAGTCTGCTGCCCCTATCGTTCCGCTGCTTCTTAGACTATTCCATCCCTCAATAACCGTTAACTCATGCTTCTTTTTCACCCTCTCTCTCTCTTTCTGTCTCTCTCATCCTGGGCTTCTTTCATTACTCTCCTCTCATCTTCAGAGACTAAGGTCAAGATAGATAATATCTATAGAAAACCCCCTATCTACAGACAGCATGGTACAGTCCACTCTCTTCCTCTACTTCCTGGTCTAACTTCCTGGTCTGGTCTCTGCACGATGTGTCGCATGACACCTGTCACCATACGCTCCTAGTAGAAATTGCCCGTAAACACAGATCTAGGATCAGCTTCCTCCTCCCACTCGAACCATTAGTGGGGGACATGAAACTGATCTAAGATTAATGTCTATAGGGCAACTTCATCCTATTCCTTTCTATTTGACCCATTATTCTGTCCCATCTCCAGTCTTTTTCAACGGACAAGGCTTTAGAACTCAGGCAACACAGTCACTGCAACCAATTCAAGTAGCCATCTTGAAATGTGCAATAACGTTGTAGCATAGTGGGCTCCTGAGTGCTGAGTGCAAGAGGTGTCACTATAGTACCTGGTTCAAATCCAGGCTGAATCACATTTGGCCGGGGTAGACCCTCATTGTAAATAAGAATTTGTTCTTACCTGACTTGCCTAGTTAATGTATATATATATAATGGACCACTATATATACTGTATATAGTGGTCCATAACACACTGATGAGGTTAGGACCTATTTTGCTCCCTGTCTCAACTGTAGCCATATACAGGGACACGTGATCACATGTGATCTAGTATCTAAAGTACAATCCACTTCATTGTTGCCTGAGTTGAAAGCCTGACATGAAAAAAACGAAATGGCCATATTCAATATTTTACAACATATTTTAATAATATTTGATTCTTCCTTTTCTGTTTCTTACACCTTTGTGATTATGTTTCGGCTCATCCCTACATGCCTGACCGTACCCATCTGAGTAGCTCATTGGTTCTACTAGTACATGTGTTGTGTCCATTGTGATTGGTCGAGAACATGTCTCACTTGGTGTTGTGGTGCTGATGGTGTCTTGGTCACTTCCTGTTCCACTTAACCCTTTGTGTATGTCGTGTTTCTATGTGTGAGTGTGTAGATGCCCAAAATCCCTTAGAATATAAGCATGCATGTGTTGTATAATCTTCTGTTTACACAATGAATGATTATTCTACAGCTCTTCAACATCTACAATACATATGAAATATGACTAAATCACAGCCATATGTAGAATGTGACATTACTCTCAATTTATGAGTAACAGTTTTCCGTTTAGTTTGAAAATATTCTAGCAGGAAAGATCTCATGAACAAGAGCATGCATTTGCTTGTGTCATTTTCCTGTATTAAAAAAAACAACCTATTTGACCAGCTATTCCCAGTAAATAGGCACACTTTCTGTCTCATAAAATGGCCATTTGAGCAAACTGTTTAGTGCTAGTGGAATTCATACTATACATACGAGTAATAGTTAGCTATACAACAGTACTGTAACTATGACATGACCCATTTGGAGATTCTCGACAGGCTGTCTCGTAATGATGATGTCATAGTGTGGAGTTGATTTATTGTAGGATGCAGTCTTTCTGTGCGTACTGTAATGTAAAGCTGGTAGACAGATGTGTGGTACGGCCCGGTACAGCGACTGTGATGTGACGGGTTCTACAGTAGGGTAGTACAGCAGGAGTGTGGTTGGTAACATAATGTATGACTGTTTTACAGCCTCTAGAACTTCCTGGCAAGAAGGAGACGACATCAAGGTGAGGCGTCTGTCCGTCCGTCCGTCTGTCTGAACATCCATCTGCTCGTCTACTAACCTACATATGCATTTATTCATCCATCTACATACAGTATCTATCACTACATCCATCCATCTATATACAGTATCTATCACTACATCCATCTATATACAGTATCTATCACTACATCCATCCATCTATATACAGTATCTATCACTACATCCATCCATCTATATACAGTATCTATCACTACATCCATCTACATACAGTATCTATAACTACATCCATCTATATACAGTATCTATCACTACATCCATCTATATACAGTATCTATCACTACATCCATCTATATACAGTATCTATCACTACATCCATCTACATACAGTATCTATCACTACATCCATCTACATACAGTATCTATCACTACATCCATCCATCTATATACAGTATCTATCACTACATCCATCTACATACAGTATCTATCACTACATCCATCTATATACAGTATCTATCACTACATCCATCCATCTATATACAGTATCTATCACTACATCCATCCATCTATATACAGTATCTATCACTACATCCATCTACATACAGTATCTATCACTACATCCATCTACATACAGTATCTATCTATCCATCCATACATCCATCCATCTACATACAGTATCTATCACTACATCCATCTACATACAGTATCTATAACACTATCATCCATCTACATCCATCATCTATATCTATAACTACATCCATCTATATACAGTATCTATCACTACATCCATCCATCTATATACAGTATCTATCACTACATCCATCTATATACAGTATCTATCACTACATCCATCCATCTATATACAGTATCTATCACTACATCCATCTATATACAGTATCTATCACTACATCCATCCATCTATATACAGTATCTATCACTACATCCATCCATCTATATACAGTATCTATCACTACATCCATCTATATACAGTATCTATCACTACATCCATCCATCTATATACAGTATCTATCACTACATCCATCCATCTATATACAGTATCTATCACTACATCCATCCATCTATATACAGTATCTATCACTACATCCATCTATATACAGTATCTATCACTACATCCATCCATCTATATACAGTATCTATCACTACATCCATCTATATACAGTATCTATCATTACATCCATCCATCCATCCATCAACATATAGAATCGATCACTACATCCGTCCATTCATCCATCTCTCATTGTCAATCTCTCTACGTAGACAAGGACCAGTTGGATGATCTTGAAGAGTGAGATAGACGGCGAGCCCCTCCCAGAGTACCTGCTGGACCCCAGGAAGTCTACCTGCAGCCTGCCCACTGACACCTCCCGGACCAGTGAGTAGCCAATCAGTGGTCAAACCTTACTTGACAGGCAGGGGCTCAACCACTGCATTAAATTCAGGTTAATAGAGTAGCAAATGGGTTTTTATAGATGACAGATATGTGTTTCTTTCCTTACAGACTTCCCATACAATAAGTGTGCTTCCCTGCCAGGATATGGAAGGAATGGCATGTACAAGGTACGTTGTCGTACTCAAAGACTGTAAAGTGAACACAGGCTTCTATGATTGTGAGGAAAGTAACATAGAAATGCACTATGTGACCGACTACTGATCAGTACTGTCACATTGGTTCTGCAGGTTCACATCTCACTGCCAGCGCCTCGTGTAGCGTGTCGAGTGCCTTCATCCCAATTCAGTAACACTGTCTCTCTCTCTCTCCTTCATGAGGAATAGTACCCTACTGTATTATTGGCTGTATGTTTGTTTTATTCCATGTGTAACTCTGTGTCGTTGTATGTGTCGAACTGCTTTGCTTTATCTTGGCCAGGTCGCATTTGTAAATGAGAACTTGTTCTCAACTTGCCTACCTGGTTAAATAAAGGTGAAGTGAAATAAAATAAAATAAATAAACACACACACTCACTCACTCACTCACTCACTCACTCACTCACTCACTCACTCACTCACTCACACACACACACACACACACACACACACACACACACACACACACACACACACACACACACACACACACACACACACACACACACACACACACACACACACACACACACACACACACACACTCACACATTTGCACCAGGTGGCTTCACACTCCAATGACACAATGTGATACCCCAATTATATGTAAGCGTCAATAAGGGTAGACTGGCGGAGGGGGTGTGGTTTTGGCATCTCTAATGAGGGAGTGGACATCTGGCAGAGGGACAGTCATTTAGGTCCTATACCAGCCAGGCGTTTGATTCGATGTGAACTCTTGACACTTGAAGATGGTGCCGACAGACATGGCAGCTCTGCTTCTAGCTCCTAAGAAACTTTGCCGTTTTTTTGCTGTTGATATTTCTTACATTATTAGAGTACAGAATGTTTTTTTGTGTGTTTCTAAATTACGTTATTTTACTTTTAGATTTGTGTGTATTGTTAGATATTGTTAGATATTACTGCACTGTTGGAGATAGGAACACAAGCATTTCGCTACACCGGCAATAAAATCTGCTAAATATGTGTATGCGACCAATCAAATTTGATTTGATTCCAAACGAGCTATGTGAGGGAATGGAAAACTCCCTCAAAAATGGAAATGAGGTGTAGCTGTCGCCATACCGACGGGTTTAGTCAAGCGTGCTAACGATTAGAACTCCTTTAAAGAGAGATGGTGATTGGTCTGTAGGCCTCTCTCGGCTCGCCTCTCATTAAATAAGGTGCCATGCTGATTGATGTGAGAAGGGCGGGCCGACCGGGTGCAGTGTTTGATTTAACCACCAGGTGGTAATGTTTATCGCCTTTTCTGTCATCGAGGGTGAGTGAGTTATGGCCGAGGGAAAGTGAAGTTCGTGTCACAAAAAGGCTGAATTGGTCTGTGTCTCAATAGTTGAGCTGACTTTCTATCCTTGTGTCCTGTGTCCTGTGTCCTTTTCTCCAGGATCACTGAGCTAGCAGCCTTATGATAGCTGAAAGCAATAGATGTAAACCTATACAATAGATGTAAACCTATACAATAGATGTAAACCTATACAATAGATGTAAACCTATACAATAGATGTAAACCTATACAATAGATGTAAACGTATACAATAGATGTAAACGTATACAATAGATGTAAACCTATACAATAGATGTAAACCTATACAATAGATGTAAACCTATACAATAGATGTAAACCTATACAATAGATGTAAACGTATACAATAGATGTAAACCTATACAATAGATGTAAACCTATACAATAGATGTAAACGTATACAATAGATGTAAACCTATACAATAGATGTAAACGTATACAATAGATGTAAACCTATACAATAGATGTAAACCTATACAATAGATGTAAACCTATACAATAGATGTAAACCTATACAATAGATGTAAACCTATACAATAGATGTAAACCTATACAATAGATGTTAACCTATAAGGGGTGGCAGGTGGCCTAGTGTTTAGAGCGTTGGAGCAGTAACTGAAAGGTTGCTAGATCAAATCCCCGGGCTGACAAGGTATTTATCTGTCGTTCTTCCCCTGAACAAGGCAGTTAACCCACTGTTCCTAGACCAGTTAACCCACTGTTCCCCAGTAGGCCGTAAATAAGAATTTGTTCTTAACTGACTTGCCTAGTATTGTTTCAGTTGTAAGATGTGATTAGGAAAGGAAGCTATTTCCCTTATCAACATAGGAAGGTTGGGTGTTTTTTTAAACTTTTGGACCGGGAAATCATGTTTTACAGCTTTCTTATCAGATTCCATGTAGGCCTATCACTCGTTACCACTGACTGTACAGATTGACATTAGGAGAAAGAGTTTATTATGATGGTTGTGCTTCCACTGAGGGGGTTTAGTCTAACCTTAATGGTGTGTTATTGCTGTTTATGTGTTTGTTGAAGTATGGGGTTGGGGTAGACAGAGGGGTGAAATAGTTGAAAGTTTAGCAGGAAATTAGAAATGTGGACCGTATCAGACCCCAATAGCGTGTTACACTGAATACGTTAATTCTGCAACCGGATTGGCTGTTACTCCTCGCCAGCCAATGCCTGTGGCAGCTGAGGCAGAGACAATGTATGGCTATTATGGAGGGGGGCTAAAGGAGTAGTCCACTATTTTACAACTTGATGTTAGATGGCTCCTCACCCTGAAAGTAGTCTGTGGGCCAAGAGAAAATGTAATCCAGAGTTCAGTTTTCTTTAAAACAGCCACTACAAACTTCAGCTAACCTAAACCACCAAAATATACATGGAAGTGATGGGAGCATGTGCTACAAAATGATGTTGAAAACACCCAAAATCAATTCAAATCAACTCCATATGAATCACGTCCATTGATTTAATGAGCTGAGGATGGAGAAGTTGTTTTTTCTGAACATCTTCCTTTCTGTCCCACCCTGAGAAACACTAGAGATTCAGTTACATTGAGACTGGGACCTGAACCAAACCAGAACGAAGGCACTGTAGTTAAGCCAGTTCCCCTAAACTCCATCAATACATTGTAATATTTCTGAAACCAGATTTGAGTCCGTGGGAGAAGTCTGCAGTTGAGAATGTGTGTGAGTCAACCTCCCTGTGATTATAGCGACCTTCGGACAGACATATTTTGTATCATTTCTCCTTGACCCAAAGAGAAAAGGAACGTAGAGAAAAACCAATCTGTTCTTTGTTACTGCACGGTACAGTAAACGCATGATGTCTGGAAACTGTCAAATACAACCAGATGGAGTTAGGTGTTTTGACCTTGTCTGTTTTTAGTCTAAACCGACTCTGTGTGTGTGTGTGTGTGTGTGTGTGTGTGTGTGTGTGTGTGTGTGTGTGTGTGTGTGTGTGTGTGTGTGTGTGTGTGTGTGTGTGTGTGTGTGTGTGTGTGTGTGTGTGTGTGTGTGTGTGTGTGTGTGTGTGTGTGTGTTTCCGTGCGCGCGTGCATGTCCGTCCTCCCCAGGAGGTTGCCGACCATGTTGAGGTTGACCCAGACCAGCAGGACTCCCACAGCTGGGGAGGAATGAGAGGTAGGGACCTAGATCTACAATACTAGATCTGTTAGCTCATTGATGCCATGTTGAAAAAGGTTGACCCTAGATCTACAATACTCCACATACAACACCCGTTCTGCCAGTCACATTCTGTTAAAAGTCCCCAAGCACAGACATCCCTGGGTCGCTTCTCTTTTCAGTTCGCTGCAGCTAGAGACTGGAACGAGCTGCAACAAACACTCAAACTGGACAGTTTTATCTCAATCTCTTCATTCAAAGACTCAATCATGGACACTCTCGCTGACAGTTGTGGCAGTTTTGCGTGATGTATTGTTGTCTCTACCTTCTTGCCCTTTGTGCTGTTGTCTGTGCCCAATAATGTTTGTGCCATATTTTGTGCTACTACCATGTTGTTGCCATGTTGTGTTGCTACCATGTTGTTGCCATGTTGTGTTGCTACCATGTTGTTGTCATGTTGTGTTGCTACCATGTTGTTGCCATGTTGTGCTGCTACCATGTTGTTGCCATGTTGTGCTGCTACCATGTTGCTACCATGTTGTTGTCATGTTGTGTTGCTACCATGTTGTTGCCATGTTGTGTTGCTACCACATTGTTGTCATGTTGTGCTGCTACCATGTTGTTGTCATGTTGTGATGCTACCATGTTGTTGTCATGTTGTGCTGCTACCATGTTGTTGTCATGTTGTGATGCTACCATGTTGTTGTCATGTTGTGCTGCTACCATGTTGTTGCCATGTGTTGCCTCCATGCTGTTGCCATGTTGTGCTGCTACCATGTTGTTGCCATGTTGTGCTGCTACCATGTTGCTACCATGTTGTTGTCATGTTGTGCTGCTACCATGTTGTTACCATGTTGTGTTGCTACCATGCTGTTGCCATGTTGTGCTGATACCATGTTGTTGTCATGTTGTGTTGCTACCATGTTGTTGTCATGTTGTGCTGCTACCATGTTGTTGTCATGTTGTGTTGCCTCCACGCTGTGTTGTCATGTTTTGCTGCCTTGCTATGTTGTTGTCTTAGGTCTCTCGTTATGTAGTGTTGTGTTGTCTCTCTTGTCGTGATGTGTGTTTTGTCCTATACTGTGTATATATAATTTATTTTATCCCAGTCCCCGTCCCTGCAGGAGGCGTTTGGCCTGTTCCTAGGCCGTCATTGTAAATAAGAATTTGTTCTTAACTGACTTGCCTAGTTAATTGAAAGTTAAATGAAAATAAATGAAATGCACTTTTAATAGGAAGCAGTTCAGGTGGACGGGTTTTCACTCAAGGTGCTGAAGCCACATCCTTTTGCCTTAATGAGTTACATCAGTGTGAGGCACCGCTCCAGAGCTGTCTGCCCCAGCATGCTCCTGCTATTCCTCAGCCAGAGAGCACACAGTGCCAAGCTTGTAAAAGCATAGTTTCACAGAGTCTGTGTGTGTGTGGGGGGGGGGGGGGGGGGTTGTGTCAGTGGGAGAGAGTGGGTCCCAGGCTTTTTTAAAGCCTTTGACGTACTGAGCTGGAACACAATATATCTCATAAGTTATTAAAATAATCACTTTCATTTGCATCTATGTATTTTATGTGTGCTGTAATTGATTTGCTCTTTTATGGTAGTTTTCATACTGAAATAATTACACAGTCATTAATCTGACATTTCTCTCTCTCTTTCTCCCTCTTTTTCACTCTTTCCTTTTTCCTCTCCTCCAGAGTACAAGGTGAGGGTCAATGTTTCACATCATGTTAGCGTCATATGTTTGGCAAATACACTTTGATATCTTTGGCTAAGTCTATTGTAGATTACATTATCTCTCTCCCCAGGCTGGCTGTAGTGTTAAATAGCTGACAGCGTGTGTTTTTTCATGTGTGCATGTGTTCCTTCCAGGTGTACCCCTATGAGGTGCTGTCTGTGACCCACAGGGTGAGGGTGAAGCTACCCAGAGATGTGGACCGCACCAGACTGGAGGTGAGAAGCAATCATATCCCCCCCCCCCTCCCATCCTTCTTTATTTCTCTCTCTGCCTCTATCTCACTCTCTACCTCAGCACTTAGGGCAAATATATTTTCTCTTTTCTCTAGCTCTACCCCTCCCTCTCTTTCCCCCTCTCTCTATTCCTACTCCCTCCCTCTGTCCTGTGAGACTCCAGTCTCCAGTCCTGTGGTGATCTGGTTATGAATCCTACCATCCTACAGGGAGACTGAGACGAGCTCTTACACAGCGCTCCAGAACCTCAGCGTGTGTGTTCTCCACCGGCCTCTCATCACGTTGTCCCAATGTTGTTAGAGTAGCGTTGTGGCAACGTTGACGGCCTGCTCCCCTAGCATTACACGGACTTATAAACTAGTGATTTATCATGCCGTGTATCACCCCTAAACTTCCACCCTTTGTGTGTGTGTGTGTGTGTGTGTGTGTGTGTGTGTGTGTGTGTGTGTGTGTGTGTGTGTGTGTGTGTGTGTGTGTGTGTGTGTGTGTGTGTGTGTGTGTGTGTGTGTGTGTGTGTGTGTGTGTGTGTGTGTGTGTGTGTGTGTGTATTATGATGAGTTCTGGGATAATGTGGCTTTCCACCACTCTGCTGCACTGCCTTCGTTGTTGTGTGGGATAATGTGGCTTTCCACCACTCTGCTGCACTGCCTTCGTTGTTGTGTGGGATAATGTGGCTTTCCACCACTCTGCTGCACTGCCTTCGTTGTTGTGTGGGATAATGTGGCTTTCCACCACTCTGCTGCACTGCCTTCGTTGTTGTGTGGGATAATGTGGCTTTCCACCACTCTGCTGCACTGCCTTCGTTGTTGTGTGGGATAATGTGGCATTCGCCTGGTTCACCAACTACTTCTCTGATAGAGTTCAGTGTGTCAAATCGGAGGGTCTGCTGTCCGGACCTCTGGCAGTCTCTATGGGGGTGCCACAGGGTTCAATTCTTGGACCGACTCTCTTCTCTGTATACATCAATGAGGTCGCTCTTGCTGCTGGTGAGTCCCTGATCCACCTCTACGCAGACGACACCATTCTGTATACTTCCGGCCCTTCTTTGGACACTGTGTTAACAACCCTCCAGGCAAGCTTCAATGCCATACAACTCTTCTTCCGTGGCCTACAATTGCTCTTAAATACAAGTAAAACTAAATCCATGCTCTTCAACCGATCGCTACCTGCACCTACCCGCCTGTCCAACATCACTACTCTGGACGGCTCTGACTTAGAATACGTGGACAACTACAAATACTTAGGTGTCTGGTTAGACTGTAAACTCTCCTTCCAGACCCATATCAAACATCTCCAATCCAAAGTTAAATCTAGAATTGGCTTCCTATTTCGCAACAAAGCATCCTTCACTCATGCTGCCAAACATACCCTTGTAAAACTGACCATCCTACCAATCATCGACTTTGGCGATGTAATTTACAAAATAGCCTCCAATACCCTACTCAACAAATTGGATGCAGTCTATCACAGTGCAATCCGTTTTGTCACCAAAGCCCCATATACTACCCACCATTGCGAACTGTACGCTCTCGTTGGCTGGCCCTCGCTTCATACTTGTCGCCAAACCCACTGGCTCCATGTCTTCTACAAGACCCTGCTAGGTAAAGTCCCCCCTTATCTCAGCTCGCTGGTCACCATAGCATCTCCCACCTGTAGCACACGCTCCAGCAGGTATATCTCTCTGGTCACCCCCAAAACCAATTCTTTCTTTGGCCGCCTCTCCTTCCAGTTCTCTGCTGCCAGTGACTGGAACGAACTGCAAAAATCTCTGAAACTGGAAACACTTATCTCCCTCACTAGCTTTAAGCACCAACTGTCAGAGCATCTTACAGATTACTGCACCTGTACATAGCCCACCTATAATTTAGCCCAAACAACTACCTCTTTCCCAACTGTATTTTATTTATTTATTTATTTTGCTCCTTTGCACCCCATTATTTTGATTTCTATTTTGCACATTCTTCCATTGCAAAACTACCATTCCAGTGTTTTACTTGCTATATTGTATTTACTCCCTTCTCACCTCATTTGCTAACATTGTATATGGACTTGTTTATACTGTATTATTGACTGTATGTTTGTTTTACTCCATGTGTAACTCTGTGTCGTTGTATCTGTCGAACTGCTTTGCTTTATCTTGGCCAGGTCGCAATTGTAAATGAGAACTTGTTCTCAACTTGCCTACCTGGTTAAATAAAGGTGAAATAAAATAAAAAATAAATAAAAAATATGTCCAGGTAAGATGTCTGTTCAATAACCAAACAGGGTAGATACCCAGCTATGCATAATGTCAAGTACTGTAAAACAGGATTTACTGTATTTGAGAGAGTAATGGAGATGGAAACCAGGCACTGCACATACATTCATCTTTGTAGATAAAGCTGGATTCAACCTGGCAAAAACACGCCGCAGGGCAAGAAATGTGATTGGACAGAGAGCAACCGTGTCCCAGGCCAGACAGGAGCTAACATCACAATGTGCACCACTGTCCAACGATGGTTTTCTGTTAAACAAACCACTCATTGGCCCCTACAATACAGAGAGGCTCATTTATTTTCTGGTTGAGCTGCACGATCGACTTGTACCAGCGGAGGAGAGAGGGGCAGGAAACTCCCCTACCTTCGTTGTTGTGTGGGATAATGTGGCTTTCCACCACTCTGCTGCACTGCCTTCGTTGTTGTGTGGGATAATGTGGCTTTCCACCACTCTGCTGCACTGCCTTCGTTGTTGTGTGGGATAATGTGGCTCTTCACCACTCTGCTGCACTGCCTTCGTTGTTGTGTGGGATAATGTGGCTTTCCACCACTCTGCTGCACTGCCTTCGTTGTTGTGTGGGATAATGTGGCTTTCCACCACTCTGCTGCACTGCCTTCGTTGTTGTGTGGGATAATGTGGCTTTCCACCACTCTGCTGCACTGCCTTCGTTGTTGTGTGGGATAATGTGGCTTTCCACCACTCTGCTGCACTGCCTTCATTGTTGTGTGGGATAATGTGGCATTCCACCACTCTGCAGTCACAGACTGGTTTACAGCTCATCCCAGGATGTCAGTACTATTCCTACCTCCATACTCCCCCTTCCTAAACCCCATAGAGGAGGTTTTCTCTGCGTGGAGGTGGAAGGTTTATGACCAACATCCACATGACCAGATGTCCTTACTGGATGCTATGAATGCCAGGGTCTGGAGACACTTCTCCTGAAGACTGGCAGGGTGTGGAGACACTTCTCCTGAAGACTGGCAGGGTGTGGAGACACTTCTCCTGAAGATAGGCAGGGTGTGGAGACACTTCTCCTGAAGACTGCCAGGGTGTGGAGACACTTCTCCTGAAGACTGACAGGGTGTGGAGACACTTCTCCTGAAGACTGCCAGGGTGTGGAGACACTTCTCCTGAAGACTGCCAGGGTGTGGGGACACTTCTCCTGAAGACTGCCATGGTTTTACGAGACATTACAGAAGATACTTTCCAAGATGCATCGCCAGAGAAGACATAAGATGTGATGTTGATGAGAACTAGAACCCTCACAGTACTGTACAGTATGAGTGATTATACTATACATGTTGATGAGAACTAGAACCCTCACAGTACTGTACAGTATGAGTGATTATACTATACATGTTGATGAGAACTAGAACCCTCACAGTACTGTACAGTATGAGTGATTATACTCTACATGTTGATGAGAACTAGAACCCTCACAGTACTGTACAGTATGAGTGATTATACTCTACATGTTGATGAGAACTAGAACCCTCACAGTACTGTACAGTATGAGTGATTATATTATACATGTTGATGAGAACTAGAACCCTCACAGTACTGTACAGTATGAGTGATTATATTATACATGTTGATGAGAACTAGAACCCTCACAGTACTGTACAGTATGAGTGATTATATACTGTACAGTATACATGTTGATGAGAACTAGAACCCTCACAGTACTGTACAGTATGAGTGATTATATTATACATGTTGATGAGAACTAGAACCCTCACAGTACTGTACAGTATGAGTGATTATATTATACATGTTGATGAGAACTAGAACCCTCACAGTACTGTACAGTATGAGTGATTATATTATACATGTTGATGAGAACTAGAACCCTCACAGTACTGTACAGTATGAGTGATTATACTAGACATGTTAATGAGAACTAGAACCCTCTCTCTCAGTGTAGAATACACTGAGCTCTCTCTCTCTCTCTCTCTCTCTCTCTCTCTCTCTCTCTCTCTCTCTCTCTCTCTCTCTCTCTCTTTCATCAAAGGATCCACAGTGGTGTAAAGTACTACTTAAGTTATATTTGGGGTTTATCTGTACTTTACTGTGCTATTTATATTTTTGACATATTTTACTTTTATTTCACTACATTCCTAAAGAAAATGTTGTACTTTTTACTACATACATTTTCTCTGACACCCAGAAGTCCTCTTTACATTTTAAATGCTTAGCAGGACAGGAAAATGGTCCAGTCACGCACTTATCAAGAGAACATCCCTGGTCATCTACTGCCTCTGATCTGGTGGACTCACTAAACAGAGAACATACCTGGTCATCTGTACTGCCTCTGATCTGGTGGACTCACTAAGCAGAGAACATCCCTGGTCATCCCTACTGCCTCTGATCTGGTGGACTCACTAAACAGAGAGCATACCTGGTCATCCCTACTGCCTCTGATCTGGTGGACTCACTAAACAGAGAGCATACCTGGTCATCCCTACTGCCTCTGATCTGGTGGACTCACTAAACAGAGAGCATACCTGGTCATCCCTACTGCCTCTGATCTGGTGGACTCACTAAACAGAGAGCATACCTGGTCATCCCTACTGCCTCTAATCTGGTGGACTCACTAAACAGAGAGCATACCTGGTCATCCCTACTGCCTCTAATCTGGTGGACTCACTAAACAGAGAACATACCTGGTCATCCTTGCTGCCTCTGATCTGGTGGACTCACTAAACACATGCTTTGTTTGTAAATGATGTCTGAGTGTTGGAGTGTTGCCCCTGGCCATCTGCAAATAAATACAAACAAGGAATTGGTGCCGTCTGGTTTGCTTGACCTTTTACTGCAGGGGGCTAAATCAGGTATGTCATCATAGTGGTCTCTGATTGGTGGTCATCATTTGGTGTGTCATCATAGTGGTCTGTGATTGGTGTTCATCATTTGGTGTGTCATCATAGTGGTCTCTGATTGGTGTGTCATCATAGTGGTCTCTGATTGGTGGTCATCATTTGGTGTGTCATAATAGTGGTCTCTGATTGGTGGTCATCATAGTGGTCTCTGATTGGTGGTCATCACTTGGTGTGTCATCATAGTGGTCTCTGATTGGTGGTCATCATTTGGTGTGTCATAATAGTGGTCTCTGATTGGTGGTCATCATAGTGGTCTCTGATTGGTGGTCATCATTTGGTGTGTCATAATAGTGGTCTCTGATTGGTGGTCATCATTTGGTGTGTCATCATAGTGGTCTCTGATTGGTGGTCATCATTTGGTGTGTCATCATAGTGGTCTCTGATTGGTGGTCATCATTTGGTGTGTCATCATAGTGGTCTCTGATTGGTGGTCATCATTTGGTGTGTCATCATAGTGGTCTCTGATTGGTGGTCATCATTTGGTGTGTCATCATAGTGGTCTCTGATTGGTGGTCATCATTTGGTGTGTCATCATAGTGGTCTCTGATTGGTGGTCATCATTTGGTGTGTCATCATAGTGGTCTCTGATTGGTGATCATCATTTGGTGTGTCATCTAGTAGTCTCTGATTGGTGTGTCATCATAGTGGTCTCTGATTGGTGTGTCATCATAGTGGTCTCTGATTGGTGTGTCATTATAGTGGTCTCAGATTGGTCGTCATCATTTGGTGTGTCATCATAGTGGTCTCTGACTAGCAGTCAGACTCGCTCAGGTGGAACAAACTTAAACTTGCACTTTTTTTGATCAAAACTGAAAGGGGTCATAATATATTTGAAAAGTAATCCAATAAGTAATCATCTACTTTTTCAAAAGTATCTGTAATTAAAGTATCTGTAAAATGATTACAATATTCTTGTTGGTAATGTGACCAATTACTCCCCAACCGTTACCAATTACTCCCCAACCGTGTGTGTGTGTGTGTTTGTGTGTGTGTGTTTGTGTGTGTGTGTGCGTGTGCGTGTGCGTGCGTGTGTGTGTGTGTGTGTGCGTGTGTTAGTCTAAGTTTGTAGGGGAGGGGATCCTCTTGCTAGAGGGGTTGAGTGAGTGGACCGCACTCAAGAGGGCATTTCACAAGACATGGACTCTTAAACAGGCTGGTGTCAATAGAGATGAGGCACTGTCTGTGGTTGATACTGTAGCTACAATTATGACTGTGTGTGCTGATAAAAGCGAACTCTGTATATTTGATAGTATCTGTGTGTCATACACTATATGACCAAAAGTATGTGGACACCTGCTCATCGAACATCTCATTCAAAATCATGGGCATCAATATGGAGTTGGTCCCCGCTTTGCTGCTATAACAGCCTCCACTCTTCTGGGAAGGAGTCCCACTAGATGTTGGAACATTGCTGCGGGGACTTTGTTCCATTCAGCCACAACAGCATTAGTGAGGTCGGGCACTCTTTGCAGGCCAATTAAATTCCTCCACACTGATCTCAACAAACCATTTCTGTATGGACCTCCTTTGTGCGCGAGTGGATTGTCACGCTGAAACAGGAAAGGGCTTTCCCCTGGTGACACATTGTTGGAAGCACAGAATCGTCTAGAATGCTGTAGCGTTAAGAACTAAAAGGCCCAAAACATGAAAAACATCCCCAGAACATTACTCTTCCTCCACCAAGCTTTACAGTTGGCATTATGCATTCAGGCAGGTAGCGTTCTCCTGGCATCCACCAAACCCACATTTGTCTGTCGGACTGCCAGATGGTGAAGTATGATTCATCACTCCAGAGAACGCGTTTTCACTGCTCCGGAGTCCATTGGCGCCATGCTTTACACCACTCCAGTCGACGCTTAGCATTGCTCATGGAGGTCATGTGCTGACGTTGCTAACAGTGTGGAACTTGGTAGTGAGTGTTGCAACAGAGGACAGATGATTTTTACGCACTACGTACTTCAGCATGCAGCGGTCCAGTTCTGTGAGCTTGTGTGACCTTCCACTTCATAGCTGAGCCGTTGCTCCTAGATGCTTCCACTTCACAATAACAGGACTTACAGTTGCCCGGGGGCAGCTCTAGCAGGGTGGAAATTTGACGAACTGACTTGTTGGAAAGGTGGCATCGTATTACGGTGCTGCGTTGAAAGTCCCTGAACTCTTCAGTACGGCCATTCTACTGCCAATGTTTGTCTATGGAGATTGCATGGCTGTGTGCTCGTTTTTATACACCTGTCAGCAACGGGTGTGGCTGAAATAGCCGAATCAACTAATTTGAAGGGGTGTCCACATACTTTTGTATATATAGTGTATCTACAGATGTAAGATCGTAATTTGAAGAGGTGTCCACATAGTTGTTGGCCATGTAGTGTCTTTCCTCTCTGCCTTGTCATTCGAAAGAATATAAACTAATCTTGTTGTATGTGTGTTTCTTCCAGAGACACCTCTCCCCAGAGGACTTCCACCATGTGTTTGGGATGACCCTGAATCAGTTTGACCGCATGGCTCTGTGGAAGAAGAACGACATGAAAAAGAAGGCACGCCTTTTCTAAAGCCGAGCAGGAGAACGGGAGAAAAATCATTATAACATCTCCAGTCTACAACGTCTGTCCTGTCTGGAAGAAGGAAAAAAACATCTGAAATAATCTACATATGCACCGTTACAACTGAGAAACATCTAATCGCAGACAGAATGGGGAGTGGTTGGGAGTACCCAATGGTTTCACAATGTCGCTGTAACATCCAACGTTGAGGCGATGTTCGTCACCTAAAGCTTTTGTATGCGAGTGGTCTGAATGTTACTGTGATCACCTTTAAGGGAGGTAAAGGAGATGCATTTACATGGTCCGTCACACCACTCCTCCTCCAATCCTCTTCTCCTCTCATCCCTCTATGCGAGTTCTGCATCCCGCTCTCCCTTCCTCTGCAAAAAAGAGAAATAGCAGCTTTTCTAAAATTCATGAGCTTTTTTTCTCTTTGTTTCTGTGTTTCTCACTGGTTTCATGTGTGTTCCTTTTACTGTTTGTCTCCACTTGTTCCTTTTAGGTCTCACTCTCTTTCCTTAAATACCGTGTCTTGTTTAACGTCTCTCTCTCTTTCTCTCTTTCGCTCTCACTCTCTCTCTCTCATCCCACCTCTCCTTACATCTCCTCTCTCTCTCATCCCACCTCTCCTTACATCTCCTCTCTCTCTCTCATCCCACCTCTCCTTACATCTCCTCTCTCTCTCCCTCTCCTCTCTCTCTCATCCCACCTCTCCTTACATCTCCTCTCTCTCTCATCCCACCTCTCCTTACATCTCCTCTCTCTCTCTCATCCCACCTCTCCTTACATCTCCTCTCTCTCTCATCCCACCTCTCCTTACATCTCCTCTCTCTCTCTCATCCCACCTCTCCTTACATCTCCTCTCTCTCTCTCCTCTCTCTCTCTCCCTCTCCTCTCTCTCTCATCCCACCTCTCCTTACATCTCCTCTCTCTCTCATCCCACCTCTCCTTACATCTCCTCTCTCTCTCTCATCCCACCTCTCCTTACATCTCCTCTCTCTCTCATCCCACCTCTCCTTACATCTCCTCTCTCTCTCATCCCACCTCTCCTTACATCTCCTCTCTCTCTCTCCTCTCTCTCTCTCCTCTCTCCTCTCTCTCTCATCCCACCTCTCCTTACATCTCCTCTCTCTCTCCCTCTCCTCTCTCTCTCATCCCACCTCTCCTTACATCTCCTCTCTCTCTCTCCTCTCTCTCTCATCCCACCTCTCCTTACATCTCCTCTCTCTCTCCTCTCTCTCTCATCCCACCTCTCCTTACATCTCCTCTCTCTCTCCCTCTCCTCTCTCTCTCATCCCACCTCTCCTTACATCTCCTCTCTCTCTCTCCTCTCTCTCTCATCCCACCTCTCCTTACCTCTCCTCTCTCTCTCCTCTCTCTCTCATCCCACCTCTCCTTACATTCCTCTCTCTCTCTCCTCTCTCTCTCATCCCACCTCTCCTTACCTCTCCTCTCTCTCTCTCTCTCCTCTCTCTCTCATCCCACCTCTCCTTACATCTCCTCTCTCTCTCCCTCTCTCCTCTCTCTCTCATCCCACCTCTCCCTACTTCTCCTCTCTCTCTCTCCCTTCTCCTCTCTCTCTCATCCGACCTCTCCTTACCTCTCCTCTCTCTCTCTCCTCTCTCCTCTCTCTCTCATCCCACCTCTCCTTACATCTCCTCTCTCTCTCTCCTCTCTCTCTCATCCCACCTCTCCTTACCTCTCCTCTCTCTCTCTCCTCTCTCCTCTCTCTCTCATCCGACCTCTCCTTACCTCTCCTCTCTCTCTCTCCTCTCTCCTCTCTCTCTCATCCCACCTCTCCTTACATCTCCTCTCTCTCTCTCCTCTCTCTCTCATCCCACCTCTCCTTACCTCTCCTCTTACAATTTTTTTCACTTCTTCTCTTTCCTTCATTTTCATTCCTTATCCTCCCTTTCCCCACTGTAGCCTGTTCTATCCTCTAACCCACCACAGATCTCATATCTGAACAACAGAGGTATCATTTTACAGCGGTGGAGGGCATGGCTACTCAATACACTGCTGCATGTCAAGGCCAAAGACAGGGATAAGAAACTACTACAGTTTGACTTCAGAAGACGTCAAAGCACCTTACTATATTTGTGTTTGTTTTCTCTTCATACAAATTGAGAGAAATCTTAAGTAAAGATAAGAAAATATGTTTTACGTTGGTAGTTTATTTGATAGCTGTGATTTGTTACAACAAGCCACTCGTCAATCAGTGAAGATAGGAGAGTTGAGGTTGGATCAGGGACAGCAGTGAGAATCATGGGTACCGACTGTAGCATTGGCACCACTGACACCCACGGCAGATGTGTGGAGCAACAGGGTCTTTCAAGTCACATGGTCAAACACCGCATTGCCAGACACTTTTACGTACATGGCCCTCCCATCAAAAAAAAAAAACATTATTTTTGTAAGCTATTTTTGACTTGTGGAATCATTGTCGGACGTTTCTATGAACGCTTTGAGATCGTTTTCAGATGAGACACTTATTACGCCACGCTTATCTGTTCGTTGTCACCACACTATCTTAACACAGACCTGCAGCAGCACTGAAGCATAACCAGTTAAGTTTTGCTTAAATGAATTAACAATGAGCTTCATCTAGACCTTCTGTGATAGACAATTAACCCTTTCTATGTTTGTTCTTTGTAAAAACCCATCAACGGTCACACGCATTGTGTAGTGGAAATACATGCATTGGCTTTGCTTCGTCTCCGGAAGCTCAACCAATCATTCAGAGTTTGTTATGCAAGCCAAGGTAAATGTTAGCGTTAGCACATGTATATGAGAGATTGTTGAGGTTCATCTACAATGGAAATGCATGAAAGTGTGTGCTTGTTTTCTTGATGCTGTTGATCACTTTGTTCATTCTTTGACACAACACCACTTTTGTCCGATGAAAAGCCCAATTCAGCTGCTTTAATGTTCAAAATGTATTTATAGACATTTGAAGGGAGGATGTGGATGGCATCTTTAAATCTAATGGGAAGGTATAGTGGCAAACAGAGTCAATCTGAATTCATATCCATTTTAATTTAGTTCCTTCTGTAAGTAAGACTACATAAAAGCTCATGTCTTCTGTCTGATTTCTAATGTCAATCTGCAATTAAAGTGCTTTATCGAAACAAAAGGAGACCACAGCAAATTGAAGTGCTTGAGTGTGCCTCGTTGAATGTGAATGGCGATAAAGTTGAAAAATGCATTACCTAAAATCTCGTGTCAGCTTTATCGAACTATGGTTTATAAAGTTGAGTTTGGAAGAGTGATTTGTGTATGAATGCGTGTGTAGTTAAGTTGTACAGTTTAAATCAAGTAAAAAAAATGTATGCACGCATGACCGTAAATCGATTGGATTAAAGTGTCAGCTAGATGGCATATTACCATGGATACAGTTCAAACCAGACTCTGATTGGTTAAAAGTGTCAGCTAGATGGCATATTACCATGGATACAGTTCAAACCAGACTGATTGGATAAAAGTGTCAGCTAGATGACATATTACTATGAATACAGTTCAAACCAGACTCTGATTGGTTAAAAGTCAAATTACCTTTGTGGTTTGTTGACCCTCTGGCAAAGTGGCTCACCGTTGCAACATTATTGTAACATTGAAAGAATGTTGATGTAACGTTATCAATGGTGAGAAGGGTTTTCCCACCATGGAGGGCTGTTGGGAAAGACTGTGTCTGTTGTCTTATTTGAACAGCTGTGGAAACCATAGTGTTCCCTGGAAGGCCGAAACTAAGGACCACATATCCAGCCAGGTCTGAGCTCCGAACTTGCCCTTAGATACAGATTTAGGATCGGATTTAATTCTCCAAATCCTAACCTTAACCATTAGGGGGGAAATGCAAAACTGTCCGTAGATCAGTCGGTGTCTTAGGGGCAAGTTCAGGCAAGATCAGCAGAGCTCAGATAGACCAGATAGTTCAAGCTAGGCCAGATTGCACAACCAGAGCCCGTTTCATCATCTCTTTAGACAAACAGGCCTTCCACGCGGCGTAAACAGCAGCGAGTCTCCCTCACATCTAGGTCAATATAGTGTTGGATTCACAACTTTACAGTACAGGACATCAGAGCAAGCTGCCCATAGATGCAACCGGATGTATTGTTGTTCTGCCTTTAGAATAGATACATAATATGACTTAATATCTTGTCAATGAGTGACTACCCATGTTTTTGCTTATTTGATTGTAATTAAAGGTATTTATGAATACAGTTCTGTATACCGGTGTACCCATTGTGCCACAACAGTCGCAGACAAGTGCCATAGGCTACTTTTTGTTGTTGTAGAATGTTCCTTTTTTAATATTGCATATTTAATATTGTTATGGGATGATTAGTCTTTACCAAATAGGATTTGATTCCTTCTTTTAACTTAATGGCTCAGTTTAACCCAAAGCCTTCTCTCTCCAAGCCACAATTAGAAGGACGTTGGCGTTTTGCAAAATTAAGAATATGTTCAAATGAATTTGGTTCTGTCATCGTTTATTTTGCATTGTCTGTGTAAACCATTATGATCTGACTAAATAAGTATTCTAATTCCTAATTATATGGTGTGGACACACGAAGAACTGTGTCACCAATGGATACCATATGCTGTGATTTTATGTATACTGAACAAAAATATAAACGCAACAATTTCAAAGATTTTACTGAGTTTCAGTCCATAGAAGGACATCAGTCAATTTAAATGAATTCATTAGGACCTAATCTATGGATTTGACATGACTGGGCAGGGGTGCAGGGGTGCAGGGGTGCAACACCCAATCAGAATGAGTTTTTCCCCCACAAAAGGGCTTTATTACCAACAGAAATACTCCTCAGCACCCCGTCAGACGATCACGCAGGTAAAGAAGCTGGATGTGGAGGTCCTGGGGTGACGTGGTTACATGTGGTCTGCGGTTTTGAGGCCAGTTGGACGTACTGCCAAATTCTCTAATATGACGTTGGAGGCGGCTTATGGTAGAGAAATGAACATTCAACAACTGGACATTCCTGCCAATTGCACACTCCCTCAAAACTGTGTTGTGACATCTGTGTTGTGTGACAAAACTGCATATTTTAGAGTGGCCTTTTATTGTCCCCAGCACAAGGTGCACCTGTGTAATGATCATGCCGTTTTATCAGCTTCTTGTTATTCCACACCTGTCAGGTGGATAGATGATCTTGGCAAAGGAGAAATGCGCACTAACAAGGATGTAAACAAATTTGTGCTCAATTTTAGAGAGGGAAAAAAAGCTTTTTGTGCGTATGGAACATTTCTGGGATCTTTTATTTCAGCTCATGAAACATGGGACCAACAATTTACATGTTGCGTTTACATTTTTGTTCAGAGTAGTTGTGGCTCAGTGGAGGACGATAAGAGGATGGCGAAATGGGTTGAAATGATTATTACGCTGTAACTAAGCCTTTTGTTGAGTTGTTTTCTTATTTTACTTCACTGGTTTGCAAGAAATACTGATGTCCATCTTTAAATAAATGTTTCATTCAATACCATTTCTTTTGACATGTTCTGTGTTTTTTATGGTAACTTAAAGGCCCAGTGCAAGTGCAGTCAAAAAAAGTGATTTTCCTGTTCTTTATATATATGTTCATACTATGAGGTTGGAATAAATGTGTGGAATTGTGGAAATGATGATCATGCCCTTTTAGTGTAACAGCTGTTTGAAAAGTCCATCTGAAATGTCTGCCTGTTTTGATGGGATGGAATTTTGGCCTCCCTGGTGATGTCATCAGACGATTAAATTAGATAATAGACCATTAAGAAAGAGAGTTCCAAACTTCTTATCAGTGTTCCCCTACCTACTTAGACCACTCCCAGACAGTCCTAGCTAAATTATTGCTAAATAATTATTGCTAAATAATAAATAATCACATTAAGGTACTTAATTGTTAACCATAAATGATTTGATATTGAGTTAAAAACGGCTGCATTGGAATGCCAGAATGCTGACTGTTTGGATGGTTGTCTGAGCTGTCACTGAAATCTATTTTGTGTTGTTCTCAGACAAACGAATGTGTCACAGCAGTATCAATTGAGAGTAGCTACGTTTTTACGTGATAGTCTACTCTTCAGTGTGGTGTGAGGAAACTAGTCGTTCCAGACAGACAAGGATACAACATCCTTATTGGTTGATACCCGTTTAGTCTGTCTCAAAACTGATTTAGAACAGGACATTAGAAGTAGGTCTTGTAAATAAATATTTCATTTGATCTCAAGTTTTCTCATTTGTTGCTCTGGTACACATCTGTCCGGGACGGAGAGTCTTGCTACTGAATCATTTTCCTACGGAATGAATACATTATGTTGAAACAGGTGCTGATGAGAGGGAGTGAATCATTCTATGAATCATTTTTGTCATTTGATTCATAATGGTTTCAAATGGCCTGCCGAGTAAAGCAGACAGTAGGTTGAGAATAACTCCATTCTATATTACTACTGTACCTTGATGCTGATAGTTGATGCTGATAGTTCTCAAAGGCACTAAATAGTATAGATATTTTAAAATAAATGACCAAAGACCCCTTCTATTATTCGCTGTGATTGGGCAAGCCCATGTAAGCTACGACTGCGATTGGCTATTATCTGTGTCCATCTGGTCCCCTGTGTTTCTTGACAGCTAGAATCGGCGTCTGTCCCATCACACACCGAAAGGAAGCAAGGAGCGCTTGGAGGAGAGGCGCGTACGTGCTTTTCTATTGTCACGGGGAAGAACACAGGAGAAGTACACACCCAGGAGTTATCTCGGCGACATGGACAAAAACGGGAAAGGTACGGATTTTTGGTTTATCCTACTTTAAGTCATTGTTATACTACTCTTGCACTTTGTTGTAAGAAATTGTGCATTGTTTTTAGACGAAAACGAGCAGGCTTGTAACAATGTACGTTACTGGTATGTATCGATACAGTAGCATGCTATCACCTTGACCGGTGTAGCATTTGTATTTGAGGAAAAAAGGGTGTTGTTTAATTGTCAAATGTATTATCATATCAATTGCTTTCAGTGTCCTTGTTCGTTTTTCCTTGTTTTGACCAAATATTTTCACTTTAGCTGAGTTCCATGGAGTGGTTATGTGCCAAATATTGTTTCATGCGAATGTGTATCGATTCAACATACAACCAACAAGGTTGCTACAGAGGGATGGAAAGGCACAACACAAAGGACCACGAGGTGTAGACCGACAGGGGTCCTGTCTGTCTTCAGAGGAGCACGCAGCCACGTGATTAATTGATAGGCTAATGGGCTCGAGGCAGATTGTTCTCACGACACCTCCCAGCCCCAACAGCAGTCCTGGACACAGTGGGTGTGTTTCTATAGATTACAGAACATTTGCTTTCTCCCCTCTTTCCTCTCATCAGAACTGATACAGAAATTAGATGGAAGCGAATTGTGCCAAGAAGCATCATCCATGTAGAATCATCCATTAAGCATCATCCATTAAGCCTCATCCATGTAGAATCATCCATTAAGCCTAATCCATGTAGAATCATCCATTAAGCCTCATCCATGTAGCCTAATCCATGTAGAATCATCCATTAAGCCTCATCCATGTAGCCTCATCTAGTAAGCCTCATCCATGTAGCATAATCCATTAAGCCTCATCCATGTAGCATCATCTATTAAGAATCATCTATTAAGCATCCACATAGTATCATCCATTAAGCCTCACCCACATAGCCTCATCCATGTAGCCTCATCCATTAAGCATCATCCCTTAAGCATCATCCATTAAGCCTCATCCATGTAGCCTCATCCATTAAGCATCATCCATTAAGCTTCATCCATTAAGCCTCATCAATTAAGCCTAATCCATGTAGAATCATCCATTAAGCCTCATCCATGTAGCCTCATCTATTAAGCCTCATCCATGTAGAATCATCTATTAAAAATCATCTATTAAGCATCCACATAGCATCATCCATTAAGCCTCATCCATGTAGCCTCATCCATTAAGCATCATCCATTAAGCCTCATCCATTAACATCATCCATTAAGCTTCATCCATGTAGCCTCCTCCTTGTATGTGTGTAGTAACCTACTACTGCTTTCTTGGTAAAGAGATCTTGACTTCTAGGTAGTACACTTTCCCCCGGGTCACAGGTGAGGCTAGTGTCAAGGACGGAACTGATCTGGAAGAGATCAACTGGGTCTGGTAACCTGCAACACCTGCTCCTGCTGCAGATTGAGACTAAAAGGAGGGGGGGTGGGATCAAGCAGCTTAATGATAGAGCAACTCCAATTCATCACATCCAGTTGGGAACAGGGCGGGGAAAAACTGTTGGGTTTGGATTAATCAGACTACTTGTTTAGGAAGGGACACGTTTGAAGGGATAAGCAATAACTGGAAATGGCACACTCTTACCATTGACTTCAGCCATTCATAAATGTGCATTTTAGATTAGCTTGGCTAATATAGCTTGGCTAATATAGCTTGGCCAATATCGCTTGGCTAATATCGCTAGGCTAATATAGCTAGGCTAATATAGCTTGGCTAATATAGCTTGGATAATATAGCTAGGCTAATATAGCTAGGCTAATATAGCTTGGCTAATATAGCTAGGCTAATATAGCTAGGCTAATATAGCTAGGCTAATATAGCTTGGCTAATATAGGCAAGTCTAGCCCTACTTGGTCATTGGGCCTTTGACCTAGTCTCCATCTCTACCTTAGCTGACCTGTCTTGTTTTTTCACGAGGAACTTGTTGTGGTGGGAAAAGTATCCCTGGAAGCTTCACTTCTACTGCTTTGTGTTTTATTTTTACCTCCAACTGTGTGTTCTTGGGGCTGGGTATTTCCCCTCCTCTTCATGGAAGCCCAGCCAATCTGCCACAGTCAGTCCAGACAGGCAGTCCCTGTAACAATGGACAATGGAAGTCAATCTTACTGTACACATCCTGCTAGCCCTTTAGCCGCAGTATTGGGCCAACACTGTTTGATTCGCATAATGGCACCCTATTCCCTATGGGCTCTGTTCAAACGTAGTGCACTATATAGGGCTCTGGTCAAAAGTAGTGCACTATACAGGGAATAGGACTGTAGTATAAAGTAGTGCACTATATAGGGACTAGGGTGCCATTTAGAAGACACTGTGTTACAGAACCAGTAAAACGGAGGTCGAAGACATGGAGCGCACACACGTACTGTAGGTCCCCTGTGACAACTTTCTTGTCCCATGTCCAGATTGAAACACAATGAGTAGCAGCTATTAAGTGGCAGCGCCTCAGTGGTTAAATTCCCAAGGTGTGGCAGGTCACTTAGGTTGGTATAGGACCCCTACTGGTGAGGAGTGGTATGGTTTGCAGTTGAACCTGAGGTTTGATTTCAATCACCTGTCAATAGGTTGAACTAAGAATGTGGGCAGTTTGAAAGGAAGTCACTTAAGTCTTATTGGTGTGGTAATAATAGGTAGTCTTAATGGTGTGGTAATGATAGGTAGTCTTAATGGTGTGGTAATGATAGGTACTCTTAATGGTGTGGTAATGATAGGTAGTCTTATTGGTGTGGTAATGATACAGGTGGTAGTCTTAATGGTGTGGTAATAATAGGTAGTCTTAATGGTGTGGTAATGATACAGGTGGTAGTCTTAATGGTGTGGTAATAATAGGTACTCTTAATGGTGTGGTAATGATAGGTAGTCTTATTGGTGTGGTAATGATACAGGTGGTAGTCTTAATGGTGTGGTAATAATAGGTAGTCTTAATGGTGTGGTAATGATACAGGTGGTAGTCTTAATGGTGTGGTAATAATAGGTAGTCTTCAAATCAAATCAAATCAAATTTATTTATATAGCCCTTCGTACATCAGCTGATATCTCAAAGTGCTGTACAGAAACCCAGCCTAAAACCCCAAACAGCAAACAATGCAGGTGTAAAAGCACGGTGGCTAGGAAAAACTCCCTAGAAAGGCCAAAACCTAGGAAGAAACCTAGAGAGGAACCGGGCTATGTGGGGTGGCCAGTCCTCTTCTGGCTGTGCCGGGTAGAGATTATAACAGAACATGACCAAGATGTTCAAATGTTCATAAATGACCAGCATGGTCAAATAATAATAAGGCAGAACAGTTGAAACTGGAGCAGCAGCACAGTCAGATGGACTGGGGACAGCAAGGAGCCATCATGTCAGGTAGTCCTGGGGCACGGTCCTAGGGCTCAGGTCCTCCGAGAGAGAGAAAGAAAGAGAGAATTAGAGAGAGCATATGTGGGGTGGCCAGTCCTCTTCTGGCTGTGCCAGGTGGAGATTATAACAGAACGTGGCCAAGATGTTCAAATGTTCATAAATGACCAGCATGGTTGAATAATAGTAAGGCAGAACAGTTGAAACTGGAGCAGGAGCATGGCCAGGTGGACTGGGGACAGCAAGGAGTCCTCATGTCAGGTAGTCCTGGGACATGGTCCTAGGGCCCAGGCCAGTTGAAACTGGAGCAGCAGCATGGCCAGGTGGACTGGGGACAGCAAGGAGTCATCATGTCAGGTAGTCCTGGGGCATGGTTCTAGGGCTCAGGTCCTCCGAGAGAGAGAAAGAAAGAGAGAAGGAGAGAATTAGAGAACGCACACTTAGATTTACACAGGACACCGAATAGGACAGGAGAAGTACTCCAGATAAACAAACTGACCCTAGCCCCCCGACACATAAACTACTGCAGCATAAATACTGGAGGCTGAGACAGGAGGGGTCAGGAGACACTGTGGCCCCATCCGAGGACACCCCGGACAGGGCCAAACAGGAAGGATATAACCCCACCCACTTTGCCAAAGCACAGCCCCCACACCACTAGAGGGAAATCTTCAACCACCAACTTACCATCCTGAGACAAGGCCGAGTATAGCCCACAAAGATCTCCGACACGGTACAACCCAAGGGGTGGGGGGAACCCAGACAGGCCGACCACAACAGTGAATCAACCCACCCAGGTGACGCATCCCCCCCAGGGACGGCACGAGAGAGCCCCAGCAAGCCAGTGACTCAGCCCCCGTAACAGGGTTAGAGGCAGAGAATCCCAGTGGAAAAAGGGGAACCGGCCAGGCAGAGACAGCAAGGGCGGTTCGTTGCTCCAGAGCCTTTCCGTTCACCTTCCCACTCCTGGGCCAGACTACACTCAATCATATGACCCACTGAAGAGATGAGTCTTCAGTAAAGACTTAAAGGTTGAGACCGAGTTTGCGTCTCTGACATGGGTAGGCAGACCGTTCCATAAAAATGGAGCTCTATAGGAGAAAGCCCTGCCTCCAGCTGTTTGCTTAGAAATTCTAGGGACAATTAGGAGGCCTGCGTCTTGTGACCGTAGCGTACGTATAGGTATGTACGGCAGGACCAAATCAGAGAGGTAGGTAGGAGCAAGCCCATGTAATGCTTTGTAGGTTAGCAGTAAAACCTTGAAATCAGCCCTTGCTTTGACAGGAAGCCAGTGTAGAGAGGCTAGCACTGGAGTAATATGATCAAATTTTTTGGTTCTAGTCAGGATTCTAGCAGCCGTATTTAGCACTAACTGAAGTTTATTTAGTGCTTTATCCGGGTAGCCGGAAAATAGAGCATTGCAGTAGTCTAACCTAGAAGTGACAAAAGCATGGATTAATTTTTCTGCATCATTTTTGGACAGAAAGTTTCTGATTTTTGCAATGTTACGTAGATGGAAAAAAGCTGTCCTCGAAATGGTCTTGATATGTTCTTCAAAAGAGAGATCAGGGTCCAGAGTAACGCCGAGGTCCTTCACAGTTTTATTTGAGACGACTGTACAACCATTAAGATTAATTGTCAGATTCAACAGAAGATCTCTTTGTTTCTTGGGACCTAGAACAAGCATCTCTGTTTTGTCCGAGTTTAATAGTAGAAAGTTTGCAGCCATCCACTTCCTTATGTCTGAAACACATGCTTCTAGCGAGGGCAATTTTGGTGCTTCACCATGTTTCATTGAAATGTACAGCTGTGTGTCATCCGCATAGCAGTGAAAGTTTACATTATGTTTTCGAATAACATCCCCAAGAGGTAAAATATATAGTGAAAACAATAGTGGTCCTAAAACAGAACCTTGAGGAACACCGAAATGTACAGTTGATTTGTCAGAGGACAAACCATTCACAGAGACAAACTGATATCTTTCCGACAGATAAGACCTAAACCAGGCCAGAACATGTCCGTGTAGACCAATTTGGGTTTCCAATCTCTCCAAAAGAATGTGGTGATCGATGGTATCAAAAGCAGCACTAAGGTCTAGGAGCACGAGGACAGATGCAGAGCCTCGGTCCGATGCCATCAAAATGTCATTTACCACCTTCACAAGTGCCGTCTCAGTGCTATGATGGGGTCTAAAACCAGACTGAAGCATTTCGTATACATTGTTTGTCTTCAGGAAGGCAGTGAGTTGCTGCGCAACAGCCTTCTCTAAAATCTTTGAGAGGAATGGAAGATTCGATATAGGCCGATAGTTTTTATATTTTCTGGGTCAAGGTTTGGCTTTTTCAAGAGAGGCTTTATTACTGCCACTTTTAGTGAGTTTGGTACACATCCAGTGGATAGAGAGCCGTTTATTATGTTCAACATAGGAGGGCCAAGCACAGGAAGCAGCTCTTTCAGTAGTTTAGTTGGAATAGGGTCCAGTATACAGCTTGAAGGTTTAGAGGCCATGATTATTTTCATCATTGTGTCAAGAGATATAGTACTAAAACACTTGAGCGTCTCTCTTGATCCTAGGTCCTGGCAGAGTTGTGCAGACTCAGGACAACTGAGGTTTGGAGGAATACGCAGGTTTAAAGAGGAGTCCGTAATTTGCTTTCTAATAATCATAATCTTTTCCTCAAAGAAGTTCATGAATTTATCACTGCTAAAGTGCAAGTCATCCTCTCTTGGGGAATGCTGCTTTTTAGTTAGCTTTGCCACAGTATCAAAAAGGAATTTCTTATTTTCCTCAATTAAGTCTTAATGGTGTGGTAATGATACAGGTGGTAGTCTTAATGGTGTGGTAATGATAGGTAGTCTTAATGGTGTGGTAATGATACAGGTGGTAGTCTTAATGGTGTGGTAATGATAGGTAGTCTTAATGGTGTGGTAATGATACAGGTGGTAGTCTTAATGGTGTGGTAATGATAGGTAGTCTTAATGGTGTGGTAATGATACAGGTGGTAGTCTTAATGGTGTGGTAATGATAGGTAGTCTTAATGGTGTGGTAATGATACAGGTGGTAGTCTTAATGGTGTGGTAATGATACAGGTGGTAGTCTTAATGGTGTGGTAATGATAGGTAGTCTTAATGGTGTGGTAATGATAGGTACTCTTAATGGTGTGGTAATGATAGGTAGTCTTATTGGTGTGGTAATGATACAGGTGGTAGTCTTAATGGTGTGGTAATGATACAGGTGGTAGTCTTAATGGTGTGGTAATGATACAGGTGGTAGTCTTATTGGTGTGGTAATGATACAGGTGGTAGTCTTATTGGTGTGGTAATGATAGGTAGTCTTAATGGTGTGGTAATGATACAGGTGGTAGTCTTATTGGTGTGGTAATGATACAGGTGGTAGTCTTAATGGTGTGGTAATGATACAGGTGGTAGTCTTAATGGTGTGGTAATGATACAGGTGGTAGTCTTAATGGTGTGTTTAATGATACAGGTGGTAGTCTTATTGGTGTGGTAATGATAGGTAGTCTTAATGGTGTGGTAATGATACAGGTGGTAGTCTTAATGGTGTGGTAATGATACAGGTGGTAGTCTTAATGGTGTGGTAATGATACAGGTGGTAGTCTTAATGGTGTGTTTAATGATACAGGTGGTAGTCTTATTGGTGTGGTAATGATAGGTAGTCTTAATGGTGTGGTAATGATACAGGTGGTAGTCTTAATGGTGTGGTAATGATACAGGTGGTAGTCTTAATGGTGTGGTAATGATACAGTTGGTAGTCTTAATGGTGTAGTAATGATAGGTAGTCTTAATGGTGTGGTAATGATAGGTAGTCTTAATGGTGTGGTAATGATACAGGTGGTAGTCTTAATGGTGTGGTAATGATAGGTAGTCTTAATGGTGTGGTAATGATAGGTAGTCTTAATGGTGTGGTAATGATACAGGTGGTAGTCTTAATAGATCTGATATTTCTAGAGAGACATTTTAATTTGTCATCGTGACAGCAGATGATGTTTAACTTTATGTAACACAACAGGCCAGACTTATTTTAAAAGGCTATATCTCTCAATCCTCAGTAGCCTACCTTGTAAGTCAATTGTATGTAAGCCTGATACAGTTGACTACGTGACCGATTGTTGTAAAGTAATCCTAATTTATTGAGATTTCTGGCAGCTGGTTCCATTATATCCCGACCATGCCGGTGCTGTGGGCGCTGCTAATGGCTCACATCAACACCATTATTCCAGAAACCCTAGACTCACTCCAATTTGCATACCGCCCAAACAGATCCACAGATGATGCAATCTCTATTGCACTCAACACTGAGAATGCTATTCATTGACTACAGCTCAGCGTTCAACACCATAGTACCCTTAAAGCTCATCACTGAGCTAAGGATCCTGGGACTAAACACCTCCCTCTGCAACTGGATCCTTGACTTCCTGACGGGCTGCCCCCAGGTGGTGAGGGTAGGTAGCAACACATTTGCCACACTGATCCTCAACACTGGAGCCCCCCAGGGGTGCGTGCTCAGTCCCCTCCTGTACTCCCTGTTCACTCATGACTGCATGGCCAGGCACGACTCCAACACCATTATTAAGTTTGCAGACGACACAACAGTGGTAGGCCTGATCACCGACAATGATGAGACAGCCTATAGGGAGGAGGTCAGAGACCTGGCCGTGTGCTGCCAGGACAACAACCTCTCCCTCAACATAACCAAGACTAAGGAGATGAATGTGGACTACAGGAAAAGGAGGACCGAGCACGCCCCCATTTTCATCGACTGGGCTGCAGTGGAGCAGGTTGAGAGCTTCAAGTTCTTTGGTGTCCACATCACCAACAAACTATCATGGTCCAAACACTTCAAGACAGTCGTGAAGAGGGCACGACAAAGCCTATTCCCCCTCAGGAAACTAACAAGGTTCTACAGTTGCAATATCGAGAGTATGGTTGCATCACTGCCTGGTATGGCAACTGCTCGGCCTCCGACCGCCAGGCACTACAGAGGGTAGTGCGTACGGCCCAGTACATCACTTGGGCCAAGCTTCCTGCCATCCAGCACCTCTATACCAGGCGGTGTCAGAGGAAGGCCCTAAAAATTGTCAAAGACCCCAGCCACCCCAGTCATAAACTGTTCTCTCTACTACCGCCTGGCAAGTGGTACCGGAGCGCCAAGTCTAGGACAAAATGGCTTCTCAACAGATTTTTACCCCAAAGCCATAAGACTCCTGAACAGGTAATCAAATGGCTACCCGGACTATTTACATTGTGTGCCCCCCCCCAACCCCTCTTTTACGCTGCTGCTACTCTCTGTTTATCTCATAAGCATAGTCACTTTAACCATATCTACATGTACATAATATCTCAATCAGCCCGACTAACCGGTGCCTGTATATAGCCTCTCTACTGTATATAGCCTCTCTACTGTATATAGCCTCTCTATTGTATATAGCCTCTCTACTGTATATAGCCTCTCTACTGTATATAGCCTCTCTACTGTATATAGCCTCTCTACTGTATATAGCCTCTACTGTATATAGCCTCTCTACTGTATATAGTCTCTCTACTGTATATAGTCTCTCTACTGTATATAGCCTCTCTACTGTATATAGCCTCTCTACTGTATATAACCTCTCTACTGTATATAGCCTCTCTACTGTATATAGCCTCTCTACTGTATATAGCCTCTCTACTGTATATAACCTCTCTACTGTATATAGCCTCTCTACCGTATATAACCTCTCTACTGTATATAGCCTCTCTACTGTATATAACCTCTCTACTGTATATAGCCTCTCTACTGTATATAACCTCTCTACTGTATATAGCCTCTCTACTGTATATAGCCTCTCTACTGTATATAGCCTCTCTACCGTATATAACCTCTCTACCGTATATAGCCTATCTACTGTATATAACCTCTCTACTGTATATAGCCTCTCTACTGTATATAACCTCTCTACTGTATATAACCTCTCTACTGTATATAGCCTCTCTACTGTATATAACCTCTCTACTGTATATAGCCTCTCTACTGTATATAACCTCTCTACTGTATATAGCCTCTCTACTGTATATAACCTCTCTACTGTATATAGCCTCTCTACTGTATATAGCCTCTCTACTGTTATTTTTCATTGTCTTTTTACTGTTTTATTTCTTTACTTACCTATTGTTCACCTAATACTTTAAAAAATTGCACTGTTGGTTAGAGCCTGTAAGTAAGCAGTTCAGTGTAAGGTCTACTACACCTGTTGTATTCAGCGCACGTGACAAATACACTTTGATTTGATCACTATTGGACATCTTGGCCCCTGGGACTGGGTGTGTAGTCGCGAGTCAGCGTGGGGCGCACAGAGCAAACATCTACTGCGACGGCCAAGATACGATACTGTTCCCCTGCCATTAATCTGTGTTGAGTAATACCCTACCATCACCATTGATTTTAGTGATGACAACACACAGGGTAATACTACACCCATGTTGATTAAATGTTGATTAAATGTTCGCAGTGGGGTTTCGTTCTCTGTTTCTTGTCATGCAGGGAAAGGTGGGGTTAGCTCGGAGGGGAACTGAGCCAATGCATCTTCTGTCTTTCTCCATCAATGCTTCTCTGTTTGTTCTCTCATTCTGTAAAATCTCCTTCCAACCCAACTTTCTCTCTCTGTCTCTCTCTGTCTCTCTCTGTCTCTCTCTGTCTCTCTCTCTCTCTCTCTCTCTCTCTCTCTCTCTCTCTCTCTCTGTCTCTCTCTGTCTCTCTCTCTCTCTCTCTCTCTCTCTCTCTCTCTCTCTCTCTCTCTCTCTCTCTCTCTCTCTCTCTCTCTGTGGTGGTTATGAGTGTACCATGCTGTGTCTGAGGACAGTGTTCCCAGACTCCCTCTGTCTGTGCTGTGTCTCTGTTGGATACAGTGAGGCTGGTGGACTGTGCCTCAGGGTGGTTTGCTGTAGTCTCTCTCTCTCTCTCTCTCTCTCTCTCTCTCTCTCTCTCTCTCTCTCCTCTCGCTGTCTACAGTCATTGAGACTGATATCTATTTGATTTCATGTTCACAATCATTACGCCAATAATATTTCAGACTTAAAGATCACCACTAGTGACAGGAGCTGAAAGTCTGAGGTAAAATCTGAGGTTCAAATGTGATTTGTGAGAGTGCGTCCCTGGCTGACGCTCTGTACTTGTTGGTGCTTGTGTTATGAGTACCAGGGTGTTATGAGTACCATGGTGTTGTGAGTACCAGGGTGTTAATGAGTACCATGGTGTTGTGAGTACCAGGGTGTTATGAGTGTTATGAGTACCAGGGTGTTATGAGTGTTATGAGTACCATGGTGTTATGAGTACCATGGTGTTATGAGTGTTATGAGTACCATGGTGTTATGAGTACCATGGTGTTATGACTACCATGGTGTTATGACTACCATGTTGTTATGAGTACCATGGTGTTATGAGTACCATGGTGTTCTGAGTACCATGGTGTTATGAGTGTTCTGAGTACCATGGTGTTATGAGTACCATGGTGTTGTGAGTACCATGGCGTTGTGAGTACCATGGTGTTATGAGTGTTATGAGTACCATGGTGTTGTGAGTGTTATGAGTACCATGATGTTATGAGTACCATGGTGTTATGAGTACCATGGCGTTATGAGTACCATGGTGTTGCTTATTGCTTGGCTTCAAGTCAGTATACAAGGGACAACGTTCACTTTGTGTTTTGACAAGGCTGGCATCTGGAGCCGAAGTGATTTGGTAGTTCAACCTGGGATGACACGGGTTCATCAAACTAGCATTGGGGTCATTTTGAATATTAAATTTTTCCGTAGCAGACAATCATGTCTCTTCATTCTATTTCATTTGATAGCCCTCTCGGCAACAGTTTTCACTGTTTTTCTAGGATATCTGATATTTGTGTTGAGTTGAACTGAACTGTTCTTGGTTAGACTTTTACGTAGGCACATACTGTACGTGTGGCAAAACAACATGTTTTGAACATCTCCGATATTATTTCCCTGTTAGCGCTAGGTTACTGGAAGCCTGTCTCCCATACTGGCTGGCAGCTGAGTTCTGAATGTCCTCTGGTGTTATCACAATGTTAGCCCTGTCTGTCTTCACACACACACACACACACACACACACACACACACACACACACACACACACACACACACACACACACACACACACACACACACACACACACACACACACACACACACACACACACACACACACACACACACACACACACACACACACAGGTACTCTCCTTCCCAGATTCTCCGTTCCCCTCAGGGCAACAAAAACATGACAGAAGTAGAAACCTCAAAGCTGCAGAGGGAGGAATGAAAAAAAACACGTCTCTCCAACACAGCACAAAACAGCCCTTTGTAATTCAGTCATGGGTCTAAATGTTTTTTGGTGTCTTAAGTTTGGAAGTTGTTCTCAATTGCTCTGACTCTGTCCGTAGACCGTTTTAACAGGAGAAAAAGCTGCTAATCAGATTACAAGATCAATCTGTAGTTGAACAAGGGGACGTTTCAGAGAAGAGTGTGTCTCTGAGACATACTGAGGCATCAAGGTTTATTTAAAGAGGTAGTTCCATTCAGATGGTATCAGACAGACTCTCTCCTCTCAAGAGTCTACTGCGGGGCATGTATTTAGAGGTGTGTCTTTTCACTTTGTCTGTGAGTGACTGTGTGTTTGTGTGTGTGAGTTTGCATTCATGTGTGTGCCTGTCTCTCCGACTGTGTGTGTGTGTGTGTCTATAACAGCCAACTCCTGGTATTTGAGATGGAACCACAGGGCTGTGAGTCAGTGTCTGAAAGGACAGGAGGTGACTGTTGCTGCAGGCTCCTTCATTCCTCTCTACACCACTTCTCACAAAGGGGCAGAGGACTGAGCAGAGCAGCCTCTCTTTGTCTCTCTCCAGCTCCTCCTCTCTCTCTCTGTCTTTCACCTTCACTCTATAATACCATTCTTCCTGTTCGCAGTCTGACCTTGTTCTCAGTCTGACCTTGTTCTCAGTCTGACCTTGTTCTCAGTCTGACCTTGTTCTCAGTCTGATCTTGTTCTCAGTCTGACCTTGTTCTCAGTCTGACCTTGTTCTCAGTCTGACCTTGTTCTCAGTCTGACCTTGTTCTCAGTCTGACCTTGTTCTCAGTCTGATCTTGTTCTCAGTCTGACCTTGTTCTCAGTCTGACCTTGTTCTCAGTCTGACCTTGTTCTCAGTCTGACCTTGTTCTCAGTCTGGTCTCTCCATAAAATCTCTCATTCCTACTTTCTTTCCATCCGACCTAATAGTGTCTCTCTCTCTCATTCTTCATTTCTACCTCTCTAATGAGGGTGTCTGTAAGATAATGGCTGAAGTCCCTCCCTCTCTTCTCTCCAGTATTCCCAGTTCTCAGGAGGAGTTGATCTCAGTCTGACCTTGTTCTCAGTCTGTTACTCCATGAACAGTGATCTGGTCTTCCTACTTTACTTTCCATGAACAGTGATCTGTCTCCCTGGCGTTACTCCCTTCAGTGATCTGGTCTCTAATGAGTGTCTCCCTGTAAGATGATCTGGTCTCCCTGTGTTCTCCCAGTATTCCCAGAACAGTGATCTGGTCTCCCTGTGTGTCTCCCTGAACAGTGATCTGGTCTCCCTGTGTGTCTCCCTGAACAGTGATCTGGTCTCCCTGTGTGTCTCCCTGAACAGTGATCTGGTCTCCCTGTGTGTCTCCCTGACGTTACTCCCTGAACA
>NC_060197.1:40186539-40224039 GCF_021184085.1 Oncorhynchus gorbuscha
AAGGTACAAATCTGTCGTTCTGCCCCTGAACAAGGCAGTTAACCCACTGTTCCGAGGCCGTCATTGAAAATAAGAATTTGTTCTTAACTGACTTGCCTAGATAAATAAAGGTCAAATCAAATAAAAAGTAAATCAATTAGATATATAATTTATTTAAATAATGTAGTTCCCCATGATAGGACAATAAATACATTTAATGTATAATTTATTTTAAGGACAATAAATAAATAAGACATATAATTCATGATAAAAAGTATATCCATCATCTGAACCACATTGCATAGCAGCCATGTTGACTTGATTCATGCGAGCTGAGCTGGGTGCACTGCCAACCACACACTCATCCATCACAGACATCAGAGGCTATCCAAGTGCATTTCCCAAAGTGCTGTTCCTTTCCAGCGTGGAGTAGAAATCAACACAGCGGGGAAAATCTCCGTCATGGATGTTCTGATGTCACTTCCTGTCGCCACGCTGGGTGGGTGGACGTTGAGTCCTTGACTGTGAGTTAGAGCTGTGACGATAAACCGACCGAGCTGACCATTTATCGAGGACATTTCACTGATATCGATTTATAATGATAAATAGCCTTTACAAGAGGATTGAAGAGTTTTAAAATAAACAAGTCTCCTATTATGGACTATTGTTAACTGGACAATTAATAGCTACAACTTTCAAAGTAGTACTTTTAAAGGTAATATAAAAGTAACTGGTTCACATTGTTGTAAATTTGTCATTTGATTGATCATCAAATACATTTTTGTCCATTTGGCCCAGCTCTAGTGTGAGTCATCGTTCAGGATCCCCATCTCTTTCCCGGTGGTTGAGTCCATGTTCCAGGGGAGGGAGGATTGGCTTCATTGGTTGGCCGGACCATGTGCTCTCACACTGAGTTGGATTGGCAAGTCCACTAGTTTCACTATGGCACAGACTCCTCTTGATTGTGGTGCTGAACCTGTCACCCCTGTCATGCTGGATACCACACCCAGCAGAGAGGTCAGGAAGACCACAACAGAGAGAGAGAGGCGGAACAACAGAGTGAGGGAGTCTCTCTCACTCTCTCTATCTCTCTCTCTCTCTCTCTCTCAGAACAACACAGAGAGAGAGTGAGGGAGGCAGAACAACAGAGAGAGAGTCAGAACAACAGAGAGAGTCAGAACAACAGAGAGAGTCAGAACAACAGAGAGAGTCAGAACAACAGAGAGAGTCAGAACAACAGAGAGAGTCAGAACAACAGAGAGAGTCAGAACAAAACAGAGAGAGTCAGAACAACAGAGAGTCAGAACAACAGAGAGAGTCAGAACAACAGAGAGAGTCAGAACAACAGAGAGTCAGAACAACCAGAACAACAGAGAGAGTCAGAACAACAGAGAGAGTCATCAGAACAACCGAGAGTCAGAACAACCGAGAGAGAGAGAGAGAGGCAGGGAGGGAGAGAGAGAGGCAGGGAGAGAGAGAGAAACAACAGAGAGAGTCAGAACTGAAAATGATTAATGGAAGGAGACAGGAGGGATTGATTGATTGCAAGATAAGATATGCAGTTTGACTGTCATACAGGCATGCAGTTAGACTGGTATGCAGTTAGACTGGTAGTTAGACTGGTATGCAGTTAGACTGGCATGCAGTTAGACTGGCATGCAGTTAGACTGGTATGCAGTTAGACTGGTATGCAGTTAGACTGGTATGCAGTTAGACTGGCATGCAGTTAGACTGGCATGCAGTTAGACTGGTATGCAGTTAGACTGGCATGCAGTTAGACTGGCATGCAGTTAGACTGGTATGCAGTTAGACTGGTATGCAGTTAGACTGGCATGCAGTTAGACTGGTATGCAGTTAGACTGGTATGCAGTTAGACTGGTATGCAGTTAGACTGGTAGTTAGACTGGTATGCAGTTAGACTGGCATGCAGTTAGACTGGTATGCAGTTAGACTGGTATGCAGTTAGACTGGCATGCAGTTAGACTGGCATGCAGTTAGACTGGCATGCAGTTAGACTGGTATGCAGTTAGACTGGTATGCAGTTAGACTGGTATGCAGTTAGACTGGCATGCAGTTAGACTGGTATGCAGTTAGACTGGTAGTTAGACTGGCATGCAGTTAGACTGGCATGCAGTTAGACTGGAATGCTGTTAGACTGGTATGCAGTTAGACTGGAATGCTGTTAGACTGGTATGCAGTTAGACTGGAATGCTGTTAGACTGGCATGCAGCTAGACTGGTATGCAGTTAGACTGGTATGCAGTTAGACTGGTATGCAGTTAGACTGGCATGCAGTTAGACCGGTATGCAGTTAGACTGGTATGCAGCTAGACTGGTATGCAGTTAGACTGGCATGCAGCTAGACTGGCATGCAGTTAGACTGGCATGCAGTTAGACTGGCATGCAGTTAGACTGGCATGCAGTTAGACTGTGGACACACACACACTCATGGTTTTCTAAGGCACCAGGACATTTGTTCAGTGCAATAACAGACTTTTCCTCTCATCCAGAGGAAATTGTATGGTAATATGCCTGCTGGCTCCCCTGGCCACTCGTCTCTGTCAGAGACCAGATACCGTATAAACACACACACACACACACACACACACACACACACACACACACACACACACACACACACACACACACACACACACACACACACACACACACACACACACACACACATGCACGCAGATTATTTGCTGGGCAGCATTGTTATTGGCCAGTAGTCTCTCTCACTGTACTGTAGTAACCAGTAGTCTATCTTACTGTAGTAACCAGTAGTCTCTCTCACTGTAGTGACCAGTAGTCTCTCTCACTGTACTGTAGTAACCAGTAGTCTCTCACTGTAGTGACCAGTAGTCTCTCACTGTAGTGACCAGTAGTCTCTCACTGTCCTGTAGTAACCAGTAGTCTCTCTCACTGTAGTGACCAGTAGTCTCTCTCACTGTAGTGACCAGTAGTATATCTTACTGTAGCAACCAGTAGTCTCTCTCACTGTAGTGACCAGTAGTCTCTCTCACTGTAGTGACCAGTAGTATATCTTACTGTAGTGACCAGTAGTCTATCATACTGTACTGTAGTGACTAGTAGTCTATCTCACTGTACTGTAGTAACCAGTAGTCTATCATACTGTAGTGACCAGTAGTCTCTCTCACTGTAGTGACCAGTATTCTCTCTCACTGTAGTCACCAGTAGTCTCTCTCACTGTAGTGACCAGTAGTCTCTCTCACTGTAGTGACCAGTAGTCTCTCTCACTGTAGTGACCAGTAGTCTCTCTCACTGTAGTGACCAGTAGTCTCTCTCACTGTAGTCACCAGTAGTCTCTCTCACTGTAGTCACCAGTAGTCTCTCTCACTGTAGTGACCAGTAGTCTCTCTCACTGTAGTCACCAGTAGTCTCTCTCACTGTAGTCACCAGTAATCTCTCTCACTGTAGTGACCAGTAGTCTCTCTCACTGTAGTGACCAGTAGTCTCTCTCACTGTAGTCACCAGTAGTCTCTCTCACTGTAGTGACCAGTAGTCTCTCTCACTGTAGTGACCAGTAGTCTCTCTCACTGTAGTGACCAGTAGTCTCTCTCACTGTAGTCTCTCACTCTCTCACTGTAGTGACCAGTAGTCTCTCTCACTGTAGTGACCAGTAGTCTCTCTCACTGTAGTGACCAGTAGTCTCTCTCACTGTAGTGACCAGTAGTCTCTCTCACTGTAGTCACCAGTAGTCTCTCTCACTGTAGTCACCAGTAGTCTCTCTCAGATGCTATTGCCATGTTCACACAGATCTAATATTAAAAGAGTGTGTGAGACAGATGCAGTGTGGTGGTTACGCTGGTGTGTGTTACTGTAGTGTGTCAGCCCTCTCGACCCTAATCGTTATTTACACAAGCCTCAACACTAATGACCAACCCAAAGTCAATTTCACGCAAAGTTTCCATTACTTTAGTTTTTTCAAACCACTTTATATGCCGTCTGTAAATGCCAGCTATTTCTGGACAGAATCAGTGTATTTACTCTGATAATGAGCGCGTCACACCCTTTCTGTTTTCAAAAAATGTGTTGGACGCCGTTTACAGTGGAAGACAGCTGTGGTATTTCCATCTCAGCGTCTCCTGTGTTCAGCTCATTATAATGTGTTTATTAAGGGGCTTTTGCTCGCCCCTGGTCTACCCCGGGTCATGGGGAGGGGTCAGTGAGGTGTGGTCGTGGTTTGGCCCGTGCTTCGGACTCTTGGACAAGAGTGTGTCCCGTTTATCCTAGACGGAGCTCGGAGCTGTAATGCTGACGGAACGGCTGTTCTGTTCACCAAGGTTAGGAATCATTGAGTAAGTAATGGTTCCATGTGTATTAACATGGGGGGGGGGGGTGGAAACCAGGATTGGACCAGAAACAAGGCTTCCCTGAGTCTGACACGCACACAGACATGTGCAGGCACACACACGTGCATGCATCTATGCACAGAAAGACCCTGTCATAAATTGACGCGCACACGCACACGCACACACACACACACACACCATCATCATCATCCCTTCAGACCTTGGTACATATACAAAGACATAAAAAGTCCCAGACATAAATCTAACCTCCGGACTCTTTCTGGACCACAGCTCTTCACTGTTCCCCCATCTATCTTTAGAAGATGGCATCACATCACTGTCCCATTCAGTAGGATCTATTAGTCACCGTTGTAGTGTAAACAGTCCTATTTTAGGGGGACCAGTCTTCTCTACCAAGAACAGACAGTACTCTACTTTTCACACTCCTACAAGGACCAAGTTGACCTTACGTCACCCCTTCATCCTAATAATATTATATATATCATTTAGCAGACGCTTTTATCCAAATGCGCGTATGTATTTTTCGGATTGGTGGCCCCAGCGGGAATCGAACCCACAATCCTGGCCTTACCAAACATCCTGTTTCAGTCATACTACTTGTCATTCTCTTTCCTTCGTTCTCTTTCTGCCTGTCTTTTCATCACACTATGGAGCATTCCACAGGTTTCTCCCAAGTTCTACAGCTAGGTTAGTTCTACAGCTAGGTTAGTTCTACAGCTAGGTTAGTTCTACAGCTAGGTTAGTGAATCAGGTATTTTCCTTGTACTGAAGAAGGTACTTTACCAGTTACATCACCAAGTCCTGTTTCAGCTGGGGATATTTGGGAAATGTGTGACATGCTTAATCAATCAATGTTTTCATGTCACTACTCTTGTGTAATGTGGTTTTAGAACAGGAGCGGAGGCTGTGTGTATTGTAACAACGTAAGGTCATAATGTAATAGTCGTCGAGAATTGGGGTGTTTTTCTATAGGACTGTGGGCAACATATTGCTTTAATGTTGAACTCGGCAACATAACATTGTGTTTCCTCACATGGGACTGACTTGTGTTTTCTTAGCTTCCTCTGATGTTGTAATGGAGCACAACTTGATATTTAGATTATTTCCTTCGTATTTACAGTAAGAGAGAAGTCCTCAAGATTAGATTTCAAATCCACATTTGATTTGTTTTGAGAGAGAGAATTAATGTTTATTTATTTTCCCTTTTGTACTTCAACTATTTGCACATTGTTACAACACTGTACATGGCCATAATATAACGTTTGAAATGTCTCTATACCTTTGAAACTTTTGTGTGTAATGTTTACTGTTAATTTCTGATTGTTTATTTCACTTTTGTTTATTATCTATTTCACTTGCTTTGGCAATGTAAACACATGTTTCCCATGACAATAAAGCCCTTCTGAAGAGAGAGAGTTCAATGGAGCCAGTGTCTGTGGCTTTGATGTAGTGGCTTTGAGGCCTGCGCATTGCCTTAATTGCATCATGTGGTAGCTCCGGTGTCCATCTATCCCTCCCTCCCTCCCTCCCAGCCTCCCCTCCCTCCCCAGGACAGGCAGGCGGGCTCAGAGTCAGGACAGGCAGGCGGGCTCAGAGTCAGGACAGGCAGGTGAGCTCAGATTCAGGACAGACAAGGGTTAAAACCAGGAGGGTGAGATAAAGAGAGACTGGGAAAAAGGAGTTAATAACAAAACCACTGGTTGACTTGAACAAACCAGACGAACTGGCAACAGAGAACACAGGTATAAATACACAGGGGATAATGGGGAAGATAGGCGACACCTGGAGAGGGGTGGAGACAAGCACAAAGACGGGTGAAACCGATCAGGGTGTGACCTATATATAGGCTATTGTAAAACAAAAGAAAGAGTACTTTGTAACAGTGATAAAGGTGTCTATCAACTGTAAAATGTGAGCGCATCAGAACCAGTTACAACTGAAGTATCTGATCATCAATGAATTAGAGAAAAAGCAAGTCGTTGTTGTATTTTACCCTTTTTTCTCCCCAATTTTGTGATATCCAATTCTGATCACTGCAACTCCCCAACTGGCTCGGGAGAGGCGAAGGTCGAGGCATGCGTCCTCCGAAACATGACCCGCCAAACCGCACTTCTTAACATGACCCGCCAAACCGCAGTGGTTAGAGCGTTGGACTAGTAACCGGAAGGTTGCGAGTTCAAACCCCCGAGCTGACAAGGTACAAATCTGTCGTTCTGCCCCTGAACAGGCAGTTCGTCCCACTGTTCCCAGGCCCTCATTGAAAATAAGAATGTGTTCTTAACTGACTTGCCTGGTTAAATAAAGGTAAAATTAAAAATTAAAAATAAAAAAATTAACCCGGAAGCAAGCTGCACCAATGTGTCGGATGTAACACCTTTCAACTGACGACCAGAGTCAGCCTGCAGAAACCCGGCCCGCCACAAGAAGTCACTAGAGAGCGATGAGCCAAGTAAAGCCCCCCCCGGCCAAACCCTCCCCGAGCCCGGGCGACGCTGGGACAATTGTGTGCTGCCCTATGGGACTCCCGGTCACGGCCGGTTGTGACACAGATCGCACCCCAGGCTGTAGTGGCATCGTAACACTGCGATGCAGTGCCTTAGACCGCTGCACCACTAGGGAGGCCTAGAGCAAGTCGTTTTTTAACACAGCAGCCGCATATCATTAGGTATCCTTGTTTAATAGCCTACTACGACATGTTGCAATGTTGAAGCTTCTTACGGTAGCCTATTTTAAAACCAAATGGTACATAGTCACAAAAGTAGATTGGGATTTAAATATTATTTTTAAACACTAAATGAATGGAGCTGTTAAACCACTTTTTGTTGTTGTGTGGAAATGGGGGAAAGGACGTTGAGCGCCGAAGCTCACATTCGCCCATGTTTCTTGGAGATCATTTGAATAGTAACGTTTTGTGATACTCATCAACTCATCCTGTGGTATAAGCAGCACATTTATAAGTGTTTTATAACACCTGAAATTAATTTCACTTTGCACAATCTATAAGGGCGTATGACATGGTTATACCCCCATCATTCCATTCGGTTTAGTAATGTTTCATAAGTATTATAAACTACTTATGACAGTTTATGACAACTGTTATGTGTTGTTATATAGCTTATAAAGGCTTTATGAATGCATGCCTACGGACAGCTACAGTAAAGTGTTACTGAAAACCTTAAACAGTAAACCCACCCCACTTCTATTGTTTGGGGAACAACGTCTACAACGCAAAGTGAGAGGCAGGTACAGCTTTTATTTCCCCCGAGGATTTCACATCTCCTGCACATGCCGCTCTCTTCTTGTACTAGATGGAATTATTTCAGCAAAGCCTTACACTAGACAAGGAATCCCCGTGGTTCCACTAACCACACTGCAATGGCATATGACCGTATTCAGTATTCATGACTCCAGTCCACATGTATACAGCTGTGTAGTCTGGTGTCACACTATCCGTGGCCCCTCCCCCTCCCCCAAGAGGTAGGGGTCTGATGAGCTCATGCTAATTCCAGTGAAAGTGACACACACACACTACAGAGAGCTATGATGTCATTGTCATCATATCCTACGGCGAGGCTGCCAGCTGCTTTGATCCAGTGCAGTGTGTGTGTGTGTGTGTCTGTGTGTGTGTGTGGCTCATAAAAGAGACCTGAGCGGACATTTAACACAAGCTGTTTAATTAACTCACCGACTGACCTTCTGTTCACACACACACACACACACACACACACACACACACACACACACACACACACACACACACACACACACACACACACACACACACACACACACACACACACACACACACACACACACACACACACACACACACACACACACACACACTGATACCTCTCTACTTCTAAGTCATCTACAGAAGTGGTCCAGTATTAGATGACAATCGCCACCCACAATTTAGGTCATAATCTCTTGACTGGGTAGTCTCTATCTTCAGCCGAATATGACATCATAGACAACCAATGCTAGACAGGAGTCTTTATACGGAGGCCCTCGAAGTCCTAGCCCGGGCTCTGTGACCTTTGTAGGTTTATAGGGGTTAAAGGTGAGGTGTCAGGCTTGGATTGTACATGGCTGCACTTTTAGAAAAAAAAGAGGTGTTATCTAGAACCTAAAAGGTTTCTCCGGGTGTCCCCATTGGAGAACCCTTTGAATAACTATTTTGGTTTTATGTAGAACCCTTTCCACAAAGAGTTATACCTGGAACCAAAAAGGATTCTGCCTGGAACCAAAAAGGATTCTGCCTGGAACCAAAATGGGTTCTCGTATGGGGACAGTCGAAGATCCCTTTTGGAACCCTTTTTTCAAAGAGTGTGAGTGTGGATATTGGACACAACCTCCACAACCAAACACACAGACACAACCTCCACAACCAAACACACAGACACAACCTCCACAGGCAAACACACAGACACAACCTCCACAACCAAACACACAGACACAACCTCCACAACCAAACACACAGACACAACCTCCACAACCAAACACACAGACACAACCTCCACAACCAAACACACAGACACAACCTCCACAACCAAACACACAGACACAACCTCCACAACCAAACACACAGACACAACCTCCACAACCAAACACACAGACACAACCTCCACAACCAAACACACAGACCTCCACAGGCAAGGCAGGCAGACACAACTTCCACAGGCAAGGCAGGCAGACACAGACCTCCACAGGCAAGGCAGGCAGACACAACTTCCACAGGCAAGGCAGGCAGACACAACCTCCACAGGCAAGGCAGGCAGACACAACCTCCACAGGCAAGGCAGGCAGACACAACCTCCACAGGCAAGGTAGGCAGACGCAACCTCCACAGGCAAGGTAGGCAGACGCAACCTCCACAGGCAAGGCAGGCAGACACAACCTCCACAGGCAAGGCAGGCAGACACAACCTCCACAGGCAAGGCAGGCAGACACAACCTCCACAGGCAAGGCAGGCAGACAGCTGTCAGGCGCCTCTCTGAATCTTGACAGAAGGACCCATTGGGGCTATTTGTGTTAGGTAGGTGAGACTGAGATGATTTTGACAGAGGCGACTATCTCTCCATCTCTCCCTGCATCTCTCTCCAGCTCTCCATCCATCTCTTTCCAACTCTCCTTCCATCTCTCCCTCCATCTCTCCCTCCATCTCTCTCTAACTCTCTCCATCTCTCTCACCATCTCTCTCCCTCCCCCCATCTCGTGATACTGTATGTGGTTAGAGCTCATAGAGAGGGGATATGTAATGGAGAGCATGAGCCTTGGGTTTCCATCTGGTGAAATATGGCCCCCTGGGCTAGTGACCTAGCTATGTTGACTGACCTATGCTACTTCCTTAAACCCCCATCAGGAGCGCAGTGTCTGTCTGTCTGTCTGTCTGTCTGTCTGTCTGTCTGTCTGTCTGTCTGTCTGTCTGTCTGTCTGTCTGTCTGTCTGTCTGTCTGTCTGTCTGTCTGTCTGTCTGTCTGTCTGTCTGTGATGTTTCTGTGGGGCTGGTCACAGAACTGGTCTCAACTCAAATTTGGCTGAAAATTATGGCTATGGAGTCCTACGAATGACAGCCCTCTCACCCCTCAGAGTGTGGTCCCAGTGTGGTCCCAGTGTGGTCCCAGTACGGTCTATCAAATGTAACCTCTATCACCATGCGGTCGTGTACAATGTGTTGTTTTATAGCGTCTTTATCTGGGATGTTGGGATGTTGCACAGGGTTATAACCTCTTCCGTTGACCTTAGTCCTCCTGTCTTCCCTCCCGCTGGCTCATGCATATTTAATGAGCTCTGATTGGGCTTTAATTGACACACACACACACACACACACACACACACACACACACACACACACACACACACACACACACACACACACACACACACACACACACACACACACACACACACACACACACACACACACACACACACACACACACACACACACACACACACACACACACACACACACCACCCCTCACAGACAGGAACAGATGCATTATTGACATCCTAGGAAAAAGCCCTCTAACTGATAAACTAACTGGCTCCCCATTGAGATCATGGGGAGTGGCCAGGTCTCCATGACAACCTGATGGTGAAATTAAGGAGGGAGGAGGAGAAGGGAGGGGTGGATGGTTTAACTGCCGGACCATAGCCAGCATAGACCAGCCTGTCTGCCTGTCTGGGCTTGATCCGATTGGCTACGAACATTGGGGAGGGTGGGGCAGATTCAGAGGGCTTAGGGAGATGTATAATACAATATAGAGGAGGAATGTTTTTCAACCACAACTACTTATTCTATCATCGCAAGCGTCTGGCAAAAACAATGAGTACTGTACGTATGTGAATTGAGACTATGATGTTGTGCTAAGAACATTCCAAAGCGTTTCATTGGCTGTCAGGCAGGTTTCACATTGGGATGGGATGCTGATAATTGCATTACCATTTACTATGACATAAAGGGCATTCGGAAAGCATTCAGATCCTTAGATTTTTTTCCCACATTTTGTTACTTTACAGCCTTATTCTAAAATGTATAATTATATTTTTGGGCTAATCAATCTACACACAATACCCCATAATGACGAAGCAAGAACAGGTTTGAATATTTTGTGCAAATTTATATATAACATTTTTTTTAAATAATTAAATCACATGAACAGCACATAAGTATTCAGACCCTTTACTCAGTACTTTGTTGAAACACCTTTGGCAGCGATTACAGCCTTGAGTCTTCTTGGGTATGATGTTACAAGCTTGGCACACCTGTATTTGGGGAGTTTCTCACATTCTTCACCTGTATCGGCAGATTGGATGGGGAGCATCGCTGCACAGCTATTTTCAAGTCTCTCCAGAGATGCTCGATCGGGTTCAAGTCCGGGCTCTGGCTGGGACACTCAAGGACATTCAGAGACTTTTCCCGAAGCCACACCTACGTTGTCTTGGCTGGGTGCTTAGGTCTTGTTTCTCATGGTCAAAGAGTTTTGTCGGCTTTGTGTTTTTATTTTTGCCATGGAGAAAATATTGAGCGATTACCTGACAATTTAGTTATTATTTTTTGGTTATTAAACAACTAATTGACCGACGTAGGTTTCATTTGTTGATATTTTTGTCAGCCCAACAAGACGTTTCTCTGGAGTGAAATCAAATCATTCACGAGAGAAATCAAGTCAAGAACTATGTGGGATGCTGGGCTGAAGGGAGTTGTAGTTTTCATTATGCAAATATTCAACCTAGTTCTGCGCAGAAATGTGGTAATTGACTACAATGACCATAATCCATTGCACCTGAGAGGAAGAGGTGAAACGAGAGGTTTCACTCTCGCCAAAATCTGTCCAGAATAAAACGCATGCATTTCTATGGGATTATTTAGGACCTTAGCTTGTCGCCTGCTACACTCTACTGAGTCTCCAACAACCGGATGTTCCGTTTTTTTCAGCGGAAATGGAAAGCGAACCAGTGAAGCGGCTTCCGCGTTTGGACATTAACCATGGGACACTCTATCTTAACTCCCAACGACTCTCATTGTTAGGGCGGAGACATAACCATCTCGTCATTATATACAGATCTCTGGGCGGATACACTTTTACACCTGCTACGTTAGGTGAGATACGCACAGAGCCCACACAGAGAGGAATGTACACAACACAATGTCGACAGGGCCGGAGACAGTTCGTGAAAGTGTGCCTCATCTACTTTGAAGAACTACTAAAGTTATTTTGTCAGACAGCTCTGCAGAATACTTAGGCAGGCTAGATAAATAGGATGACGAAAGACATTACAGCACGTTTATATTTGTAAAGACGTTACATCACATTTATATTTGTAAAGACGTTACAGCACGTTTATATTTGTAAAGACGTTACATCACGTTTACATTTACATTTAAGTCATTTAGCAGACGTTTATATTTGTAAAGACGTTACATCACGTTTATATTTGTAAAGACGTTACAGCACGTTTATATTTGTAAAGACATTACAGCACGTTTATATTTGTAAAGACGTTACATCACGTTTATATTTGTAAAGACATTACAGCACGTTTATATTTGTAAAGACGTTACATCACGTTTATATTTGTAAAGACGTTACATCACGTTTATATTTGTAAAGACATTACAGCACGTTTATATTTGTAAAGACGTTACATCACGTTTATATTTGTAAAGACGTTACATCACGTTTATATTTGTAAAGACGTTACATCACGTTTATATTTGTAAAGACATTACAGCACGTTTATATTTGTAAAGACATTACAGCAAATGTCCAACTCATTCCACGGAGGCAGAGTGTCTGCTGGTTTTCGGCTCCTCCCTTGAACTTGATTGATAAATTAAGGTCACTGATTAGTAAGGAACTCCTCTCACCTGGTTGTCTAGGTCTTAATTGAAAGGAAGAAAACAGACACAAGGCCCTCGATGGAATCAGTTTGATGGCCCCTGCCGTACTGTATGATGAGCAGATAAGGTTAGATGGGATGGCTGGCTGACTGCTACTGGCAGAGCAGAGATGATATGATGACTTAAAAAAAATAATAATAATAAAATAAATTTAATATATTTTATTTTTGCATTTTCCAATTAAGAACATTCAAAACAAAAGTGAAAAGATATTAGACAACGATAGGACAAAGTGACAGTAACAGACGAGCGTAACAATTAAAAAAATAAAATAATAATAATTATATATACAAACATACAATAAGAACAAAAAAAATAACGAGACATTGGATCGCCTGCCGTAGGCTACATATTATATGATATGATGACTTTAAGGAATTAAACATAATAGTCATACAAAAATATGTACTTAACTGAAATATTGTATTATTTTGGTGTAATATCCTATTTATCTATTGATGTCTACTCAATGTGGGCCTGATAGAGACAATGGAATATTTGGTATGTTTTGGCAATTGAACGTTCACTATTTTTGGCTTTGGAATTTCTATTAAAAAATCATTTAAAAAAAGTTATTGAAACCGAACCGACCTCAAAAAGCACTAATAGCTCAGCACTAGTGCCTTAATAAGATGTTAAAGGTGCATTAGCAGTGTTTTCCACTAGCGCCGGCTGTCGGCTATACAGCGATTACAGAGTCATTTAAAGCCTGGTATTTTTCCACTTCAATGAACGAGGCTACTTTTCAATTTGCTAGTCAGAATAGTCTGAGTCGTCTCTTACTAGATTGAACAATATGCAACTTCTGCCGATCTGTTGATAGGACAGGCGCCTGTCAATCACAAAGTGAGCGATGACAAGGAAACTGCTGTTTTGACAGTCTGCTGTCTGTCCCGCCTCTCAGTACCTGGGTGTATGTGTTGTGTGGTTGCAGTCGTATTTCTACACAGAGGGAGAGAGCATGAATTTGCACGGCCCATATAATGTAACGACAAGTCGAAATCCACTTAGCCCATTGTTTTCTGGCACATTCATTCATTTTCTTTTGTGTGCAGGGTCCAACATGAACGATAGCCCAACAGAGACAGTAAAAACATGTGTGGGTTAGCTGATAACGAAGCTCGCGCTTCAATTAAAGCAGGAAGCACCAGTGAATCGGTCAATAAAAAGTGATCAGATGAAGCAGATGCTAAACTACAGGACTGTTTTTCAAGCACAGACTGGAATATGTTCTGCGATTCTTCCGATGGCATTGAGGAGTACACCACATCAGTCACTGGCTTTATCAATAAGTGCATTGATGACGTCATCCCCACAGTGACTGTACGTACATACCCCAACCAGAAGCTATGGATTACAGGCAACTTCCGCACTGAGCTAAAAGGTAGAGCTGCCGCTAAACAACCACAGACTTATAAGCTTATAAGAAATCCTGCTATCCCCTTCGAAGAACCATCAAACAGGCAAAGCATCAATACAGGGCTAAAGATTAAATCGTACTAACTGGCTCCGACGCTCGTCTTATGTGGCAGGGCTTGCAAATTAAAACAGACTACAAAGGGAAGCCCAGCCACTAGCTGCCCAGTGACTACAGCCTACCAGATGAGCTAAATCACTTCTTTGCTCGCTTCGATGTATGTAACACTGAAACATGCACAAGAGGATCAGCTGTTCCGGACGATTGTGTGATCACACTCTCCACAGCCGATGTGAATAAGACCTTTAAACAGGTCAACATTCACAAGGCCGCAGGGCCAGACGGATTACCAGGACGTGTACTCCGAGCATGCGCTGACCAACTGGCAAGTGTCTTCATTGACATTTTCAACCTCTCCCTGTCTGAGTCTGTAATACCAACATGTTTCAAGCAGGCCACCATACAGTAGTTCCTTTGCCCAAGAACACTAAGGCAACCTGCCTGAATGACTACAGGAAAAGGAGGACTGAGCACGCCCCCATTCTCATCAACTGGGCTGTAGTGGAGCAGATTGAGAGCTTGAAGTTCCTTGGTGTCCACATCACCATCAAACTAACATGGTCCAAACACACCAAGACAGTCGTGAAGAGGGCACGACAAAGCCTATTCCCCTGCAGGAGACTGAAAAGATTTGGCCTGGGTCCTCAGATCCTCAAAAGTTTCTACAGCTGCACAATCGAGAGCATCCTGACGGGTTGCATTACTGCCTGGTATGGCAACTGCTTGGTCTCCGACCGCAAGGCACTACAGAGGGTAGTGCTTACGGCCCAGTACATCACTGGGGCCAAGCTTCCTGCCATCCAGGACCTCTATACCAGGTGGTCAGAGGAAGGCCCTAAAAATTGTCAAAGACTCCAGCCACCGCAGTCATAGACTGTTCTCTCTGCTACTGCACGGCAAATGGTACCGAATTGCCAAGTCTAGGTCCAAGAGGCTTCTAAATAGCTTCTACCCCCAAGCCATAAGACTCCTGAACATCTAATCAAATGGCTACCCAGACTATTTACATTGTCCCCCCACCCCCTCTTCTCCGCTGCTGCTACTCTCTGTTATTATCTATGCATAGTCACTTTATTAATTCTACCAACATATACATATTACCTCATCTAACCGGTGCCCCCGCACATTGACTCCGGTACCCTCTGTATATAGCCTCACTATTGTTATATTACTGCTGCTCTTTAATTATTTGTTACTTTAATTAATTAATTTTTTATTTTTCTTAAAACTACATTGTTGGTTAAGGGCCTGTAAGTAAGCATTTCATGTAAGGTCTACTACACCTGTTGTGTTTGACCCATGCGACAAATAACATTAGATTTGATTTTGATTTGAAGTCCGTGAGTTGTTGTGGTTCTGGAAGGCCAGATGGCTTTTTACAAAAAAAACTGCCATGTGGTTAATCGTAAGTGGCTTCTTTCAGCTAGTTTCATCTTGTTCTTGACCGATTTTCATGTCATTGCTAATATGACAACAAATTATTCAATCTATTTATATTTTTTATAAACTTTGGAGACTAAATATAGCTTATGTTATCAACAATCTATGTCAACCCCCGTCTGTTTTGCCCCATAGTTGACCACAGGTCAGTTTTGTTGCTAAACAACTACAGGTCGGTTTTGTTGCTAAACAACTACAGGTCGGTTTTGTTGCTAAACAACTACAGGTCGGTTTTGTTGCTAAATAACTACAGGTCGGTTTTGTTGCTAAACAACTACAGGTCGGTTTTGTTGCTAAACAACCACAGGTCGGTTTTGCTGCTAAACAACTACAGGTCGGTTTTGCTGCTAAACAACTACAGGTCGGTTTTGTTGCTAAACAACCACAGGTCGGTTTTGCTGCTAAACAACCACAGGTCGGTTTTGTTGCTAAACAACTACAGGTCGGTTTTGTTGCTAAACAACTACAGGTCGGTTTTGTTGCTAAACAACTACAGGTCGGTTTTGTTGCTAAACAACCACAGGTCGGTTTTGTTGCTAAACAACCACAGGTCGGTTTTGCTGCTAAACAACCACAGGTCGGTTTTGTTGCTAAACAACTACAGGTCGGTTTTGTTGCTAAACAACTACAGGTCGGTTTTGTTGCTAAACAACCACAGGTCGGTTTTGCTGCTAAACAACTACAGGTCGGTTTTGTTGCTATTCAACCAAACCAGTCTACTTTTCAGCACATTTTTGCATTCCAGTTCAACATTTACCTGCTCTGTCTCAGTCTACCATTGAAAACTACATGCGTAAAGAGAGACTCACTCCGGTCCAAAATAAGATAAAAGAAAACAGATTGAATTGTTTAAAAAAAGCTAATGATACTTGTATGTTATTTTCAAAGACATTGATCTAGGTCTAGTGATTTAATCAACATGTTGACAATGGACCAGTCAACTGCTGTTTCCTGTGTAGCGAAGGCCATGATTAACACCTGTTTCATTCTTCAGTCATTCCTGTATTGCAGATAGCTGAGAGAACGCCTCTTAAAAGAAATCTTAACCCCCCCCCAGCCAAATAGAAAAAGCTGGCTAATCCATGTGCTTGTGGAAAACACTAGTTCATTTTCCTCCATTTGTGATACTTATCCCACCTGATGAGATCTTCCCCCTTTCAGAAGAGACTTCCTGTCTGTGAATAGGTGTGTGTGTGTGTGTGTGTGTGTGTGTGTGTGTGTGTGTGTGTGTGTGTGTGTGTGTGTGTGTGTGTGTGTGTGTGTGTGTGTGTGTGTGTGTGTGTGTGTGTGTGTGTGTGTGTGTGTGTGTGTGTGAGTGTGTGTGAGTGTGTGAGAGTGTGTGAGAGTGTGTGAGAGTGTGTGAGAGTGAGTGAGACTGTAATACATTGTCCATTTAGTGAATAGAGAGGGTAGGGCATGTTCTGAATGGAATTCCTTTGGAAGTCTGTCGTCTGATAATACACTATATGACCAAAAGTATGTGGACACCTGCTCTTCGAACTTCATTCTAAAATCATGGGAATTCATTTGGAGTTGATCCCTGCTTTGCTCCTATATCAGCCTCCACTCTTCTGGGAAGGCTTTCCACTAGATGTTGGAACATTGCTGCTATAACAGCCTCCACTCTTCTGGGAAGGCTTTCCACTAGATGTTGGAACATTGCTGCTATAATAGCCTCCACTCTTCTGGGAAGGCTTTCCACTAGATGTTGGAACATTGCTGCTATAACAGCCTCCACTCTTCTGGGAAGGCTTTCCACTAGATGTTGGAACATTGCTGCTATAACAGCCTCCACTCTTATGGGAAGGCTTTCCACTAGATGTTGGAACATTTCTGCTGGGACTTGCTTCCATTCAGCCATGAGTATTAGTGAGGTCGGGCACTGATGTAGGCGATTGGGCCTTCCAATTCATCACAAAGGTGTTCGATGGGGTTGAGGTCAGGGCTCTGTGGAGGCCAGTCAAGTTTTCCCACACCGATCTCGACAAACCATTTCTGTATGAACCTCGCTTTGTGCACGGGGACATTGTCATGATGAAACAGGAAAGGGCCTTCCCCAAACTTTTGCTACAAAGTTGGAAGCACATAATCATCTAGGATGTCATTGTATGCTGTCACGTTAAGATTTCCCTTCAATGGAACTAAGGGGCCCAAACCATGAAAAACAGCCACAGACTATTATTCCTCATCCACCAAACTTTACAGTTGCCATTATGCATTGGGGCAGGTAGCGTTCTCCTAGCATCCGCCATACCCAGATTGGTCTGTCGGACTGCCGACGATGGTGAAGTGTGATTCATCGCTCCAGATAATGTGTTTCCACTGCTCCAGAGTCCGATGGCTGCGAGCTCTACACCACTCCAGCCAACACTTGGCATTGTGCATGGTGATCTTAGGCTTGTGTGCACATATGTTGTTGTACTCTGAGCTAGGCGGAGCATAACAGATCTGGAGGTATCAAACGATGCAATACCACCCTCCTTTCAAACAGAGGAATCATAATATACCTCCAATGACCAGGGGTGGGCAATTCCAGTCCTCGAGGGCCTGATTAGTGTCACAGTTTTGCTCCATTCCCAGCTAACACACCTGACTCCAATAATCACCTGATCGTGATCTTCAGTTTAGAATGCAATTTGATTAAACAGCTGTGCTTGCTAGGGATGGGGGGGGGGGTGACACTAATCAGGCTCTCGGGGACTGGAGTTGCCCACCTCTACCTTAGGGGAATAGAGACAGGCCTTCGAGGGGCTATTGTCTCCTACGATGATGATTATAACGATGCTTCATCCAGACCTGAAGCCACATTATGGCTGGCTGTAGTCTAGCTGCTGGCACATTGTGCCAATAGGTTAATATTAGCTTGACCTCACTGTCATACACACACTTCCTGGCATGGAAGGTGACCCTATAGGCTTCTCTCTATGGTGTGCGCCTGACATAGGGACCCGGGAATCACTTCTCGTAAATGAATGGACCTACTAACGTATCACAATCAGCATGACCTGATTCCAAGGGGCTTTTTAGGAGATTTTAGATTTTTGTTTATTTTCTGGGTTTTTCAGCGGTTTAGACGGTACAATGATTCTCTACACTACACATTGCTTATTTTATCACATAAACTAAAATTAGGCATACTATTTAGAGATTTTAGCAACCAGGAAATGGCAGAGGGATTTCTGCGTAGGGCAACTTTAACTGGAGCCTGTTGGTCATAGTGCACTAACTTGATGTGAATCATCTGTAGAGCGCGGCCATATGAACAGACAAACACAGAGGAGCTGTCACCTCAATCCAGCCCCCCCCCAAACAAATATATGCAAAATGCCACAGACGAATTATGGATCAAACATTTCGAAGGGAAACTATGAGATCTCGTTGCACATCAAAAGGAGGCGGTTGCAGTGTTTCCCCTAGGATATTTTTCAGCAGAACCGGTTTATTTAAATAGAAATTGCAGTGGTGGCGACAGCTCCAAAATGCTCAGGGGCATCACTGAGATGGCATAACACAAACTGTTACCGCACATGATGGGACATTACACAGATTAGGAGTCTCTCTTAATTAATAATCCTGTCTACCCTCAACCCAACCCACCCCCTCTGTCAGACCCTTAGATTAACACAGATGAGAAAAAAACCATTCACGCCTTGATCCTGCCTCTAGTATTACAGTGCCCGATATTGTGATGCAGCAAGCTAGCAGGTGGTTTGTTGTAAGGGTGACCATGTTGAATGTGAAAAAGGGAAGATAAGTGTTTTTAGAACTGTTTTATTCACTATGGACTAGAAGTGATTCTTCCTCTGATAGCACAAATTCCACCCAAATCAAAGACAATAACTTCAAAAGGAGACATCTTTTTAATCTCTTCCTTCTACTTTGAATCTGGCAACACCAGACTTTTTTAATAACACCTGGCAATAGAACACTAGAACAACAGGCAATAGAACACTAGAACAACAGGCAATAGAACACTAGAACAATAGGCAATAGAACACTAGAACAATAGGCAATAGAACACTAGAACAACAGGCAATAGAACACTAGAACAACAGGCAATATAACACTAGAACAATAGGCAATAGAACACTAGAACAATAGGCAATAGAACACTAGAACAACAGGCAATAGAACACTAGAACAACAGGCAATAGAACACTAGAACAACAGGCAATAGAACACTAGAACAACAGGCAATAGAACACTAGAACAATAGGTGAATGCACCAATTTGTAAGTCGCTCTGGATAAGAGCGTCTGCTAAATGACTTAAATGTAATGTAAATGTAACAATAGGCAATAGAACACTAGAACAATAGGCAATAGAACAATAGAACAATAGGCAATAGAACACTAGAACAACAGGCAATAGAACACTAGAACAACAGGCAATAGAACACTAGAACAATAGGCAATAGAACACTAGAACAACAGGCAATAGAACACTAGAACAATAGGCAATAGAACACTGACTGGAGTCTGTGTCTGACTGGAGCCTGTGTCTGACTGGAGTCTGTGTCTGACTGGAGTCTGTGTCTGACTGGAGTCTGTGTCTGACTGGAGCCTGTGTCTGACTGGAGCCTGTGTCTGACTGGAGTCTGTGGCTGACTGGAGTCTGTGTCTGTCTGGAGCCCGTGTCTGACTGGAGTCTGTGTCGGGAAGCAATCACTCCATCACCTCCAGGGGCCTAATCGTTTCATTGGAGGAGTGTTTGTTTAACACTGCCCCTACCAAGAGGCCCAAATCCCCACCCCCCTCAGCCCCTAGACCCCCTCCCTCTTGTTGAGGGAGTGGGGGGGTGGGTCGTGCGCCAAGAGGTTTTGACAGGTGCGTCTGGACCACCACAGGAGCTACAACAGGAGCAGTCCCTTTCTAAAACTAGGGGAAGTCACACAGTCTACATGGACTGGGCTCTGACTGCTCCCCCCCCCCCCCCCCACACACACACACACACAAACTCTTTCATCATAATACACACATGCACGCACAAAAGAGAGCAAGCATGCATGCAAGCACAAGTTCCTCGGCGTACACATTGCTGACAATCTGAAATGGTCCACCCACACAGACAGTGTGGTGAAGAAGGAGCAGCAGCGCCTCTTCAACCTCAGGAGGCTGAAAAAATGTGGCTTGGCCTCAAAGACATTCAGAAGGCGAGGTCAGTACAGGTGCATCAGAGATGGGACTGAGAGACTGAAAAACAGCTTCTATCTCAAGGCCATCAGAATGTTAAATAGCCATCACTAGCCGGCTACCACCCGGTCACTCAACCCTGCACCTTAGAGGCTGCTTCCCTATACACACTACCGTTCAAAAGTTTGGGGTCACATAGAAATGTTCTTGTTTCTGAAAGAAAAGCATTTTTTTCCCTCCATTAAAATAACATCAATTTGATGAGAAATACAGTGTAGACATTGGTACGGCCAGCATCCAAGAGTCGCCTCTTCACTGTTGACGTTGAGACTAATTTAATGAAGCTGCCAGTTGAGGACCAGTGAGGCATCTGTTTCTCAAACTAGACACTCTAATGTACTTGTCCTCCTGCTCAGTTGTGCACCGGGGCCTCCCACTCCTTTTTCTATTCTGGTTAGAGACAGTTTGCTCTGTTCTGTGAAGGGAGTAGTACACAGTGTTGTATGAGATCTTCAGTTTCTTGGCAATTTCTCACATGGAATAGCCTTCATTTCTCAGAACAAGAATAGACTGACGAGTTTCAGAAGAAAGGTCTTTGTTTCTGGCCATTTTGAGCCTGTAATCGAACCCACAAATGTTGATGCTCCAGATACTCAACTAGTCTAAAGAAGGCCAGTTGTATTGCTTCTTAAATCAGAAACACAGTTTTCAGCGGTGCTAACATAATTGCAAAAGGGTTTTCTAATGATCAATTAGCCTTTTAAAATTATAAACTTGGATTAGCTAACACAACGTGCCATTGGAACACAGGAGTGATGGTTACGGATAATGGCCCTCTGTACACCTATGTAGATATTCCATTAAAAATCTGCCGTTTCCAGCTACAATAGTCATTTACAACATTGACAATGTCTACACTGTATTTCTGATCCATTTGATGTTATTTTAATGGCCAAAAAAATGTGCTTTTCTTTCAAAAACCAGGACATTTCTAAGTAACCGCAAACTTCTGAACGATAGTGTACATGGACATGGAATGACTGGTCAATTTAATAATGGAACACTGGCCACTTTAATCATGTTTACATACTGTATTACTAACTTCATATGTACAGTATGTACTGTATTCTACATTGCTCGTCTTAATATTTAGATATTTCTAAATTCCATTATTTTACTTTTAGGTGTGTGTATTGTTGTTAATTCTTAGATATTACTGCACTGTTGGAGCTAGGAACATAAGCATTTCACTACACCCGCAATAACATCTGCTAAATATGTGTGACCAATATAACATCTGATTTGATATCTCTTTCTCTCCCTCTCTATCCCCGACATGCTTTCTCCTATGTTCCCTCTTCTCTCTTTCTCTCCCTCTCTATCCCCGACATGCTTTCTCCTATGTTCCCTCTTCTCTCTTTCTCTCCCTCTCTATCCCCGACATGCTTTCTCCTATGTTCCCTCTTCTCTCTTTCTCTCCCTCTCTATCCCCGACATGCTTTCTCCTACGTTCCCTCTCTCTTTCTCTCCCTCATCACATATTTTCTGTCCTTCACTCTATTTCTCTCAACATGTCTACTTTTCTCTCTCACCCCCCCCCAAAGTGTCATGTCATCATATTGCAGGACGACAGACTCTTTGTCAGGGTTGTGGAGGGTTAGTGTGAGCCAGCATGTCTGTGCTCTTACCACTCTACAGACCGTGGAGGTCTACAGACCGTAGAGGTCTACAGACTGGGGACAAGGCCAGTGTTGTGCTACAGACCGTAGAGGTCTACAGACTGGGGACAAGGCCAGTGTTGTGCTACAACCCCCAGATCTGTGTCCTTAATTCAATAAATGAATCTGGAGGAGAGAAAAGGTTATATGTGTTCATGGATATTTTGCATAGAGCCTAACGTGTGTTCTGGACATGTGACTCCGGTCGATAGACTACGTAGTTCACTCAACTCCAACCCCCCAACACACACACACACACACACACACACACACACACACACACACACACACACACACACACACACACACACACACACACACACACACACACACACACACACACACACACACACACACACACAGCACTGTTGAGGGAAGTATATAGAGATGGAGCCACACCCAGTGTTGTGAGATGGGGAAATCCTATATTTTATAGTAACAGTGTGGAGACAGCAGGGTGTCAGTGACAACAGTTTCATGGCTGCAGTGCAAGAGTGGGGGTACAAGTGTGTGTGTGTGTGCGCGTGTGCGTGCGTGTGTGCGTGCGTGCGTGCGTGTGGTTATCGTTGTCATGCAGCCAAACACTGACATCAACACTGACTTTCAGAAAGCCAAGAAAGAGTTGATGCAAGAGATACAATCCGTCGCTCGTATACAACTAGTATACAACTGATATACAACTAATATACAACTAGTATACAACTAATATACAACTAATATACAACTAATATACAACTAATATACAACTAGTATACAACTAATATACAACTAATATACAACTAGTATACAACTAATATACAACTAATATACAACTAATATACAACTAGTATACAACTAATATACAACTAATATACAACTAGTATACAACTAGTATACAACTAGTATACAACTAATATACAACTAATATACAACTAATATACAACTAATATACAACTAATATACGACTAATGTACGACTAGTGTACGACTAGTGTACGACTAGTGTACGACTAGTGTACGACTAGTGTACGACTAGTGTACGACTAGTGTACGACTAGTATACGACTAGTATACGACTAATATACGACTAGTATACAACTAGTATACAACTAATATACAACTAATATACAACTAATATACAACTAATATACAACTAGTATACAACTAGTATACAACTAATATACAACTAATATACAACTAGTATACAACTAGTATACAACTAATATACAACTAATATACAACTAATGTACGACTAATATACGACTAGTATACGACTAGTGTACGACTAGTGTACGACTAGTATACGACTAGTATACGACTAATATACAACTAATATACAACTAATATACAACTAGTATACAACTAGTATACAACTAGTATACAACGTGTGTACATGTGTGCAGAAACACTTCAGGTTGTGCATTCAATTCAGGTTAAAGGTTGACACCTTGCATGGTCACACTATAGCGTATCCTCCTGTCTTGTACACTCTCTGCCTCAAACACGCATTCAAAGAAACACAACACCCACACACCTCCTCCCATCCATTGCACCACATCTTTAACACTGGTGTAAACGGGTCCATCTTTCATCACCCTCAAGCTCAGCTTCCTCTCTGAAGCAGGGGATGCAGGTAGCCTAGTGGTTAGAGTGTAGGGGCGGCAGGTAGCCTAGTGGTTAGAGTGTAGAGGCGGCAGGTAGCCTAGTGGTTAGAGTGTAGGGGCGGCAGGTAGCCTAGTGGTTAGAGTGTAGAGGCGGCAGGTAGCCTAGTGGTTAGAGTGTAGGGGCGGCAGGTAGCCTAGTGGTTAGAGTGTAGAGGCGGCAGGTAGCCTAGTGGTTAGAGTGTAGAGGCGGCAGGTAGCCTAGTGGTTAGAGTGTAGGGGCGGCAGGTAGCCTAGTGGTTAGAGTGTAGGGGCGGCAGGTAGCCTAGTGGTTAGAGTGTAGGGGCGGCAGGTAGCCTAGTGGTTAGAGTGTAGGGGCGGCAGGTAGCCTAGTGGTTAGAGTGTAGGGGCGGCAGGTAGCCTAGTGGTTAGAGTGTAGGGGCGGCAGGTAGCCTAGTGGTTAGAGTGTAGGGGCGGCAGGTAGCCTAGTGGTTAGAGTGTAGGGGCGGCAGGTAGCCTAGTGGTTAGAGTATAGGGGCGGCAGGTAGCCTAGTGGTTAGAGTGTAGGGGCGGCAGGTAGCCTAGTGGTTAGAGTGTAGGGGCGGCAGGTAGCCTAGTGGTTAGTGTGTAGGGGCGGCAGGTAGCCTAGTGGTTGGAGTGTAGGGGCGGCAGGTAGCCTAGAGGTTAGAGTGTAGGGGCGGCAGGTAGCCTAGTGGTTAGAGTGTAGGGGCGGCAGGTAGCCTAGTGGTTAGAGTGTAGGGGCGGCAGGTAGCCTAGAGGTTAGAGTGTAGGGGCGGCAGGTAGCCTAGTGGTTAGAGTGTAGGGGCGGCAGGTAGCCTAGTGGTTAGAGTGTAGGGGCGGCAGGTAGCCTAGTGGTTAGAGTGTAGGGGCGGCAGGTAGCCTAGTGGTTAGAGTGTAGGGGCGGCAGGTAGCCTAGTGGTTAGAGTGTTGGGCCAGTAACCAAAAGTTTGCTGGATCGAATCCCGAGCTGACGAGGTAAAAATATATCGTTCTGCCCCTGAACAAAGCAGTTAACCCACTGTTCCCCGGTAGGCCGTCATTGTAAACAAGTATTTGTTCTTAACTGAATTGCCTAGTTAAATAAAAATGTAAAATCTGCATTGGCAATTTTATTTCATAAAGTCTGCTCTCAACTCAACAAGCACTCCTCCCATTGGTCATGTTATTTACTACAGGTAGCCTAGTGGTTAGAGGGTTGGGCCAGTAACCGAAAGGTTTCTGGATCGAATCCCCGAGCTGGAAAGGTACAAATCTGTCATTCAGCCAGCCCACTGTTTCCCAGGCGCAGCCCCCCGCGCCTCCTCTGTACAACCCCCTTTCCCTACTAGCTAAAGTCTGTTCTCAACTCAAAAAGCACTCCTCCTTCCACTACTTTCTTGTACAGTAATTAACCCACTTAAGGGGCATCTGGGACTACATACCATAATGCACAGCATACACTAACTGTAAGGAATGCCATGTCGGATCTACTACAGGTCTCACAGCCCGCCCTGCTGTAAACCTGTCCTGCTGTAAACCTGCCCTGCTGTAAACCTGCTGTAAACCTGCCCTGCTGTAAACCTGCTGTAAACCTGCCCTGCTGTAAACCTGTCCTGCTGTAAACATGCCCTGCTGTAAACATGCCCTGCTGTAAACCTGCCCTGCTGTAAACCTGCCTTGCTGTAAACCTGCCCTGCTGTAAACCTGCCCTGCTGTAAACCTGTCCTGCTGTAAACCTGCTGTAAACCTGTCCTGCTGTAAACCTGCCCTGCTGTAAACCTGCTGTAAACCTGTCCTGCTGTAAACCTGCCCTGCTGTAAACCTGCTGTAAACCTGTCCTGCTGTAAACCTGTCCTGCTGTAAACCTGTCCTGCTGTAAACCTGCCTTGCTGTAAAGCTGCCCTGCTGTAAACCTGTCCTGCTGTAAACCTGCCCTGCTGTAAACCTGCCCTGCTGTAAACCTGTCCTGCTGTAAACCTGCCCTGCTGTAAACCTGCCTTGCTGTAAACCTGTCCTGCTGTAAACCTGCTGTAAACCTGTCCTGCTGTAAACCTGCCCTGCTGTAAACCTGCCCTGCTGTAAACCTGTCCTGCTGTAAACCTGCCCTGCTGTAAACCTGCTGTAAACCTGTCCTGCTGTAAACCTGTCCTGCTGTAAACCTGCCTTGCTGTAAACCTGCCCTGCTGTAAACCTGTCCTGCTGTAAACCTGTCCTGCTGTAAACCTGCCCTGCTGTAAACCTGTCCTGCTGTAAACCTGCCCTGCTGTAAACCTGCCTTGCTGTAAACCTGCCCTGCTCTAAACCTGCCCTGCTGTAAACCTGCCTTGCTGTAAAACCTGCCCTGCTGTAAACCTGTCCTGCTGTAAACCTGCCTTGCTGTAAAACCTGCCCTGCTGTAAACCTGTCCTGCTGTAAACCCGTCACCTGTCTTGCTGTAAACTTGCCTTGCTGTAAACCCATCACCTATCCTGCTGTAAACCCGTCACCTGTCTTGCTGTAAACTTGCCCTGCTGTAAACCCGTCACCTGTCTTGCTGTAAACTTGCCCTGCTGTAAACCCGTCACCTGCCCTGCTGTAACTCTGCCACCTATCCTGCTGTAAACCTGCCCTGCTGTAACCCTGCCACCTATCCTGCTGTAAACCTGTCTTGCTGTAAACCTGCCACCCGTCTTGCTGTAAACCTGTCTTGCTGTGAACCTGTTTTACAATATTGTGTTTACATTTTTCTTGTTTCTTGAACCAGAAAAGTGAGATGTGAGTGAGATAAAAGCTTTTAACAGGCCTGTCTAAGGAAATCAGCTCCGAACACAAAATGTGTGTGGTAGTCATTTTGTGGCAATTTGACCTAACCCAACACTCTACTTTACTAACATACAGTAGAAGTGAAGGTTAGGTTGGATATTTGGGGGGATAGCAAGGCACACACCTACAAGTGTTTAGTTTATAGTCTACAAAGACCTTCATTACATGTGACTTGGTTTCATATGTGTCAATGTACACATGGTATAACTTTTCAGTTCAGCGTTTCCATAGCATACCTACCTAAGCTATTCTACACTGGTGAGTCTTGAGTTGGAGGAGGTAGATGACCTGCTACTGTATGTATGTATCCGTGTGTTGCAACTTGAGCTGCACTCTCCTTCATATCTGTCATGGCCGGCTTTTGTTCTCCCCTTCGGACACAGGACACAGCTTCACGATTCGGCCCCTGTACGTCCGGGGGTGTGCGGGGTGCAGGGACAGACGCGACCGGTCCTTAATGACCTACTATTACCATAAGCTGCCGATTTCCCCCATCCCTAGGGGCGAGCCAGCCCGAGTTCAATGTCCCATCTGTCGCAGAGCAAAAGGGGGAGAGTGGGGCTAGTCCTCTCTGGCCGTACGTGTTTTTATTTTTTTTCCTGAGCTAACTGCAAACTTCCAGACAGAGAGAGCACTGGGCGGAGAGAAACAGTTGCGTCTCGTTTTACAGCGAAGAGAGCGAAGGAGATACAGAAAAACAGTGAAGGGGACAGATTTTAAAGCGCAGTCTTCCCTCGGCGCACTTGCTTATACGACACGATTAGCTCTCTATATTATAGTTGATCTGCCAGCACCGTGGTGCAAAACTGCAGATGCAAGCATTCAAACAAGATCCGCTCTGTTTCTGAGCCGAACAGGGCATGCAGGCACAGGCAGTTTGACTAGCGAGAGTTTTGAAAGAGGAAGGAGGACGGAAGGAAGCAAAGAGGGAGGAGGAGGAGAAAAGAGCCGGAGAAAAGTTTGAAAGGATACGCGAGACCGGAGACGTTGCCGGTTGGTCACCGTGAAGAAAGGCTATTCAAAGCTGGTATCGCGGGGAAAATCTATCCTCGGATAAACATACGAGGGTCTGTCGTTGGCCGCTGCCGGGTGGGGAGAGGGATTGTATTGATATTCGGCAGCTGCCGGGAACGCGCCTGATTCCGTTTGCTGTTTGGGGAATAGATGCGCTGGGAAGCCACGATGCGGAGCGATCCCATTTTGTTCGCTTCCAGGGGTGAGTGTCTATTTTAACGTTATCATGCGCTTTGTTTCAGTGGCGCCAATAACTGGCCGCTGAAATTATTGATATGTATCTGAAAAATATATTTACAATCACCCCTTGATAGTCTGTTGGTTTTAAAATGGAACAGTTCAATAGGCAACACGCTCACTGGAAATGAAAAGCAGCATATAGGGGGAATTGATTATCTTGTCACGACAATGAATGGTTTATAACAATGTATATCCTAATAGTAACAATGCATTATTGTTTATCATTATCGTCCTGCATTGTAAAATGTCATTTCAGCTTTGCTACAATTAAGTCGTGTAATGATTACAGTTCTTTATACAGTTCTGTTTCTTCTCATAATTGAGACACGGAGAGACACACAGGGGGTTGCTGCGAGCTGGAGGCTGGAAAGACTGCTGGCCACCGCCGGCTCCTGAAAGTGTCGTTGGGATCATGGTTTTGTTGTCCATGGAATTACTTTTGCGACTGTAGTAGCCTAGCAGGTTGCAACCTGAGCCTTCCCCGTCCTTTACCCTCCCTCAAGCCAACTACTACTGATGAATACAGCCCTTACGGCGTCCAGGCAGTCCCGCAGGATAATCACTGGGTTATGCTCTAGCTGGGCGCAGCTGCCGCACACTGACTCTGGACGAAGTGACCGCTGACACATATTATCGAGGGAAGCGCACTTGGGGTGCTTTATTGGACATGCGTTTTACGGGCTCAGCGATTTCAGGGGCATTACCTTTGCTAGTGTACCACCAGTTAATTAGGGCAACATTCGTTTCTATAGCAGCCGTGGAATGGTTATGTTTATGTACCAGTCTTATTTGAAATCAAAGTTAGTGTCATATTAAGCTTGCTTTACACTAATCAAGCTATTTTTGTATCATATTACTTTACACACATTATTGCGGGGTGCTACTCAAAGGTTGCCATGGTGTTACAACTCATGTGTTACATAGGACCAGATACTTAAGGTCAACCAAGAGGTCATTTTAAGATTTTCCCCGAGGTCAATAACATAGTCCTGGTTTGACAACACCAAGTGGCTCCACATCTCCTGTTTGTCTGCAGGAGACTGTATCCTTACAATAACACAGCCTGGCTCCAGCGTTAGCCTCTTCCAGCCTACTTGGGTTGGCAGCTGCGCGGTATCAGGGAGCTCCGCGACGTATTCCGGCTTCACACGTGGTGGCGTTCCCGACAGGACTATTGTGTAGTAACGCTGGGATCTCAAATCCACGCCACGTGAGAATGTGACAAGTGTGTTTTTGGCTGGAGGGCTGGGACAGCTAGGGTGTTTTTAGGTTTTTGTATTGCGATCAGCCTACTCACCAGTGTGGGTACGAGCAGCAGGCAACTAGCTTGGCACTTAGAAATAAATACATTTCTTTCAGCAAGTCCCTGTTTATAAACCCTTACGAGGTGCCGTTTGAGAGCAATACGAATGGAGTGTTAATGTGTTTATTGCTGTTTATTATTGTAGTTTTCCCCTCGGTCGGAAACCCTCAGACGATGTGGCATTAATTTGCACCGCGTTGGGTGCCTGTGATGTGGGCATGGTGTCAGTGATTTAGCCCCCTTCGTTGGTTGGCCCATTTGGTTCTGGTTTTAGGGGAAAGGGATACCCCACCCAGCACCCCAATGATGATGGAATTTTAAAGGCTTTCACGTGTCAGAAAATCCATCGGGACCACCTTTCAACAGCAGGAAAACCCGATCCAACGATTAATTTATTTTTATAATCGCTCACCAAAGTCAATCATTGAACTTGCATTCAGTCACAGAGAGTTTAATTCCAACACTAATTGGAGACCTTTAGCCCCTCTCCCTCGCCTGTTAATAGCCTTATGCACATTGGTTTTCCAATGTGAGGATGAGCCATTATGTGACTGACCGCCTTGATTCAGATTTATATGAGACTTGTGTCATACAGTGTAACTGTCATTCAGTATGACTGTCATATGGTGTGGCCATCATATAGTGTAACTGTCATTCAGTATGACTGTCATATGGTGTGGCCATCATATAGTGTAACTGTCATTCAGTATGACTGTCATATGGTGTGGCCATCATATAGTGTAACTGTCATTCAGTATGACTGTCATATGGTGTGGCCATCATATAGTGTAACTGTCATTCAGTATGACTGTCATATGGTGTGGCCATCATATAGTGTAACTCTCATTCAGTATGACTGTCATATGGTGTGGCCATCATATAGTGTAACTGCGCCCTTATCCAATACAAATACAAGACCCTTTTATTTGGTGTAACATTGGCTTTGCATGGCCATCTGATATAATCTCCAAATGCACACAGTATGAGTCATTATAAAAGACTACTTCTGCCACTCTTTGGTAATATCCTCGGGGCAATAACGACTACAAGTGTTGTTGATCATTTCTCATTAACCTCTAGCCAGATGTAATAGGCTTAGCAGCCTACATAAAAGGATGAGCCGGTTAGCTAGTTAGTTTGTCTGTCTGGGGCAAAGATTTCAGATGAAGGTGGTCTGGATGGAGGATGGAACTACCCGAGTTACAGGGTTTAGGGTGGGTTCTGTCTCAGCCAAATGTGGGGTCGTGGATTTAGGGAGGGGCACAAGGGTGGCTTTTGGAATAAAAACAACGACATGGCTGACAATGGAAGTGATGGGAGAAGAAAGGGTGGTTGTGGTCTGTGTTTGGGTGGAGTCTAATGGGAATAAACACGTCAAAGACTGTCTGGTTAGGAGCTGTCAATCAAAGGGCAAGTGGCTTGAATCTTAATGTCACGGTAGATAACGTGGCATTGGGCCAATACATGGATGGCTCTATCTTTACTACAAACGTTAAGTATGAGATGGGAACCAGAATGGTAATCTCATCTGCCTCCTATCCTCTTTGGCTTTCTTTCTTTATTGGTTGAATGCAATTGGCTGGTGAATTTACAACAGTCCAGGATGGAATGCCATCCTTCCTGCACCACCAAGTCTCCTCCATCCTCTCTGCACCACCAAGTCTCCTCCATCCTCTCTGCACCACCAAGTCTCCTCCATCCTCTCTGCACCACCAAGTCTCCTCCATCCTCTCTGCACCACCAAGTATCCTCCATCCTCTCTGCACCACCAAGTATCCTCCATCCTCTCTGCACCACCAAGTCTCCTCCATCCTTCCATTCCTCCAAGAGAGATGAGTCCAACCGAAATCCAGAGCCTCTAACCACTATCCTCCTTTCCTTTCCTTACTCCATCCCCCTCTTTGTGGTTTGGTTTCAGATTGAGTGCTTTGTAATTATCCTCTTACACATAATGGAGGAGTTTCACTCTCTCTGTCTCTTTCTGTCTCTTGCTCCCCTACTTCCCTCTCTCTCCCCTCTTTCTGTTCCCCGTCTCTCTCTCTCTCTCTGAACTACAGAATCCAACTTCCCATCTCTCAGATGAGGTTTTGAGCAGTAGATCAGTCGATCAGTCTGACTCAGATGTTTGTGGTTTGGCCATAGAGATAGATAGAGGACTAATCTTTATCTGTGCTATTATAGCGTCTGTGACAGTATGCGCAGCGCCATTGAGGATACAACTCATAGGAATGCCCACTCAGTTGACTTATTTGACTACTTTAAAATGGCGGAAGCACGGTGGAGGGCCCTCAATGGCGCTGCCCATGCTAAAATAGCCTTCTGGCCACTAGAGGTCTCTATCATTCTCTATAGGTTTGGCACTGATGAGATGATATAAACCACGGTGATGTTCCCTTGTCATACCCTGTGGAACACAGACAGAGCCCTGGTAATTACAGACCACGATAGAGAACGCTCTCATCATACACTAACGCCTCCACTGTTCTTCTCATCTTACAGTACATGTGTATGCTTTCAGCGGAAAGGACTCAAAAGCAAGAGTGGTTTATTAAAGGTTTATTGCGTTTTTATGACCATGGTTTGATATGATGTTGAGCCTTTTGATTGTGGTGTTTGTGGCCTGCAGGCCCCGAATTTGGTTTTCAGAGTATATGTGCTTATTCATGTATAAATATGATGCAGAGCTGTCACGAGAGTCATGGTTGTTCTACCCATTTAAATCTGATTGCTGTGGAATATTGTAATCTACTGAAATAGTCCCCAGGTTAACTCTTCTGGGTCAAACAGGGGCCCCAGAGAGAGAGAGAGAGAGAGTTCCAGAGGCACAATGAAGGTGGCGTGTTTCCCCGCTCTGGACACCGCGAGATCGGGCTTCCTCTCTCTGAGCGTGGGTGTGGACTGCCTGGAGGAAATGTGCCGACTCAGACCCAGGAGTAAGGCACTCAGTTTACCCGGACCAAGGGAGGAAGGGAGAGAGGAAAGGAGGGAGGGAGAGAGAAAGGGAAGTGCCAACCCAATCCAAACAGACCAGGGCCCGGTTTCCCGATAGCGATGGAATTTAGCTTTACGAGTGTTTTAACAACGCCTCTTTCCTACAACGGCCGAAGATGTGTTTCCCAAAACACAAGGCAGAGAATGGTCGCTAAGTCCGTCGTTAGAGCATGTGTCGATACTGGGAGGATCGAAAGATGGGGAGCACTGCTCTCGGATCAGTTTCTCCATTCAAATATTTCCTCAACATTAGTATTATTTCACAGTACTGACGACAGATCAGCTTCTAGAGAGATATTAACACCTATGGCTGCAAATATGGAGGCTGCTTATTGTAATACTTACCCAATACAAATGCACAATACTACAGACTTGGCACATCATTGTGCATGTTAGGCGACACATTATGAAATATATTGAGACAAATTACAGACACTAACCAACAATGCACCTCAGCCACGCTCAAGGTCCTAAACGATATCATAACCATCATTGATAAAATATAATACTGTGCAGCTGTATTCATCGACCTGGCCAAGGCTTTCAACTCTGTCAATCACTGCATTCTTATCGGCAGACTCAACAGCATTGGTTTCTCAAATGACTGCCTCGCCTGATTCACCAACTACTTCTCAGATAGAGTTCAATGTGTCAAATCGGAGGGCCTGTTGTCTGGTCCTCTGACAGTCTCTATGGGGGTGCCACAGGGTTCAAATATATATGCCATTTAGCAGACGCTTTTATCCAAAGCGACTTACAGTCATGTGTGCATACATTCTACGTATGGGTGGTCCCGGGAATCGAACCCACTACCCTGGCGTTACAAGCGCCATGCTCTACCAACTGAGCTACAGAAGGACCAATCTCGAGCCGACTCTTTTCTCTGTATACATCAATGATGTTGCTCTTGCTGTTGGTGATACTCTGATCCACCTCTACGCAGACGACACCATTCTGTATACTCCTGGCCCTTCTTTGGACACTGTGTTAACAAACCTCCAGACGAGCTTCAATGCCATACAACTCTCCTTCCTTGGCCTCCAACTGCTCTTAAATGCAAGGAAAACTAAATGCATGCTCTTCAACCGATCGCTGCCCCTACCTGCCCGCCTGTCCAACATCACTACTCTGGACGGCTCTGACTTAGAATACGTGGATAACTTCAAATACCTAGGTGTCTGGTTAGACTGCAAACTCTCCTTCCAGACTCACATTAAGCATCTCCAATCCAAAATTAAATCTAGAATCGGCTTACTATTTCGCAACAAATCATCCTTCACTCATGCTGCCAAACATAAAACTGACTATCCTACCGATCCTTGACTTCGGCGATGTCATTTACAGAATAGCCTCCAACACTCTACTCAGCAAATTGGATGCAGTCTATCACAGTGCCATCTGTTTTGTCACCAAAGCCCCATATACTACCCACCACTGCGACCTTTACGCTCTCGTTGGCTGGCCCTCGCTTCATATTCGTCGCCAAACCCACTGGCTCCAGGTCATCTATAAGTCTTTGTTAGGTAAGCCCCGCCTTATCTCAGCTCACTGGTCATCATAGCAGCACCCACCCGTAGCACGCGCTCCAGCAGGTATATTTCACTGGTCACCCCCAAAGCCAATTCCTCTTTTGGCAGCCTTTCCTTCCAGTTCTCTGCTGCCAATGGCTGGAACGAACTGCAAAAATCACTGAAACTGGAGACTCATATCTCCCTCACATACTTTATGCATCAGTTGTCAGAGCAGCTCACACATCATTGCACCTGTACATAGCCCATCTGTAAATAGTCCACCCAACTACCTCATGCCCATATTGTTATTTATTTTGCACCCCAGTATCTATACTTGCACGTTCATCTTCTGCACATCTATCACTCCAGTGTTGAATTGCTAAATTGTAATTATTTTGCCACTATGCCCTATTTATTGCCTTAACTCCCTTATCTTATTTCATTTACACACACTGTATATAGACTTTGTTATTGTGTTATTGACTGTACGTTTGTTTATTCCATGTGTAACTCTGTGTTGTTGTATGTGTCACACTGCTTTGCTTTATCTTGGCCAGGTCACAGTTGTAAATGAGAACTTGTTCTCAACTTGCCTACCTGGTTAAATAAAGGTGTTCTCAACTAGCCTACCTGGTTAAATAAAGGTGTTCTCAACTAGCCTACCTGGTTAAATAAAGGTGTTCTCAACTAGCCTACCTGGATAAATAAAGGTGTTCTCAACTAGCCTACCTGGATAAAAAAAGGTGTTCTCAACTAGCCTACCTGGATAAATAAAGGTGTTCTCAACTAGCCTACCTGGATAAATAAAGGTGTTCTCAACTAGCCTACCTGGTTAAATAAAGGTGTTCTCAACTAGCCTACCTGGTTAAATAAAGGTGTTCTCAACTAGCCTACCTGGTTAAATAAAGGTGTTCTCAACTAGCCTACCTGGTTAAATAAAGGTGTTCTCAACTGGCCTACCTGGTTAAATAAAGGTGTTCTCAACTAGCCTACCTGGTTAAATAAAGGTGTTCTCAACTAGCCTACCTGGTTAAATAAAGGTGTTCTCAACTAGCCTACCTGGTTAAATAAAGGTGTTCTCAACTAGCCTACCTGGATAAATAAAGGTGTTCTCAACTAGCCTACCTGGTCAAATAAAGGTGTTCTCAACTAGCCTACCTGGATAAATAAAGGTGTTCTCAACTAGCCTACTTGGTTAAATAAAGGTGTTCTCAACTAGCCTACCTGGTTAAATAAAGGTGTTCTCAACTAGCCTACCTGGTTAAATAAAGGTGTTCTCAACTAGCCTACCTGGTTAAATAAAGGTGTTCTCAACTAGCCTACCTAGATAAATAAAGGTGTTCTCAACTAGCCTACCTGGTTAAATAAAGGTGTTCTCAACTAGCCTACCTGGTTAAATAAAGGTGTTCTCAACTAGCCTACCTGGTTAAATAAAGGTGTTCTCAACTAGCCTACCTGGTTAAATAAAGGTGTTCTCAACTAGCCTACCTGGTTAAATAAAGGTGAAAGAAAAACAAGTAGAAAACTCAATTGATGGACTGTCACATTTCTTTCAATATGATTGAAACAGGCCTACCGTTTTAGATTTTAATGCAGTCTTCTCGGGTTTTTCATTTAAAGCATATTTTTATAGCCTACATTGCGTGTTTTCGTATCAATTGCAAAGACACTGGTAACTTTTGTATTTCTAGTCAACTTTGTTCTGAATTTATCAGCGATAACAGAGATATGGATAAACCATGTGATTCTGTTTTGCGGGGATCTTCTGTGTATAAAGTTCTGCATCTAACGATGAACTTAGCTGATCTACGAGTGGCCTGGGGCACAGGTTATATTACGAGCGTTTTCAAGTGCAACGTTAAAAATGATGGTTTGGGAAGCAGCTTGGAGATTTAATGATGCTCCTGTGAAGGTTCTAACGATGAACTTAGCTGATCTACGAGTGGCCTGGGGCACAGGTTATATTACGAGCGTTTTCAAGTGCAACGTTAAAAATGATGGTTTGGGAAGCAGCTTGGAGATTTAATGATGCTCCTGTGAAGGTTCTAACGATGAACTTAGCTGATCTACGAGTGGCCTGGGGCACAGGTTGTTATATTACGAGCGTTTTCAAGTGCAACGTTAAAAATGATGGTTTGGGAAGCAGCTTGGAGATTTAATGATGCTCCTGTGAAGGTTCTAACGATGAACTTAGCTGATCTACGAGTGGCCTGGGGCACAGGTTATATTACGAGCGTTTTCAAGTGCAACGTTAAAAATGATGGTTTGGGAAGCAGCTTGGAGATTTAATGATGCTCCTGTGAAGGTTCTAACGATGAACTTAGCTGATCTACGAGTGGCCTGGGGCACAGGTTATATTACGAGCGTTTTCAAGTGCAACGTTAAAAATGATGGTTTGGGAAGCAGCTTGGAGATTTAATGATGCTCCTGTGAAGGTTCTAACGATGAACTTAGCTGATCTACGAGTGGCCTGGGGCACAGGTTATATTACGAGCGTTTTCAAGTGCAACGTTAAAAATGATGGTTTGGGAAGCAGCTTGGAGATTTAATGATGCTCCTGTGAAGGTTCTAACGATGAACTTAGCTGATCTACGAGTGGCCTGGGGCACAGGTTATATTACGAGCGTTTTCAAGTGCAACGTTAAAAATGATGGTTTGGGAAGCAGCTTGGAGATTTAATGATGCTCCTGTGAAGGTTCTAACGATGAACTTAGCTGATCTACGAGTGGCCTGGGGCACAGGTTATATTACGAGCGTTTTCAAGTGCAACGTTAAAAATGATGGTTTGGGAAGCAGCTTGGAGATTTAATGATGCTCCTGTGAAGGTTCTAACGATGAACTTAGCTGATCTACGAGTGGCCTGGGGCACAGGTTGTTATATTACGAGCGTTTTCAAGTGCAACGTTAAAAATGATGGTTTGGGAAGCAGCTTGGAGATTTAATGATGCTCCTGTGAAGGTTCTAACGATGAACTTAGCTGATCTCTACGAGTGGCCTGGGGCACAGGTTATTATATTACGAGCGTTTTCAAGTGCAACGTTAAAAATGATGGTTTGGGAAGCAGCTTGGAGATTTAATGATGCTCCTGTGAAGGTTCTAACGATGAACTTAGCTGATCTACGAGTGGCCTGGGGCACAGGTTGTTATATTACGAGCGTTTTCAAGTGCAACGTTAAAAATGATGGTTTGGGAAGCAGCTTGGAGATTTAATGATGCTCCTGTGAAGGTTCTAACGATGAACTTAGCTGATCTACGAGTGGCCTGGGGCACAGGTTGTTATATTACGAGCGTTTTCAAGTGCAACGTTAAAAATGATGGTTTGGGAAGCAGCTTGGAGATTTAATGATGCTCCTGTGAAGGTTCTAACGATGAACTTAGCTGATCTACGAGTGGCCTGGGGCACAGGTTGTTATATTACGAGCGTTTTCAAGTGCAACGTTAAAAATGATGGTTTGGGAAGCAGCTTGGAGATTTAATGATGCTCCTGTGAAGGTTCTAACGATGAACTTAGCTGATCTACGAGTGGCCTGGGGCACAGGTTGTTATATTACGAGCGTTTTCAAGTGCA
>NC_060197.1:40229039-40261539 GCF_021184085.1 Oncorhynchus gorbuscha
CAATCTCCATCCAAGACAACGGTATGCACCAATCTCCATCCAAGACAACGGTATGCACCAATCTCCATCCAAGACAACGGTATGCACCAATCTCCATCCAAGACAACGGTATGCACCAATCTCCATGCCAGACAGCGGTATGCACCAATCTCCATGCCAGACAACGGTATGCACCAATCTCCATGCCAGACAACGGTATGCACCAATCTCCATGCCAGACAGCGGTATGCACCAATCTCCATGCCAGACAGCGGTATGCACCAATCTCCATGCCAGACAGCGGTATGCACCAATCTCCATGCCAGACAACGGTATGCACCAATCTCCATGCCAGACAACTGATCAAAAGTTTGGGCCACCTTCCTCAAATTGTACATCACTATCATTCATTGAAGCCAAAGGGGGTCATTCAGGCTTTTACAGGGCCGACTAGAAAATATATCACTGCAGGTGTCTGGCAAAAACAATGCGTACTGTACTTTTGTGAATTGAGACTATGCCCAAAACACTATGTGCTGTTGTGCTAAGAACATTCCGAAGCGTTTCATTGGCTGTCTGTCAGGTTGCCTATAGTTACGTTATAATTTACTATGACATACTGGGCCGGGACGATACCAGTATTGCAAATACTCGTTGGTTTTGTGGCAAGGAAACAAAACACAAAGCAGATTTAACTTTAGGAAAACAGCCCTAAATGTTAGAAACAAAGATCATTATGTTGTCATCTGGAGTCACATGTATTTTCTAAGCTCTAACAGACATTATTGGTCATACAGCAGGTTGGTCTGCGTGTTTTAATTTTTGTTATGGGAAAAATATTGCGATACTGGTGTCGTCCTGGACCTAATGAAATAATGCATAACTCGATAGTACACTACATGACCAAAAGTATGTGGACACCTGCTTGTCTAACATTTCATTCCAAAATCATGGGTATTAATATGGAATTGATCCCCCCCCCTTTGCTGCTCCACTCTTCTGGGAAGGCTTTCTCCTAGATGCTGGAACATTGCTGCTATAACAGCCTCCACTCTTCTGGGAAGGCTTTCCACTAGATGCTGGAACATTGCTGCAATAACAGCCTCCACTCTTCTGGGAAGGCTTTCCACTAGATGCTGGAACATTGCTGCTATAACAGCCTCCACTCTTCTGGGAAGGCTTTCCACTAGATGCTGGAACATTGCTGCAATAACAGCCTCCACTCTTCTGGGAAGGCTTTCCAGATGCTGGAACATTGCCACTCTTCTGGGAAGGCTTTCCACTAGATGTTGGAACATTGCTGCTATAACAGCCTCCACTCTTCTGGGAAGGCTTTCCACTAGATGTTGGAACATTGCTGCTATAACAGCCTCCACTCTTCTGGGAAGGCTTTCCACTAGATGTTGGAACATTGCTGCTATAACAGCCTCCACTCTTCTGGGAAGGCTTTCCACTAGATGTTGGAACATTGCTGCGGGGACTTGCTTCCATTCAGCCACAAGAGCATCATAAAGGTCTGGCACTGATGTAGGGCGATTCGGCCTGGTGCACAGTCGACGTTCCAGTTCATCCCAAAGGTGTTCGATGGGGTTGAGGTCAGGGCTCTGCGCAGGACAGTCAAGTTCTTCCACACTGATTTCTGTATGTATGTATGTATGTATGTATGTATGTATGTATGTATGTATGTATGTATGTATGTATGTATGTATGTATGTATGTATGTATGTATGTATGTATGTATGTATGTATGTACGTATGTACGTATGTACGTATGTATGTATGTATGTATGTATGTATGTATGTATGTATGTATGTATGTATGTATGTATGTATGTATGTGCGTGTGTGTGTGTATGTGTATGTGTATGTGTATCAAAATATACCTCCCCAACACCACTATAGTTCCTTAACTAAACTGATTTAATGGAACCGTCCAAAATATACCGGCATTGTCTGTGAGGAATTCTGATGTTGCAGGTGGTAGACGATACAGATCGTTCCATCATGAGTGAGTGTGTGTGTGTGTTTTGTTTCTTGTCTTCGTGGGGTTCTGGTGAATTCTCTGCAGAACTAACCACAGATAGGACCTATGATTATATGATGAGCTAACCAACTACAACTTGTAAGGTCATGTCAACAGAGGAGACTGTACCTGCCAACCTCAGCAATTACATAATCTCATGTTTATGACAGGCTCTACTGGAACTCAAAGGGCTGAACTATGGAAGATATAGGGGTGTTCTTTATCTACAGCCTGGTTCTGTATTGATGTGCAGCGCATAACACCCTCATAGCACCCCTACAAACTCAATGTGAAGCGATCCGTAACATTTCCTGAGAGAACCATACCCTTTTTTCACTCCCGGTGAGACACACACACACACACACACACACACACACACACACACACACACACACACACACACACACACACACACACACACACACACACACACACACACACACACACACACACACACACACACACACACACACACACACACACACACACACACTTACCTAAACCTTCAGCTATGCATTTATATGGGCTGTGCCTATTGTTTTGTTGCTGTATGAAGAGGGGTGAAGGTGTATTTTCCCAGAGCTATAAATCAGCCTTGACGGCAGGGAGGGAGATTCCTCAGGTGTTGTACCAGTCTTTCCATCTGTATCTAACCCTGGGGGTACCTTTCCATCTGTATCTAACACTGGGTTTACCTTTCCATCTGTATCTAACCCTGGGTTTACCTTTCCATCTGTATCTAACAATGGGGTTTCCTTTCCATCTGTATCTAACCCTGGGTTTACCTTTCCATCTGTATCTAACCCTGTGTTTACCTTTCCATCTGTATCTAACCCTGGGTTTACCTTTCCATCTGTATCTAACCCTGTGTTTACCTTTCCATCTGTATCTAACCCTGGGTTTACCTCTCCGTCTGTATCTAACACTGGGTTTACCTTTCCATCTGTCACTAACACTGGGTTTACCTTTCCATCTGTATCTAACACTGGGTTTACCTTTCCATCTGTATCTAACCCTGGGTTTACCTTTCCATCTGTATCTAACCCTGGGTTTACCTTTCCATCTGTATCTAACACTGGGTTTACCTTTCCATCTGTATCTAACCCTGGGTTTACCTTTCCATCTGTATCTAACACTGGGTTTACCCATTCCATCTGTATCTAACACTGGGTTTACCTTTCCATCTGTATCTAACACTGGGTTTACCTTTCCATCTGTATCTAACCCTGGGTTTACCTTTCCATCTGTATCTAACCCTGTGTTTACCTTTCCATCTGTATCTAACCCTGGGTTTACCTTTCCATCTGTATCTAACACTGGGTTTACCATTCCATCTGTATCTAACAATGGGTTTACCTTTCCATCTGTATCTAACCCTGGGTTTACCTTTCCATCTGTATCTAACAATGGGGTTTCCTTTCCATCTGTATCTACCACTGGGTTTACCTTTCCATCTGTATCTAACCCTGGGTTTACCTTTCCATCTGTATCTAACAATGGGGTTTCCTTTCCATCTGTATCTAACCCTGTGTTTACCTTTCCATCTGTATCTAACCCTGGGTTTACCTTTCCATCTGTATCTAACCCTGGGTTTACCTTTCCATCTGTATCTAACCCTGGGTTTACCTTTCCATCTGTATCTAACACTGGGTTTACCTTCCATCTGTATCTAACCCTGGGTTTACCTTCCATCTGTATCTAACCCTGGGTTTACCTTCCATCTGTATCTAACACTGGGTTTACCTTCCATCTGTATCTAACACTGGGTTTACCCATTCCATCGGTATCTAACACTGGGTTTACCCATTCCATCTGTATCTAACACTGGGTTTACCCATTCCATCTGTATCTAACACTGGGTTTACCCATTCCATCTGTATCTAACACTGGGTTTACCCATTCCATCTGTATCTAACACTGGGTTTACCCTTTCCATCTGTATCTAACACTGGGTTTACCTTCCATCTGTATCTAACACTGGGTTTACCCTTTCCATCTGTATCTAACCCTGGGTTTACCTTTCCATCTGTATCTAACCCTGGGTTTACCCTTTCCATCTGTATCTAACCCTATGGATGTCTTACAGAAGGTTTCTGCATAACAACTGAGGTGTTCTTCTGTTTCCTCAGACAGGAAGGAGGCTGTTGTAACTGTATTACCATTATTGTTGAACTCGATGATGTCATTCATACACATAACCTAGTGCTTATCCATAACTAAGACATTGCCATCAACCCCTGATGATGTCTAACATTCTAACACTGTGTGTGTTTTGTCTCTTTGAAGCCATGGAGGAGTTGGTGTGTGAGCTGCGTCTGTTCCTGGACCTGCTGGACAGGGAGTATCTGAGCGCTGGGGTCAGGGAGAAGAAGATGCTCATCTCCAACATCCTTCACAGGGTCCTCACCGCTAAAGGTTACAACCGCAGCTATTATCAAATACAGTGGTATCTGTCGCGTGCTTCGTAAACAACAGGCTGACAGTGAGGCGCTTACTTACAGGACCGTTCCCAAAAAATGTAGAGAGAAAAAATAATAGTCAAATAAAAATAATAATAATAACACAAGGAATAAATCCACAACGAGTAACAATAATTTGGCTGTACACACGAGGTGCCAGTACTGAGTCAATGTGCAGTGGTACGAGGTAGTTGAGGTACACACAGTATGTACATATACTGTAGGTAGAGATAAAGTGACTGTAACATTATCTTGCATACAACCTTTACACAATCTCACATCTCCTACATCTTCCACACGACCCTCAACATTAAAGACCACAACCTTCACCAATCACACAACCTTTACACAATCTCACATCTCCTACATCTTCCACACGACCCTCAACATTAAAGACCACAACCTTCACCAATCACACAACCTTTACACAATCTCACATCTCCTACATCTTCCACATGGCCCTCAACATTAAAGACCACAACCTTTACCATCACACAACCATTACACAATCTCACTCCACTCTCACCCGGACCAACAGCCATTCCATACCCTCAATCCACATACTCTACCTCATTACCATTATCATCATACCTAATCCATGCCATTGCATTTTCTGTTTGTTGATTGTAATTCGATCTCTCTGTCTTCCTCTCTCAGAGCCCTCGTTCAAGTCAGAGGACCACAGCAGCCTTTCTGCACCCCCTCAGATGCCACTCCCTGAGATCCCACACCCCTGGCTTGTAAGACCACCTCACACACCATCGCTCTCTCTCTCTGACCTATGACATCACACCCCTGGCTTGTAAGACCACCTCACACACCATCGCTCTCTCTCTCTCTCTCTGACCTATGACATCACACCCCTGGCTCGTAAGACCACCTCACACACCATCGCTCTCTCTCTCTCTCTCTCTCTCTCTCTCTCTCTCTGACCTATGACATCACACCCCTGGCTCGTAAGACCACCTCACACACGATCGCTCTCTCTCTCTCTCTCTGACCTATGACATCACACCCCTGGCCCGTAAGACCACCTCACACACCATCGCTCTCTCTCTCTCTCTGACCTATGACATCACACCCCTGGCTCGTAAGACCACCTCACACACCATCGCTCTCTTTCTCTCTCTCTGACCTATGACATCACACCCCTGGCTCGTAAGACCACCTCACACACCATCGCTCTCTCTCTCTCTCTCTCTGACCTATGACATCACACCCCTGGCTCGTAAGACCACCTCACAGACCATCGCTCTCTCTCTCTCTCTCTCTGACCTATGACATCACACCCCTGGCTCGTAAGACCACCTCACACACCATTGCTCTCTCTCTCTCTCTCTCTCTCTCTGACCTATGACATCACACCCCTGGCTTGTAAGACCACCTCACACACCATCGCTCTCACTCTCTCTCTCTATCTGACCTATGACATCACACCCCTGGCTTGTAAGACCACCTCACACACCATCGCTCTCTCTCTCTCTCTCTCTCTCTCTGACCTATGACATCACACCCCTGGCTCGTAAGACCACCTCACACACCATCGCTCTCTCTCTCTCTCTCTCTCTGACCTATGACATCACACCCCTGGCTCGTAAGACCACCTCACAGACCATCGCTCTCTTTCTCTCTCATCACACCCCTGACCTATGACATCACACCCCTGGACATCACACCCCTGGCTTGTAAGACCACCTCACAGACCATCGCTTCTCTCTCTCTCTGACCTATGACATCACACCCCTGGCTCGTAAGACCACCTCACACACCATTGCGTTCTCTCTCTCTGACCTATGACATCACACCCCTGGCTCGTAAGACCACCTCACACACCATCGCTCTCTCTCTCTCTCTGACCTATGACATCACACCCCTGGCTCGTAAGACCACCTCACAGACCATCGCTCTCTCTCTCTCTCTGACCTATGACATCACACCCCTGGCTCGTAAGACCACCTCACAGACCATCGCCCTCTCTCTCTCTCTGACCTATGACATCACACCCCTGGCTCGTAAGACCACCTCACAGACCATCGCTCTCTTTCTCTCTCTCTGACCTATGACATCACACCCCTGGCTCGTAAGACCACCTCACAGACCATCGCTCTCTTTCTCTCTCTCTGACCTATGACATCACACCCCTGGCTCGTAAGACCACCTCACACACCATCGCTCTCTTTCTCTCTCTCTGACCTATGACATCACACCCCTGGCTCGTAAGACCACCTCACACACCATCGCTCTCTCTCTCTCTGACCTATGACATCACACCCCTTGCTTGTAAGACCACCTCACACACCATCGCTCTCTCTCTCTCTCTGACCTATGACATCACACCCCTGGCTCGTAAGACCACCTCACACACCATCGCTCTCTCTCTCTCTCTCTCTGACCTATGACATCACACCCCTGGCTCGTAAGACCACCTCACACACCATCGCTCTCTCTCTCTCTCTCTCTCTCTCTCTCTGACCTATGACATCACACCCCTGGCTTGTAAGACCACCTCACACACCATCGCTCTCTCTCTCTCTCTCTCTCTGACCTATGACATCACACCCCTGGCTTGTAAGACCACCTCACACACCATCGCTCTCTCTCTCTCTCTCTCTCTCTGACCTATGACATCACACCCCTGGCTCGTAAGACCACCTCACACACCATCGCTCTCTCTCTCTCTCTCTGACCTATGACATCACACCCCTGGCTCGTAAGACCACCTCACAGACCATCGCTCTCTTTCTCTCTCTCTGACCTATGACATCACACCCCTGGCTCGTAAGACCACCTCACACACGATCGCTCTCTCTCTCTCTCTCTCTCTGACCTATGACATCACACCCCTGGCTCGTAAGACCACCTCACAGACCATCGCTCTCTCTCTCTCTCTCTGACCTATGACATCACACCCCTGGCTTGTAAGACCACCTCACACACCATCGCTCTCTCTCTCTCTCTGACCTATGACATCACACCCCTGGCTCGTAAGACCACCTCACACACCATCGCGCTCTCTCTCTCTGACCTATGACATCACACCCCTGGCTCGTAAGACCACCTCACAGACCATCGCTCTCTCTCTCTCTCTGACCTATGACATCACACCCCTGGCTCGTCGGACCACCTCACAGACCATCGCTCTCTCTCTCTCTCTGACCTATGACATCACACCCCTGGCTCGTAAGACCACCTCACAGACCATCGCTCTCTTTCTCTCTCTCTGACCTATGACATCACACCCCTGGCTCGTAAGACCACCTCACAGACCATCGCTCTCTCTCTCTCTCTCTCTGACCTATGACATCACACCCCTGGCTCGTAAGACCACCTCACAGACCATCGCTCTCTCTCTCTCTCTCTGACCTATGACATCACACCCCTGGCTCGTAAGACCACCTCACAGACCATCGCTCTCTCTCTCTCTCTGACCTATGACATCACACCCCTGGCTCGTAAGACCACCTCACAGACCATCGCTCTCTCTCTCTCTCTCTGACCTATGACATCACACCCCTGGCTCGTAAGACCACCTCACAGACCATCGCTCTCTCTCTCTCTCTCTCTGACCTATGACATCACAACCTTTAGGTCACATGCAGTGCATTCGGAAAGTATTCAGACCCCTTGACTTTTTATTTTATTTTTTATGTTACATCCTTATTCTAAAATGGATTAAATAAAACATCTACACACACTACCCCATAATGACGAAGTGAACATTTTTGCACATTTTATTAACTATAAAAAAACAGAAATACCTTATTTACAATTATTATTCAGACCCTTTGCTATCAGACACAAAATTGAGCTCAGGTGCATCCTGTTTCCATTGATCATCCTTGAGATGTTTCTACAACTTGATTGGAGTCCACCTGTGGTAAATGTAATTGATTGGACATGATTTGGAAAGGCACACACCTGTCTATATAAGGTCCCACAGTTGACAGTGCCACAGTTGTCAGAGCAAAAACCAAGTCACGAGGTCGAAGGAATTGTGCGTAGAGCTCTGAGACAGGATTGTGTCGAGGCACAGATCTGGGTAAGGGTACCAAAACAAAAACATTTGGCAGCATTGAAGGTCCCTAAGAACACAGTGACTTATATCATTCTTAAATGGAAGAAGGCACATGACAGCCCAATTGGAGTTTTCCAAAAGGCAGCTAAAGGACTCTCAGACCATGAGAAACAAGATTATCTGGTCTGATGAAACCAAGATTGAACTCTTTGGCTTGAATGCCAAACGTCACTTCTGGAGGAAACCTGGCACCATCCCTACGGTGAAGCATGGTGGCGGCAGCATCATGCTGTGGGGATGTTTTTCAGCGATAGGGACTGGGAGACTAGTCAGGATTGAGTGAAAGATGAACGAAGCAAAGTATAGAGAGCCTTGATGTAAACCTGCACCAGAGCGCTCAGGACCTCAGACTGGGGCAAAGGTTCACCTTCCAACAGAACAATGACCCTAAGCACACAGCCAAGACAACGCAGGGGTGGCTTCGGGACAAGCCTCTGAATGTCCTTGAGTGGCCCAGCAAGAGCCCAGATTTGACCCTGATCAAGCATATCTGATCACCATCCAAGCCTGATAGAGCTTGAGAGGATCTGCAGAGAAGAATGGGAGAAACTCCACAAATACAGGTGTACCAAGCTTGAGGAGTCTTAACTAAGAAGAATCGGCTGTAATCACTGCCGAAGGTGCTTCAACAATAGTACTGAGTACTTACACTACCAGTCAAAAGTTTGGACTCACCTACTCATTCAAGGGTTTTTCTTCATTTTTACTATTTTCTAGAATGTATAATAATAGTTAAGAAATCAAAACTATGAAATAACACATATGGAATCATGTAGTAACCAAAAAAGTGTTAAATCAAAATATAAAATATATTTGTGATTCTTCAATGTAGCCACCCTTTGCCTTGATGACAGCTTTGGACACTCTTTACATTCTCTCAACCAGCTTCATGAGGAATGCTTTTCCAACAGTCTTGAAGGAGTTCCCACATATGCTGAACACTTGTTGGCTGCTTTTCCTTCACTCTGCTGTCCAACTCATCCTAAACCATCTCAATTGGGTTGAGGTCGGGTGATTGTGGAGGCCAGGTCATCTGATGCAGCAATCCATCACTCTCCTTGGTCAAATAGCCGTTACACAGTCTGGAGGTGTGTTTTGGGTCATTGTCCTGTTGAAAACAAATGATAGTCCCACTAAGCGCAAACCAGATGGGATGGCGTATCACTGCAAAATGTTGTGCAAGCCATGCTGGTTAAATGTGCCTTGAATTCTAAATAAATCACAGACAGTGTCACCAGCAAAGCATCCCCACACCACCCTCCTCCATGCTTCATGGTGGGAACCACACATGCAGAGATCATCCGTCCACCTACTCTGTGTCTCACAAAGACACGCCGGTTGGAACCAAAAATCACAATTTTGGACTCATCAAACCAAAGGACAGATTTCCACCAGTCTAATGTCCATTGCTCGTGTTTCTTGGCCCAAGCAAGTCTCTTCTTCTTATTGGTGTCATCTAGTAGTGGTTTCTTTACAGCAAAATCAACCATGAAGGCCTGATTCACGCAGTCTCCTCTGAACAGCTGATGTTGAGATGTGCCTGTGACTTGAACTCTGAAGCATTTATTTGGGCTGCAATCCGAGGTGCAGTTGACTCTAATGAACTTATCCTCTGCAGCAGAGGTAACTCTGGGTCTTCCTTTCCTGTGGCAGTCCTCATGAGAGCCAGTTTCATCACAGTGCTTGATGGTTTTTGCGACTGCCCTTGAAGAAAATTTCAAAGTTCTTGAAATTTTCCGGATTTTGACTGACCTTTATGTCTTAAAGCAATAATGGACTGTCGTTTCTCTTTGCTTATTTGAGCTGTTCTTGCCATAATATGGACTTGGTCTTTTACCAAATATTAAATCTGCTGTATAACGCCCCTACCTTGTCACAACACAACACAATATATATATATATATATATATATATATATATATATATATATATATATATATATATATATTTGTTTAACACTTGTTTGGTTACTACATGATTCCATATGTGATATTTCATAGTTTTGATGTCTTCACTATTATTCTACAATGTAGAAAATAGTAAAAATAAAGAAAAACCCTTGAATGAGTAGGTGTGTCCAAACTTTTGACTGTATGTAAATGTCCTATTTCATATATTTATATTTTTTTATACATTTGCAAAAATCTCTAAAACCCCTTTTTTTGCTTTGTCTTTATGGAGTGTTGTGTATTGATTGATGGGGGGGGAAACAACAATTTAATCTATTTTAGAACAAGGCTGTAATGTCACAAAATGTGGAAAAAGTCCAGTTTAATAGTTTATAAATAGTTTTTTAAATAGTTTCCGAATGCACTGATTGGGCATGGTAGTGATTTGTACTAGAAATGCAATGTCTTCAATCAGATCGCAACGCAACTTGTTCATTGTCCTTGAGAAGGGAATTCTTTCCCCATTCTTTAACCACATGTGATTGGACAATTTGAGACGTTGTTGCATGAGCTCAACGCAGATCGCATGCACAACTCTGTCCCATGAATGTCACGTCCAATCATATTGGAGGATGTTACAGTCTCCTATAAAGCAGAAGGGTAGTTTTGAGTTCAATATGGTTCTGCTCTCTCGCCACCTACCAACTCCTGACACACCTGTGTGTGTGTGTGTGTGTGTGTGTGTGTGTGTGTGTGTGTGTGTGTGTGTGTGTGTGTGTGTGTGTGTGTGTGTGTGTGTGTGTGTGTGTGTGTGTGTGTGTGTGTGTGTGTGTGTGTGTGTGTGTGTGTGTGTGTGTGTGTGTGTGTGTGTGTGTGTGTGTGTATCCCGAACACTGCCAGTGACTGCAGGTCAAAGGAGAGTTGCATGTTTTATGGTTCCCCTCGGAAACTAGAGAGACGGGAGTGCAGTTTCTCTCCTTCTCGCTGTCTCTCTCCCTCTATATATATACTGTATCTCTCTGTCTCTCTGTCTCTCTGTGTCTCTCTCTCTCTGTCTCTCTCTCTCTGTCTCTGTCTCTCTCTGTCTCTCTCTCTCTCTCTCTGTCTCTCTGTCTCTCTCTCTCTCTCTTTTCTCTCTCTGAAAGTACCATTTATTACATTGCGATGCTGACCTGTTTTTCAACTTTCTTTGGTTCTGTTTCACATACCTTGAATCTCCCCCTCTCCTGTTCTCTCCCTCTATCGCTCCCTTGCTCTGTCTTTTGTCTCATCCATTCCTGTAAGTCATATCAACCCTGTAGTATGTTAGGGAGAAAGACACACACACACACACCCAGGGCTGAGGGTGTCGGCGGCGGGCTTGTTGCAAATTCCAGGAACTTTCAATAAATTCACTGGTTTTCCCCAGAACAGGATGGAACAAGGAGGAATCCCAGAATCCTCCAACCAGGATTTCTAGACAATCTGGGAATTTATTTAAAGTTTTGCAACCCTAGCCATGCTCTTTCTGTGACCGGCCACGGACTAGTTCTGGGCCAAACCCACACCCTCTGAAGAGGGATCGGAATGAGACGAACCAGAGCTTCTCTCTGTAGCTTCAGATGATGTTACTGTATGTGGAAGGGATACTAAGTGCAGCCGCAATCTTGGTTTAGGACTATGACTGGATCTGGCCATTGAATGACTAGATAGCATTGTGTTGGGTCAACAGTCCTGGACATCCTAGAATAAGCATAATAACATCCATTTAGCAAAGTCAGCTGACATGCTAACACAGACCCTCTGAGTGAGTAGGGCGGAGATATGCTGGCCACATGGATGGTGCTATTAGCAGAGAAAGACACTGTTGATAGAGTCCCTCTGTCACTAACACACACACATACATCATTAGGGATTTGGAGACTCATACTGTATATCCATTAATTAGATAGACAGGAATTGGGGTGGCTAAGTCCAACCAGCCCAATCAACCTCACTTTGAACCACCCAGCGTGTGTGTGTGTGTGTGTGTGTGTGTGTGTGTGTGTGTGTGTGTGTGTGTGTGTGTGTGTGTGTGTGTGTGTGTGTGTGTGTGTGTGTGTGTGTGTGTGTGTGTGTGTGTGTGTGTGTGTGTGTGTGTGTGTGTATGAAAGAGTACTGTGTGTGTATGATGAATAGAGAGAACATATTAGAAGTGTTGATTTCTGCAGACGGTTGTGAAATCTGTGGCCTTGAATGATCTCAACCACATAAAGTGTTTCCTAATTTGGCTCTTTGGACAAGATTCTTTGGTTGTGGGACAAAGGGCCAAAATCTGAGATGTTGGGTCACACTAGTGTGTGTGTGTGTGTGTGTGTGTGTAGGCTGATTGCTTACTGTGTCTTTACAGTGAGAGAGAGAGAGAGAGAGAGAGAGAGAGAGAGAGAGAGAGAGAGAGTAGATAGATCGTAAATGTAAGGGTAGGGACCTGGTTAGACCACACACACACACACACACACACACACACACACACACACACACACACACACACACACACACACACACACACACACACACACACACACACACACACACACACACACACACTGTTTTACTTGGTGAGTACAGCTTTCATTCTGATTTAATCAAGCTGGACTCAACTCCAGGACAGGAGTTTTCCTGAGCGGGTCACATGGTCAGGGTGTCAGGAGAACCTCAGAGCCCTACTTTTAGGACATTTATTGTCAAGGGTTAATATCTACTAGGGGTTAATGTCTGGTAGAGGTTAATGTCTACTAGGGGTTAATGTCTACTCAGGGTTAATGTCTACTAGAGGTTAATGTCTACTAGGGGTTAATGTCTACTCAGGGTTAATGTCTACTAGGGTTAATGTCTACTAGAGGTTAATGTCTACTAGGGGTTAATGTCTACTAGGGGTTAATGTCTACTAGGGGTTAATGTCTAGTAGGGGTTAATGTCTATTCAGGGTTAATGTCTACTAGAGGTTAATGTCTACTAGGGGTTAATGTCTATTAGGGGTTAATGTCTAGTAGGGGTTAATGTCTACTAGGGGTTAATGTCTACTAGGGGTTAATGTCTACTAGGGGTTAATGTCTGGTAGGGGTTCATGTCTGGTAGGGGTTAATGTCTACTAGGGGTTAATGTCTACTAGAGGTTAATGTCTACTAGGGGTTAATGTCTATTAGGGGTTAATGTCTGGTAGGGGTTCATGTCTGGTAGGGGTTAATGTCTACTAGGGGTTAATGTCTACTAGGGGTTAATGTCTATTAGGGGTTAATGTCTGGTAGGGGTTCATGTCTGGTAGGGGTTAATGTCTGGTAGGGGTTAATGTCTGGTAGGGGTTAATGTCTGGTAGGGGTTAATGTCTACTCGGGATTAATGTCTGGTAGGGGTTAATGTCTACTAGGGGTTAATGTCTGGTAGGGGTTAATGTCTACTAGGGGTTAATGTCTATTAGGGGTTAATGTCTAGTAGGGGTTAATGTCTACTAGAGGTTAATGTCTATTAGGGGTTAATGTCTACTAGGGGTTAATGTCTACTAGGGGTTAATGTCTACTAGGGGTTAATGTCTAGTTAATGTCTAATGTCTATTAGGGGTTAATGTCTACTAGGGGTTAATGTCTAATTAATGTCTACTAGGGGTTAATGTCTACTAGGTCTACTAGGGGTTAATGTCTACTAGGGGTTAATGTCTACTCAGGGGTTAATGTCTACTAGAGGTTAATGTCTACTAGGGGTTAATGTCTACTAGAGGTTAATGTCTACTCGGGGTTAATGTCTACTCGGGGTTAATGTCTACTCGGGGTTAATGTCTACTAGGGGTTAATGTCTACTCGGGGTTAATGTCTACTCGGGGTTAATGTCTACTCGGGGTTAATGTCTACTAGGGGTTAATGTCTGGTAGGGGTTAATGTCTACTAGGGGTTCATGTCTGGTAGGGGTTAATGTCTGGTAGGGGTTAATGTCTACTAGGGGTTCATGTCTGGTAGGGGTTAATGTCTACTAGGGGTTCATGTCTGGTAGGGGTTAATGTCTACTAGGGGTTCATGTCTGGTAGGGGTTAATGTCTACTAGAGGTTAATGTCTACTAGGGGTTAATGTCTGGTAGGGGTTAATGTCTACTAGGGGTTAATGTCTGGTAGGGGTTCATGTCTGGTAGGGGTTAATGTCTACTAGGGGTTAATGTCTATTAGGGGTTAATGTCTGGTAGGGGTTAATGTCTGGTAGAGGTTAATGTCTACTAGGGGTTAATGTCTATTAGGGGTTAATGTCTACTAGGGGTTAATGTCTACTAGAGGTTAATGTCTATTAGGGGTTAATGTCTATTAGGGGTTAATGTCTACTAGGGGTTAATGTCTGGTAGGGGTTAATGTCTATTAGGGGTTAATGTCTACTAGGGGTTAATGTCTGGTAGGGGTTAATGTCTACTAGGGGTTAATGTCTGGTAGGGGTTAATGTCTACTAGGGGTTAATGTCTGGTAGGGGTTAATGTCTACTAGGGGTTAATGTCTGGTAGAGGTTAATGTCTGGTAGGGGTTAATGTCTACTAGGGGTTCATGTCTACTAGGGGTTCATGTCTGGTAGGGGTTCATGTCTGGTAGGGGTTCATGTCTGGTGGAGGTTAATGTCTGGTAGAGGTTAATGTCTACTCGGGGTTAGTGCCTACTCAGGGTAATGTCTGCTAAGGGTTAATGAGTTCCTTCCTGATGCTGCTGACTGACATCGCTGTAGATTAACAGGAGGGGGCGGGATGGAAACTGTAGAGAGGAAGTTGGATACTCCCGTCTCTCTACTTTCCTAGGGGAACCACAAAACATATAGCTCCTCCTTTGACCTGCAGTCACTGGCAGTGTTATTCGGCACACACACACACACACACACACACACACACACACACACACACACACACACACACACACACACACACACACACACACACACACACACACACACACACACACACACACACACACACACACACACACACACACACACACACTGCTGGCTGTGATTAGACATAATGGCCCCAGGCGTTCAGTGACAGACTGACTGAAGCCTCTCTCTCTCTCTCTCTCTCTCTCTCTCTCTCTCTCTCTCTCTCTCTCTCTCTTTGTCTCTCTCTCTGTGTCTCTTTCTCTCTCTCTGTGTGTCTCTTTCTCTCTCTCTGTGTGTCTCTCTCTCTCTCTCTCTCTCTCTCTCTCTCTCTCTCTCTCTCTCTCTCTCTCTCTCTCTGTCTCTCTCTCTCTCTCTCTCTCTCTCTGTCTCTCTCTCTCTCTCTCTCTCTCTCTCTCTCTCTCTGTGTGTCTCTCTCTCTCCCTCTCTCTCTCTTTCTCTCTCTCTCGGTGTCCTCTCATCCTCTGTCTGCCCCCCCCCACTCCCCCAGGTTAGGCATGTACATGTACAAGACTCAGCTCATCCATTTGATGTCATTACTTTGAGCCAGATGAATGGCCCAGTTCCAGTTGCTCTCGGATACATTGCATGGAGTGTGGGTTTGCGAGTGGTGCTGCTCCATTCCGGCTCTATGTAGGAGAATATGGAACAAGCATAGCCAGGCCTGCTGCTGAGACACAAATCAGTTCCGTCTGTGTTGATGTTGGCAAGTGTCACTACCCCCACCCCTTCTCCTCCTCCTCTCCCCACCCACCCTCCTCCTCCTCCTCCCCCACCCACCCTCCTCCTCCTCTCCCACCCACCCCTTCTCCTCCTCCTCCCACCCACCCCTTCTCCTCCTCCTCCCACCCACCCCTTCTCCTCCTCCTCTCCCCACCCACCCCTTCTCCTCCTCCTCTCCCCACCCACCCCTTCTCCTCCTCCTCTCCCCACCCACCCCTTCTCCTCCTCCTCTCCCCACCCACCCCTTCTCCTCCTCCTCCCCCACCCACCCCTTCTCCTCCTCCTCCTCCTCCCACCCACCCCTTCTCCTCCTCCTCCTCCTCCCACCCACCCCTTCTCCTCCTCCTCTCCCCACCCACCCCTTCTCCTCCTCCTCTCCCCACCCACCCTTCTCCTCCTCTCCCCCACCCACCCTCCTCTCCCCACCCACCCCTTCTCCTCCTCCTCCTCCCCCACCCACCCCTTCTCCTCCTCTCGCCACCCACCCCTTCTCCTCCTCCTCTCCCCACCCACCCACCCACCTCCTCCTCTCCCCCACCCTCCTCCTCCTCTCCCCACCCACCCCTTCTCCTCCTCCTCTCCCCCACTCACCCCTTCTCCTCCTCTCCCCCCACCCACCCCTTCTCCTCCTCCTCCTCCCACCCACCCCTTCTCCTCCTCCTCCTCCTCCCACCCACCCCTTCTCCTCCTCTCCCCACCCACTCCTTCTCCTCCTCCTCTCCCCACCCACCCCTTCTCCTCTCCCCACCCACCCCTTCTCCTCCTCTCCCCACCCCTTCTCCTCCTCTCCCCACCCACTCCTTCTCCTCCTCCTCCCCCCACCCACTCCTTCTCCTCTCCCCCACCCACCCCTTCTCCTCCTCTCCCCACCCACCCCTTCTCCTCCTCCTCTCCACACCCACCCTCCTGCTCCTCTCCCCACCCACCCACACACCTCCTCCTCTCTCCACCCACCCACCCCTTCTCCTCCTCCTCCTCTCCCCACCCACCCCTTCTCCTCTCCCCACCCACCTCCTACTCTCCCCACCCACCCACCCACCCACCTCCTCCTGTCCCCACCCATCCACCCATCTTCTCCTCTCCCCACCCACCCCTTCTCTCCCCACCCACCTCCTCCTCTCCCCACCCCACCCACCTCCTCCTCTCCCCACCCCAACAACCTCCTCCTCTCCCCACCCACCCCTTCTCCTCCTCCTCTCCCCACCCACCCTCCTCCTCCTCCCCCACCCACCATTCTCCTCCTCCTCTCCCCACCCACCCACCTCCTCCTCTCCCCACCCACCCTCCTCCTTCTCTCCCCACCCACCCACCCCTTCTCCTCCTCCTCTCCCCACCCACCTCCTACTCTCCCCACCCACCTCCAACTCTCCCCACCCACCCACCCACCTCCTCCTCTCCCCACCCACCCACCCATCTCCTCCTCTCCCCACCCACCCTTATCCTCCTCTCCCCACCAACCCTTCTCCTCCTCTCCCAACCCACCCACCCACCTACCTCCTCCTCTCCCCACCCACCCGTTCTACTCCTCCTCCTCCTCCCACCCACCCCTTCTCCTCCCCACCCACCCACCCTTTCTCCTCCTCTCCCCACCCACCCCTTCTCCTCCTCTCCCCACCCACCCCTTCTCCTCCTCTCCCCACCCACCCCTTCTCCTCCTCTCCCACCCACCCCCTTCTCCTCTCCTCTCCCCACCCACCCCCCTCTTCCTCTCCTCTCCCCCACCCACCCCTTCTCCTCCTCTCCCCCACCTACCCCTTCTCCTCCTCCTCCCCCACCCACCCCTTCTCCTCCTCCTCTCCCCACCCACCCCTTCTCCTCCTCCTCTCCCCACCCACCCCTTCTCCTCCTCCTCTCCCCACCCACCCCTTCTCCTCCTCCTCTCCCCACCCACCCCTTCTCCTCCTCTCCCCACCCACCCCTTCTCCTCCTCCTCTCCCCACCCACCCCTTCTCCTCCTCCCCCACCCACCCTTCTCCTCCTCCTCTCCCCACCCACCCCTTCTCCTCTCTCCCCACCCACCCCTTCTCCTCCTCTCCCCCCACCCACCCCTTCTCCTCCTCTCCCCACCCACCCCTTCTCCTCCTCCTCCCCACCCACTCCTTCTCCTCCTCCTCCCCCACCCACTCCTTCTCCTCCTCTCCCCACCCACCCTTCTCCTCCTCCTCTCCCCACCCACCCCTTCTCCTCCTCTCCCCACCCACCCCTTCTCTCCTCCTCTCCCCACCCACCCCTTCTCCTCCTCCTCCCCCACCCACCCTTCTCCTCCTCCTCTCCCCACCCACCTCTCCTCCTCCTTTCCCCATCCTACCCACTCTTCTCCCCACCCCACCCCACCCCACCCACCTCCTCCTCTCCCCATCCTACCCACTCTTCTCCCCACCCCACCCACTCTTCTCCCCTCTTTCTCTTACACACACACACACACACACTCCTATCCATACCAAGTACTGAGTTGGTCTTCATAAAGGGACTCTTTTTGCATGTCTGTGAAATGTTTAAAAAAAAAAAAAAAAAAAACTTGTGGGGTTTGGAAAGAAAATAAGATTTGCTAACTCCAACAAATGAAAGCCATCGGTCTGTCACAATTGGCGTGTTGTGGTTGGATAAGCCCGGTCCTTCTGTATTTAGCCAATCCAAATGTTTTCTAAGCTAAAAGGGAAACACATTTAGACCTGGCGTGTAACAATGTCAGCGTTGTAAATCGATCCATGATGTGCACAGTGTGAACCAGGATCAGAATCAATCACTTCCCAATTAATACATTCCACCCATTGAGTTCATCACTATTCATTTGTTTGTGGTGTTAGTTTTTTAATATACCGCAGTGTTGATGTCAAACCTGGCCCTGACATCACTAGCTGAGTCTTCAGTTTCTCAGTGGGCTTCCCCTACGTGGGGATTGGTCTAACCACACCACCACTATTCTGTCATAGACACACGATTTACGGTTATAACGAACGACAACAGTTGCACGAGGAGACGGCTCCCACATCGCTGTGGAAAGCAGCACAACAAGTGGTAAATCTGAGTGAATCGAATTGTATTACAGTGAGGAAATTGAATGATGACAAGTGACACTTAAAAATAAGAATGGGACCGTGGCGTGGTGAAGAGTACCCAGCTTCAAGGACCTTTAGGCATATAAACGCGTTTGGAAAAAGTCCACCTGAACTATTCATGGGTTGCAGGTTTCCTCACTGTTGTTTTGAACGTTTTGTTTTCAACTGATGCCCAACTGAGCATTCTACTGAATACACTCATCATCACTGAGCTCTGATGAAGATTTCATCAAAAGTGCATTCCAGTGGCATGGAAATACAATGATATTTCAACGGAGGCAAAATAATTTGTAGGACAACCGTTAGTCGTCATTTTGATGTCACCAGATTGACATTAGATGCAGTATAATGTTAGCTAGCTAAGATAGAAGGGAGGCCATCGGGTTTTAGCTGGCTAATTTTGAGAAAGAAGAGAAACCTGCACGCTGCTCTTGCTCTTGACTGTGGGGAGCTGGCAGAGACCAAGCTTCCCGTGTAACTAAGTAAGTGAGTGTGTGTGTGTGTGTGTGTGTGTGTGTGTGTGTGTGTGTGTGTGTGTGTGTGTGTGTGTGTGTGTGTGTGTGTGTGTGTGTGTGTGTGTGTGTGTGTGTGTGTGTGTGTGTGTGTGTGTGTGTGTGTTTAGACTGAATGAGTGTGTGTGTATGTTTTCGGGAGGTGAATGAGAATGCGAGTGAGTGTGTTCCTGTTTCACCATTCCAGTTTACTCCCAGTACAATATCCCCGGTTCATTCTAGACTTCCGTTCCATTCCAGTTTACTCCCAGTACAATATCCCCGGTTCATTCTAGACTTCCGTTCCATTCCAGTTTACTCCCAGTACAATATCCCCGGTTCATTCTAGACTTCCGTTCCATTCCAGTTTACTCCCAGTACAATATCCCCGGTTCATTCTAGACTTCCGTTCCATTCCAGTTTACTCCCAGTACAATATCCCCGGTTCATTCTAGACTTCCGTTCCATTCCAGTTTACTCCCAGTACAATATCCCCGGTCCATTCTAGACTTGCGTTCCATTCCAGTTTACTCCCAGTACAATATCCCCATTCTAGACTTCCGTCCATTCTTAGACAATTCCCGTTCCATTCCAGTTTACTCCCAGTACAATATCCCCGGTCCATTCTAGACTTGCGTTCCATTCCAGTTTACTCCCAGCACAATATCCCCGGTCCATTCTAGACTTGCGTTCCATTCCAGCCCAAACCGACACTTCGGGGGGCTGTCCAACAAAATCATGGGTCTCCTCTATCACAGGATTAGTGCCCCAGACCCCTCCCTCCCTTCCCTCTTGCCCACATTGACACCTCATTGTGAGGTTGGAGAAAGAAGGGAAGAGGTGTAGAGGTCTGGAAGCTTCCTATCGCTGCTCTATTCAACACTCAATTGTCATTTTCTCCTCGTTTTCCCCACCCAGCATCGAGACTGGCGTATCAGCTATTGCTGCATGTGAGAGCACACCTGCCTAAAAACACAGACTTGTCTCCCACTCCCATTTCCAGGAACGATAATACAAATAGAATGAGAACTGGTACCAGAGCTTGCTGAAGTTTCACTAACATGGGCAGGTCGTATAAAAACATTTTGGAGTAACATTTAGATCAGTATCTGTGAACATGGCTCATTTGCCATGCTTGTTCTGAAAGCGGAGAGTCCTGGGTTTTTCACACAAGCCACTGGTATGAGGTGTGTGTGTGTGTGTGTGTGTGTGTGTGTGTGTGTGTGTGTGTGTGTGTGTGTGTGTGTGTGTGTGTGTGTGTGTGTGTGTGTGTGTGTGTGTGTGTGTGTGTGTGTGTGTGTGTGTGTGTGTGTGTGTGTGTGTGTGTGTGTGTGTGTGTGTGTGTGTGTGTGTGTGTGTGTGTGTGTGTGTGTGTGTGTGTGTGTGTGTGTGTGTGTGTGTGTGTGTGTGTGTGTGTGTGTGTGTGTGTGTGTGTGTGCATAAAGTCTGTCGCCAGCAGGCTCTTGTATCACTTATAAATAGCTAACAAAATAGCTACGCAGACGATCTGAGTTATTAACCTTCTACGATCTGAGTTATTAACCTTCTATCTTTATTGACCTTTTTTTTCCAATCTCTGCATTGTCTCTATGCACACTCACAGCCTCCCCCCTGTCCCCTTACCTAGGGGCCTATACTGCTAGGGGCAGCTATCTACCCACTGAGTGGTAACCATCCACTCCAGTATCCCTGTCCCTTATACATATCTACCTCCCTCACTCCAATATCCCTGTCCCCTATATATATCTACCTCCATCACTCCAGTATCCCTGTCCCCTATATATATCTACCTCCCTCACTCCAGTGTCCCTGTCTCCTTACCCCTATACATATCTACCTCCCTCACTCCAGTATCCCTGTCCCGCAAAGTCATGGCTCAGAGGACTAGACCATGGCTCAGAGGACTAGACAGGCCAAAGTATATATCATCTACCTCCCAGGCCAAAGTCACTCCAGTGTCCCTGTCTCCTCATACCCCTCATGGCTCATCACATATCTACCTCCCTCACTCCAGTGTCCCTGTCTCCTTACCCCTATACATATCTACCTCCCTCTCTCCAGTATCCCTGTCCCCTATATATATCTACCTCCATCACTCCAGTGTCCCTGTCTCCTTACCCCTATACATATCTACCTCCCTCACTCCAGTATCCCTGTCCCCTATATATATCTACCTCCATCACTCCAGTGTCCCTGTCCCCTATATATATCTACCTCCATCACTCCAGTGTCCCTGTCCCCTATACATATCTACCTCCATCACTTCAGTATCCCTGTCCCCTATATATATCTACCTCCCTCACTCCAGTATCCCTGTCCCCTTACCCCTATACATATCTACCTCCCTCACTCCAGTGTCCCTGTCCCCTATATATATCTACCTCCCTCACTCCAGTATCCCTGTCCCCTATATATATCTACCTCCCTACTCCAGTATCCCTGTCCCCTATATATATCTACCTCCCTCACTCCAGTATCCCTGTCCCCTTACCCCTATACATATCTACCTCCCTCACTCCAGTATCCCTGTCCCCTATATATATCTACCTCCCTCACTCCAGTATCCCTGTCTCCTTACCCCTATACATATCTACCTCCCTCTCTCCAGTATCCCTGTCCCCTATATATATCTACCTCCATCACTCCAGTGTCCCTGTCTCCTTATACATATCTACCTCCCTCTCTCCAGTATCCCTGTCCCCTATATATATCTACCTCCCTCTCTCCAGTATCCCTGTCCCCTATATATATCTACCTCCATCACTCCAGTGTCCCTGTCCCCTATATATATCTACCTCCATCACTCCAGTGTCCCTGTCCCCTATATATATCTACCTCCATCACTCCAGTGTCCCTGTCTCCTTACCCCTATACATATCTACCTCCCTCACTCCAGTATCCCTGTCCCCTATATATATCTACCTCCCTCACTCCAGTATCCCTGTCCCCTATACATATCTACCTCCCTCACTCCAGTATCCCTGTCCCCTATATATATCTACCTCCCTCTCTCCAGTATCCCTGTCCCCTATATATATCTACCTCCATCACTCCAGTGTCCCTGTCTCCTTACCCCTATACATATCTACCTCCCTCACTCCAGTATCCCTGTCCCCTATACATATCTACCTCCATCACTCCAGTATCCCTGTCCCCTATACATATCTACCTCCATCACTCCAGTATCCCTGTCCCCTGACCCCTTTATATATATATCTACCTCCATCACTCCAGTGTCCCTGTCCCCTTACCCCTATACATATCTACCTCCCCCCTTTAACTGTCAACTTCAGGGGGGGGTGTCAGTATCTGGTGTGGCCACCAGCTGCATTAAGTACTGCAGTGCATCTCCTCTTCATGGACTGCACCAGATTTGCCAGTTATTGCTGTGAGATGTTACCCCACTCTTCCACCAAGGCACCTGCAAGTTCCCAGACATTTCTGGGGGGAACGGCCCTAGCCCTCATCCTCTGATCCAACAGGTCCCAAACGTGCTCAATGGGATTGAGATCCGGGCTCTTTGCTGGCCATGGCAGAGCATTGACATTCCTGTCTTGCAGGAAATCATGCTCAGAACGAGCAGTGTGGCTGGTGGCATTGTCATGCTGGAGGGTCTTGTCAGAATGAGCCTGCAGGAAGGGTACCACATGAGGGAGGAGGATGTCTTCCCTGTAACGCACAGCGTTGAGATTGCCTGCAATGACAACAAGCTCAGTCTGATGATGCTGTGACACATCGCCCCAGACCATGACGGACCCTCCACCTCCAAATCGATCCCGCTCCAGAGTACAGGCCTCGGTGTAACGCTCATTCCTTCTAAGATAAAAGTGAATCCGACCATCACCCCTGGTGAGACAAAACCGCGACTCGTCAGTGAAGAGCACTTTTTGCCAGTCCTGTCTGGTCCAGCGACAGTGGGTTTGTGCCCATAGGCATTGTTGTTGCCGGTGATGTCTGCCTTACAACAGGCCTACAAGCCCTCAGTCCAGCTTCTCTCAGCCTCTTGCGGACAGTCTGAGCACTGATGGAGGGATTGTGCGTTCCTGGTGTAACTCAGGCAGTTGTTGTTGCCATCCTGTACCTGTCCCGCAGGTGTGATGTTCGAATGTACCGATCCTGTGCAGGTGTTGTTACACGTGGTCTGCCACTGCGAGGACGGTCATCTGTCCGTCCTGTCCCCCTGTAGCGCTGTCTTAGGCGTCTCACAGTACGGACATTGCAATGTATTGCCCTGGCCACATCTGCAGTCCTCATGCCTCCTTGCAGCATGCCTAAGGAATGTTCACGCAGATGAGCAGGGACCCTGGGCATCATTCTTTTGGTGTTTTTCAGAGTCAGTAGAAAGGCCTCTTTAGTGTTCTAAGTTTTCATAACTGTGACCTTAATTGCCTACTGTCTGTTAGTGTCTTAACGACCATTCCACAGGTTCATTAATTGTTTATGGTTCATTGAACACGCATGGGAAACAGTGTTTAAACCCTTTACAGTGAAGATCTGTAAAGTTATTTGGATTTTTACAAACTATCTTTGAAAGACAGGGTCTTTTTTAGCTGAGTTTAGTTTGCTTGCTTACTTTATTATGTATGTATTTCCTATTCTTATTTCTGGTGTGTTTTTCTTCTAGCACTACTTTGTTGTTGATTACTGAATTGTTGGCTTTTGAGTTTGCAAGAAAGGCGTTTCACTGTACTTGTGCATGTGACATTGAAACTTGATATTGGAATTGCAGTGAGGTCATGGAGATGGAAGGAAACGCCTTGTTGTGCTGTTCACCGACGTTCACGTATTTTGGCCGGCCACATCACTACAACAACCTAAATACAACGAACACACAGACTTAAGACAACAGAGAATTATAGGCACGTGCCTCTTTAAAAATGGATATATATGATGGTATGGTGCACCCATGTTTAACTAGGCTGATCCAGGCTAAACCAGGTCCACTGATGCCAAGTCAGGACAACCCGGAGCAGCAGAGAGGCTGATGGGTATCTACTGTGCTGCACCCCTCTGGTACTGTGTTGTTCCTTTCATCTCTGGGGACGTCTGGGACCAATTTGACCTTACCTTGACCTCTGCCCGTGCCTGTGTGTATGTGCCTGTGTGTATGTGCCTGTGTGTATGTGCCTGTATGTGTGTGCCTGTGTGTGTGTGTGCCTGTGTGTGTGTGTGCCTGTGTGTGTGTGCCTGTGTGTGTGTGCCTGTGTGTGTGTGCCTGTGTGTGTGTGCCTGTGTGTGTGTGTGCCTGTGTGTGTGTGCCTGTGTGTGTGTGCCTGCATGTGTGTGCCTGTGTGTGTGTGCCTGTATGTGTGTGCCTGTGTGTGTGTGTGTGCCTGTGTGTGTGTGCCTGTGTGTGTGTGTGCCTGTGTGTGTGTGTGCCTGTGTGTGTGTGCCTGTGTGTGTGTGTGCCTGTGTGTGTGTGTGCCTGTGTATGTGTGCGCGTGCCTGTGTGTGTGTGCACGTGCCTGTGTGTGTGCGTGCGTTCCTGTGTGTGTGTGCCTGTGTGTGTGTACCTGTGTGTATGTGCCTGTGTGTATGTGCCTGTGTGTGTGTGCCTGTGTGTGTGTGTGCCTGTGTGTATGTGCCTGTGTGTGTGTGTGCTTGTGTGTGTGTGCTTGTGTGTGTGTGTGCCTGTGTGTGCCTGTGTGCGCCTGTGTGTGTGCGTGCCTGTGTGCCTGTGTGTGCCTGTGTGTGTGTGTGTGTGTCTGTGTGTGTGTGTGTCTGTGTGTGTGCGTGTGTGCCTGTGTGCGTGCGTGCCTGTGTGTGTGCGTGCCTGTGTGTGTGCGTGCCTGTGTGTGTGTGTGTGTTTATCCTGCATGGAATTAAGAGGAGCAGATGAATGCTGTCTGTGTGGACACTGTTTTAGTAAGGTCAGTGTGTTGGAAGGTGTACAGCTGACATGAACAACAATGATTGGAACCATGTGTCTATGTGCTCGGCTCTTCTGGCATCAACCCTCCTCCAGAACAGTACACTTGCTTGATGTATGTAGAGACAATAGCGACTGGCCCTCAACCTAAAGAAAAACCCAAAGCATCTTGGGAAATGTAGTCTTTCTCTCCTAGAGACCCCTCCACGCCCTCTACACCCTCAGTTCGTGAGGCTTCCCTCTGGCCGGCGCTTCAGAATGCCCATGGCCGAGAAGAACAGTCTTCAAACATTCATTAGTTCCTTGTGCTGTTGGACTACTTAATGCAATGTATCAGGGTATATACTTACTGTGTCTATCCAATAGAGTTGGGACAGAGGTCAGTTGAGAGTGAATGTATCAGGATATATACTTACTGTGTCTATCCAATAGAGTTGGGACAGCGGTCAGTTGAGAGTGAATGTATCAATGTCCTCTATAAACAATCAAGTTTTATTCTATTTGAGACAAACTGGGAGTCGGCCTGCGTCTGTCCCCTCAGTGCATCCAAACTGCCACAACGGCAAACACATTGACACAACACTGACTACTCCTCCTACACAGACAGACAGCGAATTACACTGGACTCTGGAATGTGGAGCTCAGCCCAGTCTAGACAGACAGAGTGGACGACTGACTGGTCTCTGGTATGTGGAGCTCAGCCCAGTCTAGACAGACAGAGTGGACGACTGACTGGTCTCTGGTATGTGGAGCTCAGCCCAGTCTAGACAGACAGAGTGGACGACTGACTGGTCTCTGGTATGTGGAGCTCAGCCCAGTCTAGACAGACAGAGTGGACGACTGACTGGTCTCTGGTATGTGGAGCTCAGCCCAGTCTAGACAGACAGAGTGGACGACTGACTGGTCTCTGGTATGTGGAGCTCAGCCCAGTCTAGACAGACAGAGTGGACGACTGACTGGTCTCTGGTATGTGGAGCTCAGCCCAGTCTAGACAGACAGAGTGGACGACTGACTGGTCTCTGGTATGTGGAGCTCAGCCCAGTCTAGACAGACAGAGTGGACGACTGACTGGTCTCTGGTATGTGGAGCTCAGCCCAGTCTAGACAGACAGAGTGGACGACTGACTGGTCTCTGGTACGTGGAGCTCAGCCCAGTCTAGACAGACAGAGTGGACGACTGACTGGTCTCTGGTACGTGGAGCTCAGCCCAGTCTAGACAGACAGAGTGGACGACTGACTGGTCTCTGGTATGTGGAGCTCAGCCCAGTCTAGACAGACAGAGTGGACGACTGACTGGTCTTGGTACGTGGAGCTCAGCCCAGTCTAGACAGACAGAGTGGACGACTGACTGGTCTTGGTACGTGGAGCTCAGCCCAGTCTAGACAGACAGAGTGGACTGACTGACTGGTCTCTGGTATGTGGAGCTCAGCCCAGTCTAGACAGACAGAGTGGACGACTGACTGGTCTTGGTACGTGGAGCTCAGCCCAGTCTAGACAGACAGAGTGGACGACTGACTGGTCTCTGGTACGTGGAGCTCAGCCCAGTCTAGACAGACAGAGTGGACGACTGACTGGTCTTGGTACGTGGAGCTCAGCCCAGTCTAGACAGACAGAGTGGACGACTGACTGGTCTTGGTACGTGGAGCTCAGCCCAGTCTAGACAGACAGAGTGGACGACTGACTGGTCTCTGGTATGTGGAGCTCAGCCCAGTCTAGACAGACAGAGTGGACGACTGACTGGTCTCTGGTACGTGGAGCTCAGCCCAGTCTAGACAGACAGAGTGGACGACTGACTGGTCTCTGGTATGTGGAGCTCAGCCCAGTCTAGACAGACAGAGTGGACGACTGACTGGTCTTGGTACGTGGAGCTCAGCCCAGTCTAGACAGAGTCAAGCCTCCAAACCAAGGTCTTTCCTCCCTCACTGCAGCTCCCTAACAACACACCGTCTTCTCCCTGGAAGAGATGGAATCGGTGGGTTCAAAGGCACCAACTGCAGAGACCCGTTGATCTAAACGATGGATGGGAATTTACAATAGAATTGTTGGCTTTAAGGGTGTCTGTATTTTGCAGCAAATGCGAAGATCTGTAGCAGTGATTATTGATTGATCCTAAATGGAGCACCAGACGGGCCTATCCCATTGGTTTCATTCCTCCAGGCACACTCAGTCAAGCGCAGCTCAAGTTTTTTGGGGGAAATATTTCTATACATCTTAAGTGGTAGATGAGTGGAAGACAACAATAGGATGGGAGGAAGCGGATGGGTTTGAGATCTGTGGAAGTTGAACAGACGGAAACGATCAGTGTTAGTTAGAGCGTACACATCCATCTGGACCGACACCGCTTTGGGGTTTATGGATGCTGTTTGTTTATGGTCAATCGGAGGCTGGAATTCATTTGGACCACAATGCACTCTGTTAGTCGGCTCGTGTGATTCGTCAAGACAGATTATTGGTGTGATACGAACAGGCTGTTGGTTGTTGAGGTAGTGAAAACAATTGAAAAGTAGGTGTGTGTGTCCAAAGTACTTGATCAGACCTTGAGTACCTCTAATCTCTTACATCATTTCATAACAGAGTGATGGGGTCACGACCTCCCGTCTCCATCTCAAGTAACTCACGTTGAGTTTCAAAACGCAGAGCTAAAACAATCATATCTTGAGAGTTATTAATGTTTCTGTTGTTGCTACCTTTTTAAGGATGAAATGAACACATTCTGATAATGCTGAGAGGTTAGGACCTTCCAACATCGACAGTCCCACAACACCAACGCAAACCTAACCTCCGGCTTTTGTATTTCGGGGTAGAGACGTGAAGTGCCATATTTTGCCTACAGAGCTTATTGTTCAATTGTCAAGATCGGACTCTTTCGTTCTCCCTTCTCTTCATTTCTCTGCCTTTTACAGTCTTGAAGTCTAGAAGTGTTCCACTCGCTCAGCTTTATTTTATTCTCTTGTCCTCCCTTGGTGCAGTGGGGAGTTTTCGTACGGGTTAGGAGGGGTGGGGGAGCGGTTGTGGAGTTTAGTGGGCCTGTGGTCTTGCCAGAAAATGAGTTCACCACAAAGCAGCGTTTCCCAGAGGAAATGTGATAAGGTTCTGGGGTGAGAGGGGGTGAGTGAGAGAGGGGGGTGAGGAGAGAGGGGGGGGTGAGGAGAGAGGGGGTGAGGAGAGAGGGGGGTGAGGAGAGAGAGGGGGAGGAGAGAGGGGGTGAGGAGAGAGGGGGGTGAGGAGAGAGGGGGTGAGGAGAGAGGGGGGGTGAGGAGAGAGGGGGGTAGATGGGGTGGGAGAGATGGAGAAAGGGAGTATAGAGATGGAGAAAGGGAGTATAGAGATGGAGAAAGGGAGTATAGAGATGGAGAAAGGGAGTATAGAGATGGAGAAAGGGAGTATAGAGATGGAGAAAGGGAGTATAGAGATGGAGAAAGGGAGTATAGAGATGGAGAAAGGGAGTATAGAGATGGAGAAGGGAGTATAGAGATGGAGAAAGGGAGTATAGAGATGGAGAAAGGGAGTATAGAGATGGAGAAAGGGAGTATAGAGATGGAGAAAGGGAGTATAGAGATGGAGAAAGGGAGTATAGAGATGGAGAAAGGGAGTATAGAGATGGAGAAAGGGAGGGAAGATGGGGGGGTGAGGAGAGAGAGGGGGGTAGATGGGGTGGGAGAGAGGGGGATGAGGAGAGAGAGGGAGGGTAGTTGGGGAGGGAGAAGGGAAGTGTAGATGGGGGAGAGGGGGTGATGGGGAAGAGAGGGAAGGTAGATGGGGAGGGAGAAGGGAAGTGTAGATGGGGGAGAGGGGTTGATGGGGAAGAGAGGGAGGGTAGATGGGGGGAGAGAGGGAGGGTAGATGGGGAGGGTAGATGGGAAGGGAGAAGGGGGTGATGGGGGAGAGAGGGGAGGAGGAGAGAGACAGAGGGTAGATGGGGTGGGAGAGAGGGGGTAGATGGAGAGGGAGGGTAGATGAGGAGGGAGAGGGAGGGTAGATGGCGGAGGGAGAAGGGGAGAGTAGATGGGTAGAGGGGGAGGGAGAAGAGGGAGAAGGAGAGGGGGAGGGGAGATGGGGAAGGGAAAGAGAGGGTAGATGAGGGAGTAAGTACATAGATGGAGAAAGAGAGAGAGGGGGAGGATAAATGGATAGAGGGAGAATGAGTGTAGATGGAGAGAGGGGGAAGATAAATGAGTGTAGATGGAGAGAGAGAGAGGGGAGATAAATGAGTGTAGATGGAGAGAGAGAGAGGGGGGGGGATGAGTGTAGATGGAGAGAGACAGAGGGGAGATAAATGAGTATAGATGGAGAGAGAGAGAGGGAAGATAAATGAGTATAGATGGAGAGAGAGAGAGGGAAGATAAATGAGTGTAGATGGAGAGAGAGAGAGAGAGAGGGAAGATAAATGAGTGTAGATGGAGAGAGAGGGAAGATAAATGAGTATAGATGGAGAGAGAGAGAGGGAAGATAAATGAGTATAGATGGAGAGAGAGAGGGGAGATAAATGAGTATAGATGGAGAGAGAGAGAGGGGAGATAAATGAGTATAGATGGAGAGAGAGGGAAGATAAATGAGTATAGATGGAGAGAGAGAGAGGGAAGATAAATGAGTGTAGATGGAGAGAGACAGAGGGGAGATAAATGAGTGTAGATGGAGAGAGTATTGAAGAAAGCAGGAAGGGTTTGAAGAGTATTGACATACCCGTCACAATCTGTTCTTTGAATGGGCTGCGTCTCAATCCACCACATCCGCCGAAGTCAAGCTTCCTATGTCAGGCTTCCTATGTCAGGCCTCCTATGTCAGGCCTCCTATGTCAGGCTTCCTATGTCATGCTTCCTATGTCAGGCCTCCTATGTCAGGCTTCCTATGTCAGGCCTCCTATGTCAGGCCTCCTATGTCAGGCCTCCTATGTCAGGCTTCCGATGTCAGGCTTCCGATGTCAGGATTCCGATGTCAGGATTCCGATGTCAGGCTTCCGATGTCAGGATTCCGATGTCAGGCTTCCGATGTCAGGCTTCCGATGTCAGGATTCCGATGTCAGGATTCCGATGTCAGGCTTCCGATGTCAGGCTTCCTATGTCAGGCTTCCTATGTCAGGCCTCCTATGTCAGGCCTCCTATGTCAGGCTTCCTTGGAAGATGGCCGAGCTACAGTGGTATAAATCGGCCTTCGTCCAAACGGTTTGCCTTACAAAGTAATATGACCAGTCTATGGAAAGATGAGACTCTCACGAATAGGATTTGCTCTACGACCCCCGAAAAGCCCCACGGGACCCGTCTGAAGTCACAACCAGCCGATGTGCCAACTTCTGTCTGTAGCGTCCAAACCGTTTGGGCTAAAAACTAATATGACCCCCACAAGTGTCACGGGACTCGTCCGGAGGTAACCCGGTACCCATTTAAAAAATGAATGCAAGTACACTACATGACCAAAAGTATGTGGACAACTGCTTGTCGTACATCTCATTCCAAAATCATGGGCATTAATATGGAGTTGGTCCCCCCTTTGCTGCTATAACAGCCCCCACTCCTCTGGGAAGGCTTTCCACTAGATGTTTGAACATTGCTGCGGGGACTTGCTTCCATTTGCTTCGTGCACTGATGTTGTGCGATTAGGCCATGGCTCGCAGTCGGCATTCCAATTCATCCCAAAGGTGTTCGATGGGGTTCAGGTCAGGATTCCGTGATGTCAAGTTCTTCCACACCGATCTCAACAAACCATTTCTGTATGGACCTCAATGCCATGCTGAAACAGGAAAAGGCCTTCCTCAAACTGTTGCCACAAAGTTGGAAGCACAGAATCATCTAGAATGACATTGTATGCTGTAGCTTTAGGATTTCCTTTCACTCGAACCATGAAAAACAGCCCCAGACCATTATTCCTCCTCCACCAAACTGTACATTTGGCACTATGCATTCTGGCAGGTAGCATTCTCCTGGCATCCGCCAAACCCATATTCATCCATTGGGACAGCCAGATGGTGAAGCGTTATTCATCGCTCCAGAGAACGTTTCCACTGCTCCAGAGTCCAATGGCGGTGAGCTCTACACCACTCCAGCCGACGCTTGGCACAGACTGTTATTACGTTTCCACTTCACAATAACAACACTTACAGTTGACCAACTGACTTGTTTGAAAGGTGGCAACCTACGATGGTGCCACGTTGAAAGTCACTGAGCTCTTCAGTAAGGTCCTTCTATTGCCGACGTTTGTCTATGGAGATTGCATGGCTGTGTGCTCGATTGTATACGCCTGTCAACAACAGGTGTGGCTGAAATAGCCGAATGCACTCATTTGAAGGCGTGTCCACATACCTTTGTATATTTAGTGTATGTCGGTAATTTTCTGCCAACAAAAATAAGGGGTTAAATACAATATATCTCCTAGGTATAGGACATACACTTAAAATCCTTATTCCTCTTCGACTTGTTTTTGGACTGGCTGTTTTATGAGTGTGTTATTCATTGCGTTTCTATGGGCTACAGTAGTAAATTCATTCTTTTATCAAATCATTTTTTTCAATATTTTTGGTCATCTTAAAACAATTCCCTGTGTTAGCTTAGTAGAACGCCCCTCTTTTAGAGGTTAAAGACTAATGGGACGTTATGCAGATAGACTGAGGAAGCATTTTGGTGATTCATCTGTGTTTATCAATAACGGTTAGTGTTTGTCAGTTCGCGGTTTGGCTGGGCCTCGTCAGAGTGGCTGAGAGTTGGGGCTGCAGACTGTTAATGGTCCTCTTTCGCCCTGGTCATCGAGCTAAATAGACTTGTGGCTACTAGAACGCAGGCCCAATACATAGCATCATTCAGTTACAGCAGTATGTTAGTGTGTATATCAGAACTCAGCCTTTTAAGTTTGTTCAGTTACCATTTCCCTTTTGGCCAGTAAGTGTAGTTTAGAGTCATCATATTGATTTTGCATTGAGCTTTTCCCCAATCTAGATGGATGCATACGGTGTTACTGCTCGTAGTAATCTGGTCCAGTCCTGCAGGACGTGTGTCAAGGTTAACCTTGACCCTTTGGGAGTATCGCTCCACGTCCCAAATCCACTGTGCACCGTTCAGTATAAATGCTTTG
>NC_060197.1:40266539-40339039 GCF_021184085.1 Oncorhynchus gorbuscha
TGAAGAGGGATCATCCAGTCCAGGGTAGTCTTGGGGGGTGAAAACAGGATGGAGTCAATTTACTGTAAATGCCGAAGGAAGATGCTGTATATTTTTGAGAGAATAAAACCGATTCATCTCGTGGTACGCTTGTCCAAAGGTACAGTAGGCCACTGGTTGTTTTTCTTGGGGAGCAACTCCTTTGGTCCTGTATGAAAATAAATGTTCTATTTCTGCCCTAGCGGGCGGAGTCTTCTTCGTGATATTGCAAGCATGGGGCGGCAGGGTAGCCTAGTGGTTAGAGTGTTGGACTAGTAACCGGAAGGTTGCATGTTCAAACCCCCGAGCTGACAAGGTACAAATCTGTCGTTCTGCCCCTGAACAGGCAGTTAACCAGGGTACTGTTCCTAGGCTGTCATTGAAAATAAGAATTTGTTCTTAACTGACTTGCCTAGTTAAATAAAGGTAAAATAAATAAAAATATTGCGTTAGGGGCCAGAGGGTTATTTTGAACAGGTGTTTCTGATGTCAGGATGTTTGGTTAGTATCTGTGAAACAGTCTCTCTCAGATCTCCCTCTCACGTCTGTTTCTCTCCTGGAGACCTCAAAGTAAAGCATCCTCCTTTTCCACTCTGCCCCATATGTCATTCCCATACCATCGCCTTTGAGCTATTCTACTTCAATCGCAGTATGGAAGAGGCCATGGAGGGGGGGTTAAATTAATAGAAACACACACAGACAGACAGACAGACACACAGACACACAGACAGACAGACAGACAGACAGACAGACAGACAGACAGACAGACAGACAGACAGACAGACAGACAGACAGACAGACAGACAGACAGACAGACAGACAGACAGACAGACAGACAGACAGACAGACAGACAGACAGACAGACAGACAGACACACAGACACAGACACAGACACAGACACAGACACAGACAGACAGACAGACAGACAGACAGACAGACAGACACACAGACACACAGACACACAACCAACCATTGTTTATCCTTGTGCAGCTATTTTAAGAGCCCTTCTCCTTCCTCATTTCCCTTTTCACCGATTCCTGCCAGCGAACTTCCCCAGCCTCTAGTCTACCGAACGGGACCCTTTGTAACTGAGCTTGGACCCGGGCTTTTTCATACAGCACCTCAATCTGTGCAAAACCCGGTCAGAGAGGCCCCGTTTAAAACCGAGCGGTCTGCTATTTCGTCCTGTGCAGACTGCTGATGGAAACAATAGCCAGTCATATTTGCTTTCCCAACCCTATTACGTGTAAATGGTGGGTCCCTATAGGAGCTTTTTTTTGCAGAAATAAGGGAAATAAAAGGAAACAGTCTCTATTTTTCTGTTCTGATTTGATTACTCCTTCCACATGGTAATTAGCTTTGTTTATTGCTTAACAGCACACTAGGGTAGCGCCGAGGTACCTGCTAGCAGCCGCATTGGACTGCACACATATACAAACCGAACCAGCGAAGGAAGAAAAGAGAAACCCACAACATCCGTAATTATCGCTCGAGACGGGACACTGACGCATATTTGGTCAGGTGTCTGAAAACATGCACGATAAAAACACATTGAACCAATAAATGTGAACACGGAATAAACCAATACCCTTCAACCTCACCCCAAACAAACTCTCTGCTTCAGGTGATTAACATCTAACCCAATGATGCTTGCAATCAGCACGCCCAATTATGTGGCCCGGCTGGCCACGGTTCAACGTACCCCGAAACGGGGGCCTGGACTAGAGGAATTGGATTGAAGGCACATGTGTTCCCCTTGCGTTATTAACTGTACGGTGAGGGAGGAGATATTCTTTTGGCCAGCTCAGCATACAATTACGCCTGGGGGTGTTTGCGCGCCTCACAGCGCCAAACAGATTAGTGTGGAGTATGTGTTTGGATATTAGGGCTGGACGTGGCCTAGGAGAGCTGGGGAAAAGCTCACTCAGTTTCTCTATTGCTTTCTTTGTCTTTATTTCTCTCTCTTCCTTTATTGCGCACTCTTTAACTCTCTGTCTCTTTGCATCTCTCTCGTGCTCTCGCCCTCTCTTTACCTCTCTTTCTCTCTCTCTCTCTCTCTCTCTCTCTTTATCTCTCTTTCTCTCTCTTTCTCTCTCTTTCTCTCTTTTTCTCTCTTTTGCTCTCTTTATCTCTCGTTATCTCTCTTTCTCTCCTACTCTGTTCCTCCAGCCAGAGACGGAGAGCTTCGATAAATAATCACTCTTGAATTTCACATTAAAGAATGAATAATGGGAATAAAAGGTCTTGGTTATCCCACCCTAGTCGGAGGATAAGAATCCAATAACATGTACAACACAATGTCCCTGTAATGATTCATGTAAGATTGCATTAGTAAATAGAGACGAGACTAGAACGGAGCCTTGAGGCACTCCAAAACTAATGTGAAATCCAGACATATAAACGTCCTGTTTATAGAATCAACATCTTTATGGGGTATTGTGATGTCATTATGGAGTATTGTGATGTCTTTATAGGGTATTGTGATGTCTTTATAGGGTATTGTGATGTCATTATGGGGTATTGTGATGTCTTTATGAGGTATTGTGATGTCATTATGGGGTATTGTGATGTCTTTATGGGGTATTGTGATGTCTTTATGGGGTATTGTGATGTCTTTGATGTCTTTATAGGGTATTGTGATGTCATTATAGGGTATTGTGATGTCTTTATGGGGTATTGTGATGTCTTTATGGGGTATTGTGATGTAATTATAGGGTATTGTGATGTCTTTATGGGGTATTGTGATGTCTTTATGGGGTATTGTGATGTCATTATAGGGTATTGTGATGTCTTTATGGGGTATTGTGATGTCTTTATGGGGTATTCATTATAGGGTATTGTGATGTCTTTATGGGGTATTGTGATGTAATTATAGGGTATTGTGATGTCTTTATGGGGTATTGTGATGTCTTTATGGGGTATTGTGATGTCATTATAGGGTATTGTGATGTCTTTATGGGGTATTGTGATGTCTTTATGGGGTATTGTGATGTCATTATAGGGTATTGTGATGTCTTTATGGGGTATTGTGATGTCATTATAGGGTATTGTGATGTCTTTATGGGGTATTGTGATGTCTTTATGGGGTATTGTGATGTCATTATAGGGTATTGTGATGTCTTTATGGGGTATTGTGATGTCTTTATGGGGTATTGTGATGTCATTATAGGGTATTGTGATGTCTTTATGGAGTATTGTGATGTCATTATAGGGTATTGTGATGTCTTTATGGGGTATTGTGATGTCATTATAGGGTATTGTGATGTCTTTATGGAGTATTGTGATGTCATTATAGGGTATTGTGATGTCATTATAGGGTATTGTGATGTCTTTATGGAGTATTGTGATGTCTTTATGGGGTATTGTGATGTCATTATAGGGTATTGTGATGTCTTTATGGAGTATTGTGATGTCATTATAGGGTATTGTGATGTCATTATAGGGTATTGTGATGTCTTTATGGAGTATTGTGATGTCTTTATGGGGTATTGTGATGTCATTATAGGGTATTGTGATGTCTTTATGGAGTATTGTGATGTCATTATAGGGTATTGTGATGTCATTATAGGGTATTGTGATGTCTTTATGGAGTATTGTGATGTCTTTATGGGGTATTGTGATGTCATTATAGGGTATTGTGATGTCTTTATGGAGTATTGTGATGTCATTATAGGGTATTGTGATGTCATTATAGGGTATTGTGATGTCTTTATGGAGTATTGTGATGTCTTTATGGGGTATTGTGATGTCATTATAGGGTATTGTGATGTCTTTATGGAGTATTGTGATGTCATTATAGGGTATTGTGATGTCATTATAGGGTATTGTGATGTAATTATAGGGTATTGTGATGTCATTATAGGGTATTGTGATGTCTTTATGGGGTATTGTGATGTCATTATAGGGTATTGTGATGTCTTTATGGAGTATTGTGATGTCATTATAGGGTATTGTGATGTCATTATAGGGTATTGTGATGTCATTATAGGGTATTGTGATGTCATTATAGGGTATTGTGATGTCATTATAGGGTATTGTGATGTCTTTATGGGGTATTGTGATGTCATTATAGGGTATTGTGATGTCATTATAGGGTATTGTGATGTCATTATAGGGTATTGTGATGTCATTATAGGGTATTGTGATGTCTTTATGGAGTATTGTGATGTCATTATAGGGTATTGTGATGTCATTATAGGGTATTGTGATGTCATTATAGGGTATTGTGATGTCATTATAGGGTATTGTGATGTCTTTATGGAGTATTGTGATGTCATTATAGGGTATTGTGATGTCATTATAGGGTATTGTGATGTCATTATAGGGTATTGTGATGTCATTATAGGGTATTGTGATGTCTTTGAGGTAATGTGTTTAGATTGCTGAAGATTTGTATTATTTATTTAATCCATTTTAGAATATGTGAAAAAAGTGAAAGGGTCTGAATACCTTTACAAAGGCACTGTAGATTCAATGGCTGATGGGGAGAGGTCTGTCCATAGTAAAGAGAAGTCCTGCAGGCTCTAGTTTTGTCTTATCTTGATTATTGTCCAGACATGTGGTCAAGTACTGCAAAGAAAGACATAGTTAAGCTGCAGCTGGCCCAGAACAGAGCCGCATGTCTTGCTCTTCATTGTAATCAGAGGGCTTATATTAATATAATTCATGCCAGTATCTCTTGGCTAAGAGTTTAGGAGAGACTGACTGCATCACTTCTTCATTTTATAAGGAACATTGTGTTGAAAAATCCAAATGGTTGGCATCGTCAACGTACACACAGCTCTGACATACACACCTACTCCACCAGACATGCCACCAGGGGTCTTTTCACAGTCTCTAAATAAATTAAAGAAAGTGTACAGTATTATATAGAGCCATTATTGCATGGAACCTTTCATCTCATATTACTGAAATGAACAGAAAACCTGGTTTCATAAACAGATAAACACCTCACAGCACAACACCTCTCCCCTATTGGACATAGATAGTTTGTGTATATGCATTGCTATGTAGGCTATATGCATTGCTATGTAGGCTATGTGCATTGCTATGTAGGCTATGTGCATTGCTATGTAGGCTATGTGCATTGCTATGTAGGCTATGTGCATTGCTATGTAGGCTATATGCATTGCTATGTAGGCTATGTGCATTGCTATGTAGGCTATGTGCATTGCTATGTAGGCTATGTGCATTGCTATGTAGGCTATATGCATTGCTATGTAGGCTATGTGCATTGCTATGTGCATTGCTATGTAGGCTATGTGCATTGCTATGTAGGCTATGTGCATTGCTATGTGCATTGCTATGTAGGCTATGTGCATTGCTATGTGCATTGCTATGTAGGCTATGTGCATTGCTATGTAGGCTATGTGCATTGCTATGTAGGCTATGTGCATTGCTATGTGCCTTGCTATGTAGGCTATGTGCATTGCTATGTAGGCTATGTGCATTGCTATGTAGGCTATGTGCATTGCTATGTAGGCTATATGCATTGCTATGTAGGCTATGTGCATTGCTATGTAGGCTATGTGCATTGCTATGTAGGCTATGTGCATTGCTATGTAGGCTATATGCATTGCTATGTAGGCTATATGCATTGCTATGTAGGCTATGTGCATTGCTATGTGCATTGCTATGTAGGCTATGTGCATTGCTATGTAGGCTATGTGCATTGCTATGTAGGCTATATGCATTGCTATGTAGGCTATGTGCATTGCTATGTAGGCTATGTGCATTGCTATGTAGGCTATATGCATTGCTATGTAGGCTATATGCATTGCTATGTAGGCTATGTGCATTGCTATGTAGGCTATGTGCATTGCTATGTAGGCTATGTGCATTGCTATGTAGGCTACATTTTTAAATGTATGTAGTTCTGTCCTTGAGCTGTTCTTGTCTATTAATGTTCTGTATTATGTCATGTTTCATGTTCTGTGTTGGACCCCAGGAAGAAATAGCTGCGGCTTTCGCAACAGCTAATGTGGATCCTAATATAATCACTGTTAAGACTCAGTCTCTCTATAATCACTGTTAAGACTCAGTCTCTCTATAATCACTGTTAAGACTCAGTCTCTCTATAATCACTGTTAAGACTCACAGTCTCTCTATAATCACTGTTAAGACTCAGTCTCTCTATAATCACTGTTAAGACTCACAGTCTCTCTATAATCACTGTTAAGACTCAGTATGTCTATAATCACGGTTAAGAATCAGTCTCTCTAATCACTGTTAAGACTCACAGTCCCTCTAACCACTGTTAAGACTCAGTCTCTATAATCATTGTTAAGACTCAGTCTCTATGAAATCTCTGTTAAGGTATGAACTAAATGTTTAAAATCTCACACACTTTAAAACATTATTATACAGATGGGTATTGGCTGTTTTTGGTGGTCTGTTTGTGTGTGTGAGCCTGTTTGTGTTATACAGATATATTGGCTGTTTTTGGTGGTCTGTTTGTGTGTGTGAGCCTGTTTGTGTGTGTATATGAGGGTGTGTGTGTGTGTGTGTGTGTGTGTGTGTGTGTGTGTGTGTGTGTGTGTGTGTGTGTGTGTGTGTGTGTGAGCGTGTATTTGAGGGTTGGTTATGTGTGTGTGTGTGTGTGTGAGCGTGTGTATTTGAGGGTTGGTTATGTGTGTGAGCCTGTTTGTGCGTGTGTATTTGAGGGTTGGTTATGTGTGTGTGTGTCCTGACTGCCTGTCTCCACGGTAGTCCTCAAGTCACCCCTGGCTGGTTAGCCTAGCTTAGCATCATCAATCATTCATTCACTGTGTCAATGATACCTGACTCAATACAGTGGGAGTTCTGGTGTTGACGGTTTGCCAGATTGGAGGTCCAGCCAAGTCATGTGAATCCAAACTGGCAGCCCGTCCACGTCCCCATGCAGAGTGTGGACATTTTTTTATTTATTTATTTGATTTTACCTTTATTTAACCAGGCAAGTCAGTTAAGAACATATTCTTATTTTCAATGACGGCCTGGGAACAGTGGGTTAACTGCCTGTTCAGGGGCAGAACGACAGATTTGTACCTTGTCAGCTCAGGGGTTTGAACTCGCAACCTTCCGGTTACTAGTCCAACACTCTAACCACTAGGCTACGCTGCCCTAGATATGTCAGTCACTTTGAATGGGTGTGTTACACCACAGCAGGTCTGTGTCCCAAGTGGCCCCCTATTCCCTATACTGTACATTGCACTACTTTTGACCAGAGCCATATGGGTCAAGTAGTGTACACTAATCTGTATACCTGTTGCCTTGTTCCTGTCAGTCTTGGTGTCCGTCTTGCTGTAAGTGCTGTATTCTGTTCTGGGATCTAATACCTTTAACAAAGGGGAGGGGGATGTAGTGTCGGCAACACATTCTGGACTTTAAAGATGTTGGCATGGCTTCTTCAAGACGTCAGTCTTGCTGGATGTAACTGATGCATCGTAGCCAGTTGAACATGAACAGTCCTGTCCTAGAATCCTCCTTTGTGTTTGCTCTTCCTCCAGGTGATGAGGGAGGTGTGCAGTAATGGCTGTGACTCAGATGTAGCAGGGTCTCCTGTGCACAAGCCCGACCTGGAGAAGGTAAGGAACAGAACACCAGCTCAGGCACATGAACACACACTTACACACACCGGCAAGTCACACACTCATAAACACTCAAAACGCACACATGTATACAAACACGTCAACATGAAGGTAAGCACACACACACACACACACACACACACACACACACACACACACACACACACACACACACACACACACACACACACACACACACACACACACACACACACACATACACACACATACACACACACACAGCTACTGTAATTTCTCACCAAGGACAACTGGAGGAGGAGATTTCTATATGTTGCCATAGGGGCCCCTGTACCCTCCCTTCCCCTCTCTCTCTGTGCCCTAATAGCAGGCAGGATACCAGGGCAGCACATTAGGATACCAGGGCAGCACATTAGGATAACAGGGCAGCACGTTAGGATACCAGGGCAGCACATTAGGATAACAGGGCAGCACGTTAGGATACTAGGGCAGCACGTTAGGATACCAGGGCAGCACGTTAGGATACCAGGGCAGCACGTTAGGATACTAGGGCAGCATGTTAGGATACCAAGGCAGCACATTAGGATACCAAGGCAGCACATTAGGATACCAGGGCAGCACATTAGGATACCAGGGCAGCACGTTAGGATACCAGGGCAGCACGTTAGGATACCAGGGCAGCACATTAGGATACCAGGGCAGCACATTAGGATACCAGGGCAGCACGTTAGGATACCAGGGCAGCACATTAGGATACCAGGGCAGCACATTAGGATACCAGGGCAGCACATTGGGATACCAGGGCAACACAATGCAGTAAAAGCTGTAATTGTTGTGGCAGATAGCAGTTAATTGCAACTGTGGCACAGTGTGTACAGGGAGGTCAGGGGAGAGGGTGTGTTATTGGATTTCATAAGTTACTGGATATGTTGGAACCTTACTGTGTGTGTGTGTGTGTGTGTGTGTGTGTGTGTGTGTGTGTGTGTGTGTGTGTGTGTGTGTGTGTGTGTGTGTGTGTGTGTGTGTGTGTGTGTGTGTGTGTGTGTGTGTGTGTGTGTGTGTGTGTGTGTGTGTGTGTGTGTGTGTGTGTGTGTGTGTGTGTGTACAGTGGTGGAAAATGAGGCAGCGCAGGAGGGTTTTTATGACAAACCGCTCCCTAGCTGGCACCGTACTTAGAAACCTAGTCTAATTATTCGTACATAACATGTTGCAGATGCTCTCCAAGATTCTCTGTGTGTACAGTGTGTATGGTTGTGTGTGTTTGTCTGTCCTGCTGACAGTTCTAATGCTCTCAAATCTTAACTGTGTACAACCTTTTCCATTCCAGAAGGTGTTGTGTGATAGGCCGAGCTCAGACGGAGAGCCGCCCAATGAGAACGGACACACCGTCACCGACTGTAAGGACCAAGGTGAAACCAGGGAGGGGTCTGGAACACTGAGAACGCTCTCTGTCTCTCTCTCTCTCTCCATCTCTCTCTGTCTCTCTCTCCCTCCATCTCTCTCTCTCTCCCTCCATATCTCTCTCTCTCTCCCTCTCTCTCTCTGTCTCTCTCTCTGTCTCTCTCTCTGTCCCTCTCTCTGTCTCTCTCTGTCTCTCTCTCAGTGTGTGTGTGTATAAAGTGCGTTGTTACCCAACAGCAGTAAATTCCTGTCCTGTAGGGGATTGCTAACTCAGCTCTGATTGATAGACATGTGTGTCTAATAGTTTGTCTATAACAGCTGGGGGAAACAATGATTGTTGTTGAAATATGGGCACAACCTTTTTTCTCCAAATGAGCTCAATTGGGGGATCTCTGACTGATGTGTTTTGACAGTTTGCTGTAATTTGATCCGTTTAAGTTTATTTATTGCCACTAATTAGTTCATGATATCCCCCTCTGGAGGATTGGAGGGGTAATGCAGTTTGACAACCACTTTTGTTCCCCTACTGTCGATCTCCAACTATTTTATGCCCAATTCCAAAGGGACCCCTAGCCTTTACCCCATACCCCCTTCATGTAGAACTAAGAGGATAGGTTAGTATGATACAGCTCCACTTTGCCCTCTGATAGACCAGGTTGAATATCTGCCATATTGTTTACTCTGCTCCAATCCTCTCAGTCCATATTGTTTACACTGCTCCAATCCTCTCAGTCCATATTGTTTACTCTGCTCCAATCCTCTCAGTCCATATTGTTTACACTGCTCCAATCCTCTCAGTCCATATTGTTTACACTGCTCCAATCCTCTCAGTCCATATTGTTTACTCTGCTCCAATCCTCTCAGTCCATATTGTTTACACTGCTCCAATCCTCTCAGTCCATATTGTTTACTCTGCTCCAATCCTCTCAGTCCATATTGTTTACTCTGCTCCAATCCTCTCAGTCCATATTGTTTACACTGCTCCAATCCTCTCAGTCCATATTGTTTACACTGCTCCAATCCTCTCAGTCCATATTGTTTACACTGCTCCAATCCTCTCAGTCCATATTGTTTACACTGCTCCAATCCTCTCAGTCCATATTGTTTACACTGCTCCAATCCTCTCAGTCCATATTGTTTACACTGCTCCAATCCTCTCAGTCCATATTGTTTACACTGCTCCAATCCTCTCAGTCCATATTGTTTACACTGCTCCAATCCTCTCAGTCCATATTGTTTACACTGCTCCAATCCTCTCAGTCCATATTGTTTACACTGCTCCAATCCTCTCAGTCCATATTGTTTACACTGCTCCAATCCTCTCAGTCCATATTGTTTACTCTGCTCCAATCCTCTCAGTCCATATTGTTTACACTGCTCCAATCCTCTCAGTCCATATTGTTTACACTGCTCCAATCCTCTCAGTCCATATTGTTTACCTCTGTCCATATTGTTTACCAATCCTCTCAGTCCATATTGTTTACACTGCTCCAATCCTCTCAGTCCATATTGTTTACACTGCTCCAATCCTCTCAGTCCATATTGTTTACACTGCTCCAATCCTCTCAGTCCATATTGTTTACACTGCTCCAATCCTCTCAGTCCATATTGTTTACACTGCTCCAATCCTCTCAGTCCATATTGTTTACACTGCTCCAATCCTCTCAGTCCATATTGTTTACACTGCTCCAATCCTCTCAGTCCATATTGTTTACACTGCTCCAATCCTCTCAGTCCATATTGTTTACACTGCTCCAATCCTCTCAGTCCATATTGTTTACTCTGCTCCAATCCTCTCAGTCCATATTGTTTACACTGCTCCAATCCTCTCAGTCCATATTGTTTACACTGCTCCAATCCTCTCAGTCCATATTGTTTACACTGCTCCAATCCTCTCAGTCCATATTGTTTACACTGCTCCAATCCTCTCAGTCCATATTGTTTACACTGCTCCAATCCTCTCAGTCCATATTGTTTACACTGCTCCAATCCTCTCAGTCCATATTGTTTACTCTGCTCCAATCCTCTCAGTCCATATTGTTTACTCTGCTCCAATCCTCTCAGTCCATATTGTTTACTCTGCTCCAATCCTCTCAGTCCATATTGTTTACTCTGCTCCAATCCTCTCAGTCCATATTGTTTACTCTGCTCCAATCCTCTCAGTCCATATTGTTTACTCTGCTCCAATCCTCTCAGTCCATATTGTTTACACTGCTCCAATCCTCTCAGTCCATATTGTTTACACTGCTCCAATCCTCTCAGTCCATATTGTTTACACTGCTCCAATCCTCTCAGTCCATATTGTTTACACTGCTCCAATCCTCTCAGTCCATATTGTTTACTCTGCTCCAATCCTCTCAGTCCATATTGTTTACACTGCTCCAATCCTCTCAGTCCATATTGTTTACTCTGCTCCAATCCTCTCAGTCCATATTGTTTACACTGCTCCAATCCTCTCAGTCCATATTGTTTACTCTGCTCCAATCCTCTCAGTCCATATTGTTTACACTGCTCCAATCCTCTCAGTCCATATTGTTTACACTGCTCCAATCCTCTCAGTCCATATTGTTTACACTGCTCCAATCCTCTCAGTCCATATTGTTTACACTGCTCCAATCCTCTCAGTCCATATTGTTTACACTGCTCCAATCCTCTCAGTCCATATTGTATGTCACCAGTGGCTGATGACATCACCCCAAATCTCTCGTCCTGCATCTTCAGGCTAAATGACGACCACACACCCGCCCTTCTCACACCATTTCACCCCAGCTCTTTCTGAGGGGAAAAACGAGTCTCCAAACCCTCTTTTTCAGCTTAATCATCCACATTCCTTCCATGGCTGGTAACTAACGGCCTTGATTCAGTGGAATCAAATTAACCTGATCAGAGAGTTTTCCCCCAGTCTTTCTCAGAAAAAACAGAGGAACACATTATAACAATCATCCTTTTAAAAAGTGAAGCTCTTTCACATCTGTGTGTCTGGTTTCCTACCTTAGGCCCGGGGTCTGCTGTGTGTGTGTGTGTGTGTGTGTGTGTGTGTGTGTGTGTGTGTGTGTGTGTGTGTGTGTGTGTGTGTGTGTGTGTGTGTGTGTGTGTGTGTGTGTGTGTGTGTGTGTGTGTGTGTGTGTGTGTGTGTGTGTGGCTAGAGAAACAATAGCCGTGTTTGGGAACAAATGGCCACATATGTAATGAAGTCGTCGCCATGGCAGATATCATCTCTATCATGGTAACTGGATCTGAGTACTGATTGATGCAGCGAAGGTGTGTGTGTATGTGTGTGTGCGGGCGTGTGTGTGTGTGCGTGTGTTTGTGCGTGTGCGTGTGTGTGTGTGGTGTGGTATGTGTGGTGTGGTATGTGTGGTGTGGTATGTGTGGTGTGGTGTGGTGTGTGTCAGTGTGCAGACATCATTCGTGGGGAATTTTGAACCACTGCCTCAGAAACCTTCTGTCCTGTCTCTCTCCTCTCTCTGTGTCTCCTCTCTCTCCTCTGTCTCTCTCCTGTGTCTCTCTCCTCTGTCTCTCTCCTCTGTCTCTCTCCTCTGTCTCCTCTGTCTCTCTCCTCTGTCTCTCTCCTCTGTCTCTCTCCTCTGTCTCTCTCCTGTGTCTCTCTCCTCTGTCTCTCTCCTGTGTCTCTCTCCTCTGTCACCCTCCACTGTCTCTCTCCTGTGTCTCTCTCCTGTGTCTCTCTCCTGTGTCTCTCTCCTCTGTCTCTCTCCTGTGTCTCTCTCCTCTGTCTCTCTCCTGTGTTTCCTCTGTCTCTCTCCTGTGTCTCTCTCCTCTGTCTCTCTCCTGTGTCTCTCTCCTCTGTCTCTCTCCTGTGTCTCTCTCCTCTGTCACCCTCCTCTGTCTCTCTCCTGTGTCTCTCTCCTCTGTCTCTCTCCTCTGTCTCTCTCCTGTGTCTCTCTCCTCTGTCTCTCTCCTGTGTCTCTCTCCTCTGTCTCTCTCCTCTGTCTCCTGTGTTTCCTCTGTCTCTCTCCTCTGTCTCCTGTGTTTCCTCTGTCTCTCTCCTGTGTCTCTCTCCTCTGTCTCTCTCCTCTGTCTCTCTCCTGTGGTTCTCTCCTCTGTCTCTCTCCTGTGTCTCTCTCCTCTGTCTCTCTCCTCTGTCTCTCTCCTGTGTTTCCTCTGTCTCTCTCTCCTGTGTCTCTCTCCTCTGTCTCTCTCCTGTGTCTCTCTCCTCTGTCTCTCTCCTCTGTCTCTCTCCTGTGTCTCTCTCCTCTGTCTCTCTCCTGTGTCTCTCTCCTCTGTCTCTCTCATGTGTCTCTCTCCTCTCTCTCTCCTGTGTCTCTCTCCTCTGTCTCTCTCCTCTGTCTCTCTCCTGTGTTTCCTCTGTCTCTCTCCTCTATCTCTCTCCTGTGTCTCTCTCCTGTGTCTCTCTCCTGTGTCTCTCTCCTCTGTCTCTCTCCTGTGTTTCCTCTGTCTCTCTCCTCTCTCTCTCCTCTGTCTCTCTCCCGTGTCTCCTCTCTCTCTCCTCTATCTCTCCTCTGTCTCTCTCCTGTGTCTCTCTCCTCTGTCTCTCTCCTCTGTCTCTCTCCTCTGTCTCTCTCCCGTGTCTCCTCTGTCTCTCTCCTCTCTCTCTCCTCTGTCTCTCTCCCGTGTCTCCTCTCTCTCTCCTCTATCTCTCCTCTGTCTCTCTCCTGTGTCTCTCTCCTCTGTCTCTCTCCTGTGTCTCTCTCCTCTGTCTCTCTCCCGTGTCTCCTCTCTCTCTCCTCTATCTCTCCTCTGTCTCTCTCCTGTGTCTCTCTCCTCTGTCTCTCTCCTCTCTCTCCTCTGTCTCTCTCCTCTCTCTCCCATGTCTCCTCTCTCTCTCCTCTATCTCTCCTCTGTCTCTCTCCTGTGTCTCTCTCCTCTGTGTCTCTCCTGTGTCTCTCTCCTGTGTCTCTCTCCTCTCCAATCCAAACAACAGGGACCAGCAGATTGTATCTTCAGACACACAGAGACAGCCTATAAGGCCTGGTTTAGACCACAGTATTTCCAGGATAATGTTCACTGTCATTGTGTCCATGGGTCTCTTTGGGTAGTAGGCCTAATTTCTGACCAAAATATTCAAATGATCTGCTTGTCTATTACAGTCTTATCATGTACTGTGATCATAGTCTAGCTCTCTGGCATTGTATGTCTGTCTTTTCTCTCTGTCTCTCCCTCTCACTCTATACCTTCCTCTTTCTCATTCCCATTCTCTCTTTCCCCTCCTCTCTCTCTCTCCCCTCATCTGTCTCCCCCTCTCACTCTATACCTTCCTCTTTCTAATTCCCACTCTCTCTCTCCTCCTCTCTCTCTCTCCCCTCTGTCTCCCCCTCTCACTCTATACCTTCCTCTCTCCCACTCTCTCTCTCCCCTCCTCTCTCTCTGTCTCCCTCACCAACTGTCTCTCTCTCTCCCCTCCTCTCTCTCACTGTCTCCCTAGCCAACTGTCTCTCTCTCTCTCCCTCAGGTAAAGGGAAGAAGGACTCTCAGAAGAGTCAGAAGGGAGGCACGCTGAGTAAAGGGGCGGGGAAGAAGATCACTAAGATCATTGGCTTAGGCAAGAAGAAGCCGTCCACTGACGAACAGACCTCTTCAGCCGAGGAGGACATACCCACCTGTGGTAAGACACCTGTTAGGGGTTAGAGGTCACTGGGGTGTAGAGGACAACCTATATCAAGGGTGGATTGGTCGTATAGATGCTCTGTTAAAATGTGTTCCAATACATTGTTGTTGTTTCTATGTAGAATGTACGGGGACATGTCTTGACTTACAACAACCAGAACTGCAGCTATTGACCCATTTCCTGGTCTTCTGTTTCACCATTGGTCACTTTACCCCACCCCTTTATCCTAACTGGTCCGTCTTGTCTGATTGACAGGCTACCTGAACGTGCTGTCCAATAACCGCTGGCGTGAGCGTTGGTGTCGTCTGAAGGACAACCAGCTGCTGCTTCATAAGGACCGTACTGATCTGAAGACCCACACGGCCAGCCTGCCCCTCAGAGGCTGCGAGGTCAGCCCCGGACTGGACTCCAAACACCCCTTCGCTTTCCGCCTGCTCCGCAACGGACAGGAGGTGGCTGTACTGGAGGTAGGTTGGTGGTCAATGGGTGGAAGTTGGCCATAGATTTCAGATCTGGGATCAGCTTACCCACCACGCCAAATCTGAACCTTCATGTTCAAATCCTCAGATCTGACCTTAAATCAGCGCCCAAGGGGCATCTTCCCACACCATCAAATGCACTAACTAGCTAGTGAGTAGCTTTGTGGTCATGTGATAGTTTGACTTGGATATAAAATAGTGCTGGATCTCTCTAAATCCTCCTGTTCTCTCCAGGCGTCCTCCTCAGAGGTCATGGGTCGGTGGCTGGGGATGCTGCTAGCTGAAACAGGCTCTATCACAGACCCTGCAGCCTTACATTACGATTACATAGATGTAGAGACTACCGCAAACGTTATCCAGCTGGCCAAGCAGTCCTTCTGGTGAGACACACACACGCACGCACGCACTCACACACACACACACACACACACACACACACACACACACACACACACACACACACACACACACACACACACACACACACACACACACACACACACACACACACACACACACACACACACACACACACACACACACACACACACACATAGATGTAGAGACTACCGCAAACGTTATCCAGCTGGCCAAGCAGTCCTTCTGGTGAGACACACACACAGGGGTAATTTTGTTTTCCAGATGGGCTGTGAGCATGCAGTTCTGGGCTGATGAGATGTAGTCGTTGTTTGTGTTTGTCTCTAAGTTGTTATTCGTATGTTTATATCTGGTGTAAAAAAGGAAAACGTAAATATCTATATTTTCTTAAAGATGGGGTGTTGGTGGGTATGGTGGCCGTGTGTGCACGTGTTTTCTTAAAGATGGGGTGTTGGTGGGTATGGTGGGTATGGTGGTGGATATGGTGGGTATGATGGGTATGATGGGTATGGTGGTGGGTATGGTGGGTATGGTGGTGGGTATGATGGGTATGGTGGTGGGTATGATGGGTATGGTGGTGGGTATGGTGGGTATGGTGGTGGGTATGATGGGTATGGTGGTGGGTATGGTGGGTATGGTGGTGGGTATAGTGGTGGGTATGATGGGTATGGTGGTGGGTATGATGGGTATGGTGGTGGGTATGGTGGGTATGGTGGTGGGTATGATGGGTATGGTGGTGGGTATGGTGGTGGGTATGGTGGGTATGGTGGTGGGTATGGAGGGTATGGTGGGTATGGTGGTGGGTATGGTGGGTATGGTGGGTATGGTGGTGGGTATGGTGGGTATGGTGGGTATGGTGGTGGGTAGGGTGGGTATGGTGGTGGGTATGGCGTTGTATGACAGATAGGACGGGTGCATGATGGTATGTGTCCACTATGAGGTTTTGAAAAACCCCTCAGCCCCTGTTCAGTTAGGAATGCATGACTCTGGATCAATGTTTCCCTCAGAGGATGTGAGTCACTCTCTTACCAGCATTGTTTTCACCAGAGCACCGTGTGCAGTCCAGTCCTGCCCACACAAACAAAACACAACACACTTAGCAAAGAGCTGGATGAAGATTTTCAATATCAACTGGACCAAAACATGATTGGACTTTTATCTGTATGATGGGGACACTATGAGACAACAGCTATAAGGGTCCTTAAAGGCAAATTCCCATCCTAATTCCCAATAGGGCTCTACATTTCTATAGATGACTAGGATTATGAGGAGAAGGTGTCATTTGTCCTTGTGTTGTCACGTGTATAGTAACTCACAGTGTCCTCCTCAGCTTCACTAGTAAACGTGCTGTATCTCCCAAACCTTATCTGGACAACCCTGCCAACAGTTACGCATGTCCCTCTGGAATGGCACTGCACTATGATGATGTGGCCATCAATGGAACGGTAAGCGCACACACACACACACACACACACACACACACACACACACACACACACACACACACACACACACACACACACACACACACACACACACACACACACACACACACACACACACACACACACACACACACGGAAAACAAACAAAATATCTATATATAAAACAAATGGGAGCAGTATCTATCCATCTCCTGTCTGGATGCTGCATTGTGATGGCTTGCATCAGGGACATCTTTCTGTTTCTCATCCTCTCTCGCTCCCCCTTTCCCATGCTCATCCCTCTGATTCAATTATTGTGCAACTTTCAAGTACGTTCCCCTGCGCCAACTCACTGGTCTGTAACAACAACATCACCCCTTTGGTGTCCTCTTTTTCTCTTCTCCTCCCCCCTTTTATCGTCTCATTTGCTGGCTCCTTTGTTCACTCTGTTTCACATTTTCATCTCCCCTTCTCTCTTATCATTTTCATCTCCCCTTCTCTCTTATCATTTTCTTTCTCTTTATATTTCCCCTTCTCTTCTCTCCCCGTCTCTCCTCTCTTCTTCTCTCCCGTCTCTCCTCTCTTCTTCTCTCCCCTTCTCTCCTCTCTTCTTCTCTCCTCTTCTCTCCTCTCCTCTCCCCTTCTCTCCTCCTCCCTTCTCTCCTCTCCCCTTCTCTCCTCTCTTCTTCTCTCCCCTTCTCTCCTCTCTTCTTCTCTCCTCTTCTCTCCTCTCCTCTCCCCTTCTCTCCTCCTCCCTTATATCCTCTCCCCTTCTCTCCTCTCCCCTTCTCTCCTCTCTCCTTCTCTCCTCTCCCCTACTCTCCTCCTCCCTTCTCTCCTCTCCCCTTCTCTCCTCTCCCCTTCTCTCCTCTCTTCTTCTCTCTTCTTCTCTCCCCTTCTCTCCTCTCCCCTTCTCTCCTCTCCCCTTCTCTCCTCTTCTCTCCTCTCCTCTCCTCTCCCCTTCTCTCCTCTTCTCTCCTCTTCTCTCCTCTCCTCTCCTTCTCCCTTCTCTCCCCTTCTCTCCTCTTTGCATACCTTCCTCTATCGTAAGGACCCCGAGGCGCTATACTCCAGCCCTGCCACCGGAGGGCGACGTCTGAGAGAGGAGGTGTTGTATGAGAACACTGACCCCGACCTGTATGAGAACATGCCTTCGCCCAAGCTGGCTTCCCGCTACTCTCCCAAGCCCAGTCGCCTGGCATCATCCTCCTCCTCTTCCTCCAGCCACTACAAAACCCCTGGCCCTGTCAAATCCAAACTCCTCTCCTCTTCCTCCGCTTCCTCGGCTAACACTAACACTAAAGCCGTTGCTCAGGTGACTAACGCACTGCTTTCCTAACATTTATGCTACCCTAACACTGAACTCTTCTCTTTCATATCAAATGGATAGTTCACTTCAAAGCCAACATTTATCAAACATTTTCATACCTAAAAGATGTTGGGACCCTTGTGACATTTCCTGTATAGACCCAAATGTCAATGACATCATCTAAATTCCATCAAATAACTTTATGATTTTGGCGTGAACTCTCCCTTTAACTAAATATGAATTAAAACAGAGAGCAATTATTTTCTACGGGAGAGGTGACAGGGATACTGTATGTAGAGAGGAGGGGATTGGACAGAGATACTGTATGTCTAGAGGAGGGGATTGGACAGAGATACTGTATGTAGAGAGGAGGGGATTGGACAGAGATACTGTATGTCTAGAGGAGGGGATTGGACAGAGATACTGTATGTAGAGAGGAGGGGATTGGACTTAGAGACTGTATGTAGAGAGGAGGGGATTGGACAGAGATACTGTATGTAGAGAGGAGGGGATTGGACAGAGATACTGTATGTAGAGAGGAGGGGATTGGACAGAGATACTGTATGTAGAGAGGAGGGGATTGGACAGAGAGACTATGTAGAGAGGAGAGGATTGGACAGAGATACTGTATGTAGAGAGGAGGGGATTGGACAGAGATACTGTATGTAGAGAGGAGGGGATTGGACAGAGAGACTGTATGTAGAGAGGAGGGGATTGGACAGAGATACTGTATGTAGAGAGGAGGGGATTGGACAGGGATACTGTATGTCTAGTGGAGGGGATTGGACAGAGATACTGTATGTAGAGAGGAGGGGATTGGACAGAGATACTGTATGTAGAGAGGAGGGGATTGGACAGAGATACTGTATGTAGAGAGGAGAGGATTGGACAGAGATACTGTATGTAGAGAGGAGGGGATTGGACAGAGATACTGTATGTAGAGAGGAGGGGATTGGACAGGGATACTGTATGTAGAGAGGAGGGGATTGGACAGAGATACTGTATGTAGAGAGGAGGGGATTGGACAGAGATACTGTATGTCTAGTGGAGGGGATTGGACAGAGATACTGTATGTAGAGAGGAGGGGATTGGATAGAGATACTGTATGTAGAGAGGAGGGGATTGGATAGAGATACTGTATGTAGAGAGGAGGGGATTGGACAGAGATACTGTATGTAGAGAGGAGGGGATTGGATAGAGATACTGTATGTAGAGAGGAGGGGATTGGATAGAGATACTGTATGTAGAGAGGAGGGGATTGGACAGAGATACTGTATGTAGAGAGGAGGGGATTGGACAGGGATACTGTATGTAGAGAGGAGGGGATTGGACAGGGATACTGTATGTAGAGAGGAGGGGATTGGATAGAGATACTGTATGTAGAGAGGAGGGGATTGGATAGAGATACTGTATGTAGAGAGGAGGGGATTGGACAGAGATACTGTATGTAGAGAGGAGGGGATTGGACAGGGATACTGTATGTAGAGAGGAGGGGATTGGACAGAGATACTGTATGTAGAGAGGAGGGGATTGGACAGGGATACTGTATGTAGAGAGGAGGGGATTGGATAGAGATACTGTATGTAGAGAGGAGGGGATTGGATAGAGATACTGTATGTAGAGAGGAGGGGATTGGACAGGGATACTGTATGTAGAGAGGAGGGGATTGGACAGAGATACTGTATGTAGAGAGGAGGGGATTGGACAGGGATACTGTATGTAGAGAGGAGGGGATTGGACAGAGATACTGTATGTAGAGAGGAGGGGATTGGACAGAGATACTGTATGTAGAGAGGAGGGGATTGGACAGGGATACTGTATGTCTAGTGGAGGGGATTGGACAGAGATACTGTATGTAGAGAGGAGGGGATTGGACAGAGATACTGTATGTCTAGTGGAGGGGATTGGACAGAGATACTGTATGTAGAGAGGAGGGGATTGGACAGAGATACTGTATGTCTAGAGGAGGGGATTGGACAGAGATACTGTATGTCTAGTGGAGGGGATTGGAGAAGGATTAAATCATTTGAGTCTCAATTCTTGTTACATGTTATTCCTGCAGAGACATGCTTTGTTTTAATATAACGGTGTTGATACTGGCCACCCAGAATTGAGGTTTCCAGACATTATCCTCAAAATCCCTGCTGGCTTCGTCCTACTGTAGTGTGTCTCTTCGTAATGTGATTAAAAACATGGCCATGCAGAGGAATGGTGTTACAAGCATATTGAGCCCCTCGTAAAATGTTCAGTTTTGAGTGTATGGGAGTTAGGGTCTGAGACATTGACCATGCACTCTTTAGCAAACCTTAGCTAGAGGCCTTGATATTAACTGAGAGAAGTAGGGGAGGTCAAATAGCTGCAGTGTCTTAGGCTGCGTATCTCTCAGAGCACTGCGGACCACCCTGCTTTTAGAGGGTTCTGTGTGTGTGTGTGTGTGTGTGTGTGTGTGTGTGTGTGTGTGTGTGTGTGTGTGTGTGTGTGTGTGTGTGTGTGTGTGTGTGTGTGTGTGTGTGTGTGTGTGTGTGTGTGTGTGTGTGTGTGTGTGTGTGTGTGTCCTCAGTATGTTCACACTACTCCTTGCCTTTACACTGACCATCACCTCCATATTATGTCATTATATCATATTATATTTGTAAAGACGTTACAGCACGTGTCCAACTCATTCCACGGAGGGCAGAGTGTCTGCTGGTTTTCGGCTCCTCCCTTGTACTTGATTGATGAATTAAGGTCATTGATTAGTAAGGAGCTCTCCTCACCTGGTTGTCTAGGTCTTAATTGAAAGGAAAAAGCTGAAAGCAGCAGACACTAGGCCCTCCATGGTATGACGTTGATGCCCCTGGTCTACATGAACCTGACATGTACTGAACGTGGCACCCAGCACTGTTACACACATTAGGCATCACATGGTGTTGTCGAGTTGCTGTTTCCCAGGTGTGTGTGTGTGTGTGTGTGTGTGTGTGTGTGTGTGTGTGTGTGTGTGTGTGTGTGTGTGTGTGTGTGTGTGTGTGTGTGTGTGTGTGTGTGTGTGTGTGTGTGTGTGTGTGTGTGTGTGTGTGTGTGTGTGTGCCCGTCCTCAGATGAACCTTTCATTGTCATCAGACACACACACACACACACTGCAGGGGTAATGCAGTACAGTAGGACTGGTTTAGCCCAACGCTGGGATTACTGTGTTATGTTTAACTTAAAATGTGTTTGTACAGCTGGACACAGAGACGTTCTCATGATTATATCCACCTGGGGAGTTTGGTGGACATTGTGGATTTTTATTGAAGTGGTTTTTGTAGCCATTGTAACTGTCTGTTCACCTCATGGTTTTCATTATATGTGCAAATTATACTTAGCCGTTTTAAGCCTGTGCATTTCAAACAGATTATGAATAGTTGTTCTCGCTTCCTCCTTCTCAACCAATCAGCTGAAGGGAAAAAAGGTCCCAGTGACCAATGGGACAGCGTCTAAACAGAAGGTGGACAAGAACCAGGCCAAGAAGACCAATGGAACAACCAATGGAACAGCATCTGTGAAACGCAACAATTCCAGTAAGTGTGTGTGTGTGTGTGTGTGTGTGTGTGTGTGTGTGTGTGTGTGTGTGTGTGTGTGTGTGTGTGTGTGTGTGTGTGTGTGTGTGTGTGTGTGTGTGTGTGTGTGTGTGTGTGTGTGTGTGTGTGTGTGTGTGTGTGTGTGTGTGTGTGTGTGTGAGATAGAGACACATTCCCATGAGTACATTAGAGTCTGCAAATCATGACACCCAGTACTGGCATGTTAATTCATCTAGTGCTGGCCTGTCACTTCCAGTCATCGTTATACCAGCCACTGGCTGTGATATACAGCAGTAGCCTGGTCTTAGTAGACACGGAGTCTGGCTCCCCACTCCTCAGTCAAACACACCACTGATCGCTTTCTAGGAAAACTGAAACACCACAATAACCCGGAAAATGCCGGAATTCCCAACTGACAGTTGGTAAAGCAGGAGTAGCAGACATATTTTGGGTGGAGCTAATACAGTTTCTTAGAAACCATCTGTCGTAAAAACCCAACCTTGTGGATGACTGTCACTTCATATCCAGACCAAACTAACATTCATTCAAATAGCTGTCTATTCAGTAATGCTTCATCTACGACCGTTTTGAACCCGCTTTCTCAAGACATTTTGGATTCAGTGTCTGTTACACAATCCTTGTTTCATCTCAAGCTAAAATAGGCCCATATCGGTGTATCGATGGTTGAAGATGTCAAGTGGTGGTTTGAATGAGTATACAGTCCTTCGTAAAGGCTAATGTTCTAGTGAGGAGCGCACACACACACACACACACACACACACACACACACACACACACACACACACACACACACGCACGACTGTGTAGTCGTCATTTGTGGTGTGGAGAGGCTCCAGTGGCCTCTGTGGCTTCAGGCTTCTTATTCAGGTTATGATTTTCCACCAGGGTTGAACCCTACCCTCTCCTGGGTGATTAACAGGTATTTCTGGGCTGAGGTTTGGGTTCACTGGGTTGCTGGTCAGTTTATGAACTTATGAAGTTTATGAGCATTGGTTGGTTCATTGGTTGAACCATTGGTTGGTTCTTTCTCCTCTCCCTCCTCCTGTTCTCCCCTATCATCCCCTGTTCTCCCCTCTCATCCCCTGTTCTCCCATTCCTCTCATCCCCTGTTCTCCCATTCCTCTCATCCCCTGTTCTCTCTTCATCATTCCTCTCATCCCCTGTTCTCTCTTCATCATTCCTCTCATCCCCTGTTCTCCCATTCCTCTCATCCCCTGTTCTCTCTTCATCATTCCTCTCATCCCCAGTTCTCCCCTCTCATCCCCTGTTCTCCCATTCCTCTCATCCCCTGTTCTCCCATTCCTCTCATCCCCTGTTCTCTCTTCATCATTCCTCTCATCCCCTGTTCTCTCTTCATCATTCCTCTCATCTCCAGTTCTCCCCTCTCATCCCCTGTTCTCCCATTCCTCTCATCCCCAGTTCTCCCCTCTCATCCCCTGTTCTCTCTTCATCATTCCTCTCATCCCCAGTTCTCCCCTCTCATCCCCTGTTCTCCCATTCCTCTCATCCCCAGTTCTCCCCTCTCATCCCCTGTTCTCCCATTCCTCTCATCCCCTGTTCTCTCTTCATCATTCCTCTCATCCCCTGTTCTCTCTTCATCATTCCTCTCATCCCCTGTTCTCCCATTCCTCTCATCCCCTGTTCTCTCTTCATCATTCCTCTCATCCCCAGTTCTCCCCTCTCATCCCCTGTTCTCCCATTCCTCTCATCCCCTGTTCTCCCATTCCTCTCATCCCCTGTTCTCTCTTCATCATTCCTCTCATCCCCTGTTCTCTCTTCATCATTCCTCTCATCTCCAGTTCTCCCCTCTCATCCCCTGTTCTCCCATTCCTCTCATCCCCAGTTCTCCCCTCTCATCCCCTGTTCTCTCTTCATCATTCCTCTCATCCCCAGTTCTCCCCTCTCATCCCCTGTTCTCCCATTCCTCTCATCCCCTGTTCTCTCTTCATCATTCCTCTCATCCCCTGTTCTCTCTTCATCATTCCTCTCATCCCCTGTTCTCCCATTCCTCTCATCCCCTGTTCTCCCATTCCTCTCATCCCCTGTTCTCTCTTCATCATTCCTCTCATCCCCTGTTCTCTCTTCATCATTCCTCTCATCCCCTGTTCTCCCATTCCTCTCATCACCTGTTCTCTCTTCATCATTCCTCTCATCACCTGTTCTCCCATTCCTCTCATCCCCTGTTCTCCCATTCCTCTCATCCCCTGTTGTCCCCTCTCATCCCCTGTTCTCTCTTCATCATTCCTCTCATCACCTGTTCTCTCTTCATCATTCCTCTCATCCCCTGTTCTCTCTTCATCATTCCTCTCATCCCCTGTTGTCCCCTCTCATCCCCTGTTCTCTCTTCATCATTCCTCTCATCACCTGTTCTCTCTTCATCATTCCTCTCATCACCTGTTCTCCCATTCCTCTCATCCCCTGTTCTCTCTTCATCATTCCTCTCATCCCCTGTTCTCCCATTCCTCTCATCCCCTGTTCTCCCATTCCTCTCATCCCCTGTTCTCTCTTCATCATTCCTCTCATCCCCTGTTCTCTCTTCATCATTCCTCTCATCCCCTGTTGTCCCCTCTCATCCCCTGTTCTCTCTTCATCATTCCTCTCATCACCTGTTCTCTCTTCATCATTCCTCTCATCACCTGTTCTCCCATTCCTCTCATCCCCTGTTCTCTCTTCATCATTCCTCTCATCCCCTGTTCTCCCATTCCTCTCATCCCCTGTTCTCTCTTCATCATTCCTCTCATCCCCTGTTCTCCCATTCCTCTCATCCCCTGTTCTCCCATTCCTCGCATCCCCTGTTCTCTCTTCATCATTCCTCTCATCTCCAGTTCTCCCCTCTCATCCCCTGTTCTCCCATTCCTCTCATCCCCAGTTCTCCCCTCTCATCCCCTGTTCTCTCTTCATCATTCCTCTCATCCCCAGTTCTCCCCTCTCATCCCCTGTTCTCCCATTCCTCTCATCCCCAGTTCTCCCCTCTCATCCCCTGTTCTCCCATTCCTCTCATCCCCAGTTCTCCCCTCTCATCCCCTGTTCTCTCTTCATCATTCCTCTCATCCCCAGTTCTCCCCTCTCATCCCCTGTTCTCCCATTCCTCTCATCCCCAGTTCTCCCCTCTCATCCCCTGTTCTCCCATTCCTCTCATCCCCTGTTCTCTCTTCATCATTCCTCTCATCCCCTGTTCTCTCTTCATCATTCCTCTCATCCCCTGTTCTCCCATTCCTCTCATCCCCTGTTCTCTCTTCATCATTCCGCTCATCCCCAGTTCTCCCCTCTCATCCCCTGTTCTCCCATTCCTCTCATCCCCTGTTCTCCCATTCCTCTCATCCCCTGTTCTCTCTTCATCATTCCTCTCATCCCCTGTTCTCTCTTCATCATTCCTCTCATCTCCAGTTCTCCCCTCTCATCCCCTGTTCTCCCATTCCTCTCATCCCCAGTTCTCCCTCTCATCCCCTGTTCTCTCTTCATCATTCCTCTCATCCCCAGTTCTCCCCTCTCATCCCCTGTTCTCCCATTCCTCTCATCCCCAGTTCTCCCCTCTCATCCCCTGTTCTCCCATTCCTCTCATCCCCTGTTCTCTCTTCATCATTCCTCTCATCCCCTGTTCTCTCTTCATCATTCCTCTCATCCCCTGTTCTCCCATTCCTCTCATCCCCTGTTCTCTCTTCATCATTCCTCTCATCCCCTGTTCTCTCTTCATCATTCCTCTCATCCCCTGTTCTCCCATTCCTCTCATCACCTGTTCTCTCTTCATCATTCCTCTCATCACCTGTTCTCCCATTCCTCTCATCCCCTGTTCTCCCATTCCTCTCATCCCCTGTTGTCCCCTCTCATCCCCTGTTCTCTCTTCATCATTCCTCTCATCACCTGTTCTCTCTTCATCATTCCTCTCATCACCTGTTCTCCCATTCCTCTCATCCCCTGTTCTCCCATTCCTCTCATCCCCTGTTGTCCCCTCTCATCCCCTGTTCTCTCTTCATCATTCCTCTCATCCCCTGTTCTCTCTTCATCATTCCTCTCATCCCCTGTTCTCCCATTCCTCTCATCCCCTGTTCTCCCATTCCTCTCATCCCCTGTTCTCTCTTCATCATTCCTCTCATCCCCTGTTATCTCTTCATCATTCCTCTCATCCCCTGTTGTCCCCTCTCATCCCCTGTTCTCTCTTCATCATTCCTCTCATCCCCAATTCTCCCATTCCTCTCATCACCTGTTCTCTCTTCATCATTCCTCTCATCACCTGTTCTCCCATTCCTCTCATCCCCTGTTCTCCCATTCCTCTCATCCCCTGTTGTCCCCTCTCATCCCCTGTTCTCTCTTCATCATTCCTCTCATCACCTGTTCTCTCTTCATCATTCCTCTCATCACCTGTTCTCCCATTCCTCTCATCCCCTGTTCTCCCATTCCTCTCATCCCCTGTTCTCCCATTCCTCTCATCCCCTGTTCTCTCTTCATCATTCCTCTCATCCCCTGTTCTCTCTTCATCATTCCTCTCATCCCCTGTTGTCCCCTCTCATCCCCTGTTCTCTCTTCATCATTCCTCTCATCACCTGTTCTCTCTTCATCATTCCTCTCATCACCTGTTCTCCCATTCCTCTCATCCCCTGTTCTCTCTTCATCATTCCTCTCATCCCCTGTTCTCCCATTCCTCTCATCCCCTGTTCTCTCTTCATCATTCCTCTCATCCCCTGTTCTCCCATTCCTCTCATCCCCTGTTCTCCCATTCCTCGCATCCCCTGTTCTCTCTTCATCATTCCTCTCATCCCCTGTTCTCTCTTCATCATTCCTCTCATCCCCTGTTCTCTCTTCATCATTCCTCTCATCCCCTGTTCTCTCTTCATCATTCCTCTCATCCCCTGTTCTCTCTTCATCATTCCTCTCATCCCCTGTTCTCCCATTCCTCTCATCCCCTGTTCTCTCTTCATCATTCCTCTCATCCCCTGTTCTCTCTTCATCATTCCTCTCATCCCCTGTTCTCTCTTCATCATTCCTCTCATCCCCTGTTCTCCCATTCCTCTCATCCCCTGTTCTCTCTTCATCATTCCTCTCATCCCCTGTTCTCTCTTCATCATTCCTCTCATCACCTGTTCTCTCTTCATCATTCCTCTCATCACCTGTTCTCCCATTCCTCTCATCCCCTGTTCTCCCATTCCTCTCATCCCCTGTTCTCCCATTCCTCTCATCCCCTGTTCTCTCTTCATCATTCCTCTCATCCCCTGTTCTCTCTTCATCATTCCTCTCATCCCCTGTTCTCCCATTCCTCTCATCCCCTGTTCTCTCTTCATCATTCCTCTCATCCCCTGTTCTCCCATTCCTCTCATCCCCTGTTCTCTCTTCATCATTCCTCTCATCCCCTGTTCTCCCATTCCTCTCATCCCCTGTTCTCTCTTCATCATTCCTCTCATCCCCTGTTCTCCCATTCCTCTCATCCCCTGTTCTCTCTTCATCATTCCTCTCATCCCCTGTTCTCCCATTCCTCTCATCCCCTGTTCTCCCATTCCTCTCATCCCCTGTTCTCCCATTCCTCTCATCCCCTGTTCTCTCTTCATCATTCCTCTCATCACCTGTTCTCTCTTCATCATTCCTCTCATCCCCTGTTCTCCCCTCTCATCCCCTGTTCTCCCATTCCTCTCATCCCCTGTTCTCCCATTCCTCTCATCCCCTGTTCTCCCATTCCTCTCATCACCTGTTCTCTCTTCATCATTCCTCTCATCCCCTGTTCTCCCATTCCTCTCATCCCCTGTTCTCTCTTCATCATTCCTCTCATCACCTGTTCTCTCTTCATCATTCCTCTCATCCCCTGTTCTCCCATTCCTCTCATCCCCTGTTCTCCCATTCCTCTCATCCCCTGTTCTATCTTCATCATTCCTCTCATCCCCTGTTCTCTCTTCATCATTCCTCTCATCCCCTGTTCTCTCTTCATCATTCCTCTCATCCCCTGTTCTCCCATTCCTCTCATCCCCAGTTCTCCCATTCCTCTCATCCCCTGTTCTCCCATTCCTCTCATCCCCAGTTCTCTCTTCATCATTCCTCTCATCACCTGTTCTCTCTTCATCATTCCTCTCATCCCCTGTTCTCTCTTCATCATTCCTCTCATCCCCTGTTCTCTCTTCATCATTCCTCTCATCCCCTGTTCTCCCATTCCTCTCATCCCCTGTTCTCTCTTCATCATTCCTCTCATCCCCTGTTCTCCCATTCCTCTCATCCCCTGTTCTCTCTTCATCATTCCTCTCATCCCCTGTTCTCTCTTCATCATTCCTCTCATCCCCTGTTCTCTCTTCATCATTCCTCTCATCCCCTGTTCTCCCATTCCTCTCATCCCCTGTTCTCCCATTCCTCTCATCCCCTGTTCTCTCTTCATCATTCCTCTCATCCCCTGTTCTCCCATTCCTCTCATCCCCTGTTCTCCCATTCCTCTCATCACCTGTTCTCTCTTCATCATTCCTCTCATCCCCTGTTCTCCCATTCCTCTCATCCCCTGTTCTCTCTTCATCATTCCTCTCATCCCCTGTTCTCCCATTCCTCTCATCCCCTGTTCTCTCTTCATCATTCCTCTCATCCCCTGTTCTCTCTTCATCATTCCTCTCATCCCCTGTTCTCCCATTCCTCTCATCCCCTGTTCTCCCATTCCTCTCATCCCCTGTTCTCCCATTCCTCTCATCCCCTGTTCTCCCATTCCTCTCATCCCCTGTTCTCCCATTCCTCTCATCCCCTGTTCTCCCATTCCTCTCATCCCCTGTTCTCCCATTCCTCTCATCCCCTGTTCTCCCATTCCTCTCATCCCCTGTTCTCCCATTCCTCTCATCCCCTGTTCTCTCTTCATCATTCTTCTCATCCTCTGTTTTTTCCTTCCATTCCTCACCTCCTCTCTGATTCTATTCTCCACCTAATCCCTCCTTCCCCCTAATCACTCTTTTTCCCAAATCCCCCCATCCCCCTCCTCCTAATCCCTCCTTCTCCCCTTCCATTGCCAATTTCCCCACACTGTTTGGGTTTAATGGTGTGAAGGTGCACTATATATACAGAAGTATGTGGACAGCCCTTCATATGAGTGGATTCGTCTATTTCAGCCGTACCCGTTGCTGACAGGTGAATAAAAATTGAGCACACAGCCATGCAATCTCCATAGACAAACATTGGAAGTAGAATGGCCCGTACTGAAGAGCTCAGTGACTTTCTACGTGGCACTGTCATAGGATACCACCTTTCCAACAAGTTCGCAAATTACTTCCCTGCTCGAGCTGCCCCGGTCAAATGTAAGTGCTGTTATTGTGAAGTGGAATCGTCTAGGAGCAACAACGGCTCAGCCGTGAAGTGGTAGGCCACATAAGCTCACAGAATGGGACCACTGAAGTGCGTAGAGCGTATAAACCGTCTGTCCTCGGTTACAACACTCACTACCGAGTTCCAAACTGCCTTTGGAAGCAATGTCTGCACAATAACTGTTCGTCGGGAGCTTCATGAAATTGGTTTCCATGGCTAAGCAGCCGCACACAAGCCTAAGATCACCATGCACCATGCCAAATGTCGGCTGGAGTGGTGTAAATCTGCATGACGCTTCACCACCTGGCAGTCCGACGGATGAATTTGGGTATGGTGGATGCCAGGAGAATGCTACCTGCCCCAATCCATAGTGACAACTGTAAAGTTTGGTGGAGGAGGAATAATGGTCTGGGGCTGTTTTTCATGGTTTGGGCCCCTTAGTTCCAGTGAAGGGAAATCTTAATGCTACAGCATAAAATTACATTCTAGATGAGCAACAATGGCTCAGCCGTGAAGTGGTAGGCCACACAAACTCAAAGAACGGGACCGCCTAGTGCATATCTGTGCTTCCAACTTTCTGGCAACAGTTTGGGGAAAATGCCCTTTCCTGTTTCAGCATGACAATGCCCCTTGTGCACAAATCAAGGTCCATACAGAAATGGTTTGTCAAAATCGGTGTGGAAGAACTTGACTGACTTGCACATAGCCCTGACCTCAACCTCATCGGACACCTTTGGGATAAATTGGAATGCCGACTGCGAGCCAGTCCTAATCGCGCAACATCAGTTTTCAACCTCACTAATGCTCTTGTGGTTGAATGGAAGCAAGTCCCCGCAGCAATGTTCCAACATCCAGTGGAAAGCCTTCCCAGAAGAGTGGAGGCTGTTCTAGCCGCAACGGGGGGACAAACTCCATATTAATGCCCATGATTTTGGAATGAGATGTTCAACAAGCAGGTGTCCACGTCCTTTTGGTCATGTAGTGTGTATATAACTCCTCTCTCCTCTCTGTCCTGTAGGTGCAGAGCAGTATAAGTATGGTAAGAACCGTGTGGAGGCGGACGCCAAGATGCTGCAGGCTAAAGAGGAAGAGCTAATAAACAGAAAGCAGGACATCAGGAACCGTCTGACCCAGCTGAAGAAGGACAGGAAAGACCTGCGCACCGCCATGGAGGCCAACACCGGTACGACACACACACACACACACACACACACACACACACACACACACACACACACACACACACACACACACACACACACACACACACACACACACACACACACACACACACACACACACACACACACACACACACACACACACACACACACACACACACACTGCTTCTACCAAGGTAGAGGGAAGAGGGAGAGGTGGGAGTGAAAGTAGTGTAAGATAGAAATGATGGGAGGGTTAGTAGTGAGTGGTGTTTAGTGGAGTTATGGATGGGAGGGTTAGGTTTAGGATTGAGGGGTGCAGGATGGAAGAAGGGTTTGGAGGGGGAGAGATGGGAGTCAGATGTTATTTTCCTGACTGACTTCTCAATAAACTACAAATCAAGGTAGGACAGATACTGAGTGTATGGTAGTGCTGTGACCCATTCTAAAACCTCCTTCCTCTACCTTTCCTGCTTCACGCAGCTAAGCGCTGCGCCGGGTCCCTGGCGGAGCGGCTGAAAAAGGTGGAGGACGAGTGCAAACTGAAGGAGGACGAGCGGGTGAGCCTGGAGCTGGAGATGACAGAGGTCAAGGAGAGTCTGAAGAAGGCCCTGAACGGAGGAGTCACTCTGGGACTCACCATCGAGCCCAAGTCTGGCACCTCCAGCCCACAGGTTTGTTTTATGAATCAGTTGTCACAAAGTGCCTTACAGATCCCCAGACTAAAACACCAAAGAGCTTTACAGATCCCCAGATTAAAACACCAAAGAGCTTTACAGATCCCCAGATTAAAACACCAAAGAGCCTTACAGATCCCCAGACTAAAACACCAAAGAGCTTTACAGATCCCCAGACTAAAACACCAAAGAGCTTTACAGATCCCCAGACTAAAACACCAAAGAGCTTTACAGATCCCCAGACTAAAACACCAAAGAGCTTTACAGATCCCCAGACTAAAACACCAAAGAGCTTTACAGATCCCCAGCCTAAAACACCAAAGAGCTTTACAGATCCCCAGACTAAAACACCAAAGAGCTTTACAGATCCCCAGACTAAAACACCAAAGAGCTTTACAGATCCCCAGACTAAAACACCAAAGAGCTTTACAGATCCCCAGACTAAAACACCAAACAGCAAGCAATGCAGAGGCAGAAGCCCAGACTAAAACACCAAACAGCAAGCAATGCAGAGGCAGAAGCCCAGTGGCTAGAAACAACTCCCTGGAAGGCAGATACCTAGAGAGGAACCATGAAGTCCTGTTCTGGCTGTCTCTACCATGTCCATGACCCATGGCTGAGTCTCAGTACTGAAGGCAGATACCTAGAGAGGAACCATGAAGTCCTGTTCTGGCTGTCTCTACCATGTCCATGACCCATGGCTGAGTCTCAGTACTGAAGGCAGATACCTAGAGAGGAACCATGAAGTCCTGTTCTGGCTGTCTCTACCATGTCCATGACCCATGGCTGAGTCTCAGTACTGAAGGCAGATACCTAGAGAGGAACCATGAAGTCCTGTTCTGGCTGTCTCTACCATGTCCATGACCCATGGCTGAGTCTCAGTACTGAAGGCAGATACCTAGAGAGGAACCATGAAGTCCTGTTCTGGCTGTCTCTACCATGTCCATGACCCATGGCTGAGTCTCAGTACTGTACAATGGCTTCCTTATCTTGAAAAGTGAACAGGACAAAGGCATTTTTTCTCCTCTGTAAATTAGCCTTGAAATGACTAAAACTAAATCAAACCTGTGCAGAAAATATAATTGACCTACATTTATAGTCTCTTCACTGTGTCCAGCTTGATAACAGTCCTTTATAGAGTCTTCACTGTGTCCAGCTTGATAAGTCATTTATAGTCTCTTCACTGTGTCCAGCTTGATAACAGTCCTTTATAGAGTCTTCACTGTGTCCAGCTTGATAAGTCATTTATAGTCTCTTCACTGTGTCCAGCTTGATAACAGTCCTTTATAGAGTCTTCACTGTGTCCAGCTTGATAACAGTCATTTATAGTCTCTTCACTGTGTCCAGCTTGATAAGTCATTTATAGTCTCTTCACTGTGTCCAGCTTGATAAGTTAGTTAGTCTTTTCACTGTGTCCAGCTTGATTACAGTCATTTATAGTCTCTTCACTGTGTCCAGCTTGATTACAGTAATTTATAGTCTCTTCACTGTGTCCAGCTTGATAAGTTCGTTATAGTCTCTTCACTGTGTCCAGCTTGATAACAGTCCTTTATAGAGTCTTCACTGTGTCCAGCTTGATAAGTCATTTATAGTCTCTTCACTGTGTCCAGCTTGATAACAGTCCTTTATAGAGTCTTCACTGTGTCCAGCTTGATAAGTCATTTATAGTCTCTTCACTGTGTCCAGCTTGATAACAGTCCTTTATAGAGTCTTCACTGTGTCCAGCTTGATTACAGTCATTTATAGTCTCTTCACTGTGTCCACCTTGATAACAGTCATTTATAGTCTCTTCACTGTGTCCAGCTTGATTACAGTCATTTATAGTCTCTTCACTGTGTCCAGCTTGATAACAGTCATTTATAGTCTCTTCACTGTGTCCAGCTTGATAAGTCCTATATAGTCTCTTCACTGTGTCCAGCTTGATAACAGTCCTTTATAGTCTCTTCACTGTGTCCAGCTTGATAAGTCCTTTATAGTCTCTTCACTGTGTCCAGCTTGATAAGTCATTTATAGTCTCTTCACTGTGTCCAGCTTGATAAGTCATTTATAGTCTCTTCACTGTGTCCAGCTTGATAAGTCATTTATAGTCTCTTCACTGTGTCCAGCTTGATAACAGTCCTTTATAGTCTATTCACTGTGTCCAGATTGATATCAGTAATTTATAGTCTCTTCACTGTGTCCAGATTGATAACAGTCATTTATAGTCTCTTCACTGTGTCCAGCTTGATAAGTCATTTATAGTCTCTTCACTGTGTCCAGATTGATAACAGTCATTTATAGTCTCTTCACTGTGTCCAGCTTGATAAGTTAGTTATAGTCTCTTCACTGTGTCCAGCTTGATAAGTTAGTTATAGTCTCTTCACTGTGTCCAGCTTGATAAGTTAGTTATAGTCTCTTCACTGTGTCCAGCTTGATTACAGTCAGTTATAGTCTCTTCACTGTGTCAATACGCCCAACATACTCATGAGAAACAGGCTGTTGCAAATGTTGTTGCTGACTCTGAATGGTGTGTATCTGTGTGTCCAGTCCCCAGTGTTGCTGAGGCGTACCCTAGAGAACTCTCCCATCTCCAGCTGTGACACCAGCGACACAGAGAGCTGTTCTACTCTGCCCGTCAACAGTGCCTCCCTCCTCCGCAGAACGACCAATCAGAAACCCTCGGCCGTACGCGGCCATGTCCTCAAGAAGGCTAAGGTGGGACAGAGTTACGGAGAACACACACCAGTGGAGGCTGGCGAGAGGAGCTATTGGAGGAGGGGCTCATTGTAATTTCTGGAACGGATTAGAATGAATGGAACGGTGTCAAACATATGGATTTGATTCCATTCCATTCCAGCCCTTACAATGAGCCAATTATCCTATAGCTCATATGGATTTGATTCCATTCCATTCCAGCCCTTACAATGAGCCAATTATCCTATAGCTCCTCCCACCAGCCTCTTCTGACACACACACACCTGCGTTTACACACACCTGCATTTACACTCACACACACACACATGGGGCGGCAGGGTAGCCTAGTGGTTAGAGCGTTGGACTAGTATCCGAAAGGTTCATATCCCCAAGCTGACAAGGTACAACTCTGTCGTTCTGCCCCTGAACAGGCAGTTAACCCACTGTTCCTTACCAGTCATTGAAAATAAGAATTTGTTCTTAACTGACTTGCCTAGTTAAATAAAGGTTAAAAAAATAACACACACACACACTCAAAACATCCTCTGCACTCATTCACCTGTATTACCACACATCTCTGACAAACACACACACACACACACACACACACACACACACACACACACACACACACACACACACACACACACACACACACACACACACACACACACACACACACACACACACACACACACACACACACACACACACACACATCCTAGTCTAATGACTGCACTGAATTTGCATGTAACTGTCGTATTTGCGTGTATATCTCAACTCACTCAATGTGCCCTTTGTTGCAGGAATGGGAGATGAAGACTGGCACATGAGCAACAACTCTGTTCACAACAGTCCTATCTTTTTATTTGAATGCGTGTATATATTTATTTAAATCAGTTGGTATGGGGAAGAAGGTTGAAGAGGAGTACACTACAAGCCAAACAGAGAGACGATCAAGACAATGCTGGTTTTGTTTTGTTGTCTACTTTATTTCCTGGACATAAAGATCTAGCCGTCTTTCTCTAGCGTACCATTGTGTAATACCATGTTATATTTCAACTACTACTCTGTTGTGTGCTTTTGTAATCGCCCAATCTTGTGTTTTTTTTGTTCGTTTTTGTTTTGCAGTCATCCACTTTCATACAGTCTCTTGTTGCCTGTTTCTCCATCACATAAAACAATCAGGTTTCTACAACTCGTGGGGTTCCAAAATCAAGTGCATATTTATTTGTAAATGTTTCTTAGGTAAATACTTGCATCCTTGTGATTATTTATGTTGATAATATTTAATGCTTGTTGTATTGTATAGCTCCCTCTCTTTAGAACAGGAACTGCACTGTGCCACTAATGTCCACCGCATCTGGATCCAGCCGTTTGTATCACTGTTAGGCAATCCAGATGATTTTCAAATCATCAAACCAGCAATACACCTACAGTACTCCTAGTCCTTAGTGGTTGATGCCTGGGAGTGGGCCTTTGGAATGTGCCACTCAGTAAAGTGCGGGTCAGACTAAGGCGTGGCGGTGTTCTGGTGAGTTTGGCCACTGGCGTTGGAAAAGTCCTCAACCTCAAGTAATGTAGCCTCTTGTATTTACACTTCTACATCCAGGAGCCTCGGGCCAGCTCTTTTAATCATGCCACTAGTGCACTGTAACACTGTGGTCTGGTCTCACTCTGTGTGTGTGTGTTAGTCTATGTGTGTATGTATGCATTAGTGTGTGTGTGTGTGTGTTTTAAAATGTCTTGAGGCACATTCCAACCCCATCATTAATACACTGTTAGAAATAGAGGCCTGTATGGTCAGAAATACTGTGTGTTCTCTGCTTCAACCAGAGACTGTAATCTGGTTGTGGATTCTTGAACTTCCAGCTGCTACTCTAGCAACACGTTTCAGCTCATACACATCACACACACAGGCACACACACACACACACACACACACACACACACACACACACACACACACACACACACACACACACACACACACACACACACACACACACACACACACACACACACACACACACACACACACACACAGACATCACACACAGACATCACACACACACCACAGACACTTTTATGTAATGTTTTTCTAATGGTGTTTTTGGTAATGATTTTACCACATCTACAGTACACTGCAAAATATTCCCATATCCACACTGCTCAGTGTAATCTAACCACGGTGCTTTGTAGGGGTGAGACGTAGCATGTTGATGTACTACTGCAAGCAAGCTAAGTTTTTTTACTATTTTTACTCAAAGGCACGTCTACCTTTAAAACGTCTGGTTTATGGTGCATTTATTGGCCTAGTTGGAATATGAGGCTGTGCGTAACAAAAATGGCCGCCAACAGCTGTTTTCAAGTTATCAGTGTACATGTTTGTATCCCTCTTTTCCTCTCTATTCGTTCAGATTGAGGTTGGGGTTCAATCCCATCGCGGGTTAAATGCATCGTGCTGTTTTAAAGGCAAAGGAGTCGACATATGCAGCGTTTATGGTGAATGGGAACATTGCCTTGAAAAGCCTCAATGCCCATAACCTGCGATTGGACTGGATCCCGGCCAAAGTCCAACTAGGCTGCGAGTTAGAGCCAGCTCTTCACCACAAGATGAGGGAGAGATGCGGAGAAAGAGTTACGCATCTGGTCCATTTTTGGGTAAAGGGAGTAGGAGAGAAACAACAACATTGTTTGTTTTGCACCTTAGACTTTTCTACTCCATTGTACTTCTATTGACAGTCGCCAACTCGGTGACGAACGGCTGTATATAAAAAGTAATAAACCTCTTTACAAATGTCCCTTTTCTCAGGCCTTGTGTTTATTGAAAATGAAGCTCAGAACTCCATGAAAATGTTATTCATCTGTTCTCAAACAAAGCATTGAAAGAAATGTATTGGGACAGTGAGCTCTGTATGTATTGGGACAGTGAGCTCTGTATGTATTGGGACAGTGAGCTCTGTATGTATTGGGACAGTGAGCTCTGTATGTATTGGGACAGTGAGCTCTGTATGTATTGGGACAGTGAGCTCTCATGTCGGGGGAACCGTTTAGAAATGACAGCACTTGTTGCACATAGTCCACCCATTTTAGGGAACACATTTACTTATGTGTATTAAAGTAGCAAAAAATGTAGTATTTGGACTCATATTTCCAGCACACTTTTACATTACATCAAGCTTGTGACTCTATAAACTGTTTTGGTTGTGTTTCAGATTATTTTGAATGGTAGATAATGTATTGTCACTTTTATTGTTAATAAGAATATATGCTTTTAAAACACTTCTACATTAATGTGGATGATACCACATTAATCTAGCATTTTTGGGGGTATGATATTTATGCCTCTTAACTTTCTCACTCGTTATTCACGATTCATTCAGGATTATAAATAATCATGGTAGGGTCCACATTAATTGCGCTAGGAATATGGGACCAAATTCCAAGTGAATTTGGAGTACAGCGCCAAAACAACACAAATGTTCACTGTCCCAATACTTGTGGTTCTCACGTTATATAAGAAAACAGTCAATCAAAACGTGCTAGCTGCTAGCTGATCAATGCAGGAATAAACCCAACAATGCTGTAGCTTGTTTTAGCTCTGTTGGAGATTGTCTCATTTGATCGGATTCATCTGGATGGGTCTGAAGCAATGGAGGATGACAACCACGTTATCAATTACGCATCAGCTGTCAGAGCAGTTTACCGATCATTGCACCTGCACACATTTGTGCAGAACGGGCAACGGCCTTTTATCAACTGAATTTGTTCAACTCCTGCATCCTCTCTGGCCTCCTTTTGAAAAAGGTCAAAGGTAATCGAGGAGATGGAAAGTGGATGAAAATGTGCTTATTTGAAATGACTCTCCTTGTGCAATCGTGCGTCATCAGGCAAATTACGTTTACAGGGTTGAACCTTAAAATAAATGTAGAAAGTGATAAAAACACATTTAGCTAGTTGTGCAAGATCTTATAAATGAACAGGTAAGTAGCAAATGAAAAATGAACAACAGCTGATTCAAAGGTGGCGTGGCAGATTTCAAAACTCTTCTGCAAATGAACTCTGGTAGGACACACTTTTTCCTCGCTAAAACTAGGCAATCGAGGAGCGGAGAACAGTCTTCTGTTTGCCTACTAACGAATTGACACACTCCTCGACCACTTATCGGTTTCCAGGCCACGTAGGAGGGAGGTCGGAGTACAGATATTTTCCCAAATGAGAAAAGGTTCATGCCGCTGGGGTTAAATCCCTGCAATGTAGCCAAGAGGTCGTGGGTTAGCTTTTCATCTCTTCTCTTTAGTTTCTTCAATTGTCGATGTCAAAGATAGGTGTTTCAACCGTGAAGGAGTTGGTGGCTTTGGGGTTTGATACCTGCCTTGCTATCAAGCGGTTATCGGTTTGAGCTTCATCTCTTGCGTTTTTGTGTACATTTCTGCAACTATCAACGTCAAACAAACAAAGATAAGTGCATATTGTGTTGAAGGAGTCTGGCGTAAGGATCTCACCCCGTAAGGGTTGTGGGATTGAACCAAGGAAGACGTGAAGGGATGATTGGCTGGCGGGTGCAGGCAGAAGGGTATGAGAAGTAGGGGTGGGTAAAACCTAAGGTTCCCCCCGTGCAATTTCTGAACTGTGGTAATGGGGCAAACTTAGGTAGTTAGTTTAATATAGGCATGTTCTATTAAAAACTAAGTGCCTGATATTCCATAACCACTGGTGTTCACAGGCAGGTGTACCCCCAAACATTACCCCCACCAGCTATCACCTTCCCACAACTCTGTGGTTAACAGGTGAGATCATTACACCTGTGCCACCACATCCTTCACACGTTCAACACATCTAGTAATAAACCGGTCATTCGGAAAGTATTCTGACTCCTTGATTTTGACTCCTCATTTTGTTACGTTACAGCCTTACTCTAAAATGTATTAAATCGTTGTTTTTTCTGCTCAGCAATCTTCACACAATGCCTCACATTTACATAAGTATTCACATTTACTTAAGTATTCAGACCCTTTACTCAGTACTTTGTTGAAGCACCTCTGGCAGTGATTACAACCTCATATTCTTGGGTATGAAGCTACAAGCTTGGCACACCTGTATTTGAGGAGTTTCTCCCATTCTTCTCTGCAGATCCTCTCAAGCTCTGTCAGGTTGGATGGGGAGCGTCGCTGCACAGCTATTTTCAGGTCTCTACAGAGATGTTTGATCGGGTTCAAGTCCAGGCTCTGGCTGGGCCACTCAAGGACATTCAGAGACTTGTCCCGAAGTCACTCCTGTGTTGTCTTGGCTGTGTGCTTAGGGTCGTTGTTTGGAAGGTGAACCTTCGCTCCAGTCTGAGGTCCTGAGCGCTCTGGAGCAGGTTCTATTCAAGGATCTCTCTGTTCTTTGCTCCATTCATCTTTCCCTCGATCCTGACTAGTCTCCCAGTCCATACTGCTGAAATACATCCCCACAGCATGATGCTGCCACCACCACCTTGCTTCACTGTAGGGATGGTGCCAGGTTTCCTCCAGATGTGAAGCTTGGCATTCAGGCCAAAGAGTTCAATCTTGGTTTCATCAGACCACATAATCTTGTTTCTCATGGTATGAGAGTTTTAGATGCCTTTTGGCAAACTCCAAGCACGCTGTCATGTGCCTTTTACAGAGGAGTGGCTTCCGTCTGGCCATTCTACCATAAAGGCCTGATTGGTGGAGTGCTCCAGAGATGGTTGTCCTTCTGGAAGGTTCTCCCATTTCCACACAGGAACACTGGAACTCTGTCAGAGTGACCATCAGGTTGTTGGTTACCTCCCTGACCAAGGCCCTTCTCACCCGATTGCTCAGTTTGGCCGGGCGGCCAGCTCTAGGAATATTCTCTGTGGTTCCAAACTTCTTCCATTTAAGAATGATGGAGGCCACTGTGTTCTTGGGGACCTTCAATGCTGCAGACATTTTTTGGTATCCTTCCACAGATCTGTGCCTTGACACAAACCTGTCTCAGAGCTCTACAGACAATTCCTTCAACTTTTTTGTGCTCTGACATGCACTGTCAACTGTGGGATCTTATATAGACAGGTGTGTGCCTTTACAAATCATGTCCAATCAATGGAATTTACCACAGGTGGACTCCAAGTTGTAGAAACATCTCAAGGATGATCAATGGAAACAGGATGCAACTGAGCTCAATTTCGAGTCTCATAACAAAGTCTCTGAATACTTATGTAAATATGTTATTTCTGACTTGTTTTTTTGCAAAAATGTATAAATACCTGTCTTCGCTTTGTCGTTATGGGGTATTGTGATGTCATTATGGGGTATTGTGATGTCGTTATGGAGTATTGTGATGTCATTATGGGGTATTGTGATGTCGTTATGGAGTATTGTGATGTCAGTATGGGGTATTGTGATGTCAGTATGGGGTATTGTGATGTCGTTATGGGGTATTGTGATGTCGTTATGGGGTATTGTGATGTCGTTATGGGGTATTGTGATGTCAGTATGGGGTATTGTGATGTCGTTATGGAGTATTGTGATGTCATTATGGGGTATTGTGATGTCGTTATGGAGTATTGTGATGTCAGTATGGGGTATTGTGATGTCAGTATGGGGTATTGTGATGTTGTTATGGGGTATTGTGATGTCAGTATGGGTTATTGTGATGTCAGTATGGGGTATTGTGTTGTCGTTATGGGGTATTGTGATGTCGTTATGGGGTATTGTGATGTCGTTATGGGGTATTGTGATGTCGTTATGGGGTATTGTGATGTCGTTATGGGGTATTGTGATGTCAGTTATGGGGTATTGTGATGTCGTTATGGGGTATTGTGATGTCTTTATGGGGTATTGTGTGTAGATTGATGAGGAAAAACATGTATTTAATACATTTTCGAGGCTGTAACTTAACAAAATGTTGAAAAAGGGAAGTGTTCTGAATACTATCCGAAATGCACTGTATATTTGACATCGACAATTGAGGAAACATACAAAAACCTACCACACTTGGAAGTGCCTTGCCTGGACATGACCCTGCACCCTGCACCCGCCCTGCACCCTGCACCCTGCGCTTCAGGGCTGACATCCTCACACCAAAGCCACCAACTCCGTCACACCTAAAAAATGCTTCTCTTTGTATGTTTGACATCGAGAGTTCTGCAAACGTTCATTAAAGTAGAAGAGATGTTGGCTCGAACCGATTAGTTCTTAGCCAATCAAATCTGCTAATTGGTGATGACATGTTAGTCATTCACTTGATGAAAACCATTCACTTGGATTTGAACATACCGATCACTCAGTTGGAAGGAGCAAGGTATTGGGAACAGGAGCATTGTTAGTTAAATTCCCATGTGTGCTATTACTAAGTACATATTTACTGTGAGTTGGGTAGGTTTTAAAAAAAGCATTTATCCAACCTCGCCTCTTTCTCAGCCCCACCCCCAGCCATTCCATGTCCTTGATCTGTTCCAGAGCTAACGCAGCTGATTCAACTCGTCAACTAATCATCAAGCCATTGAAGAAAGTGAAATATTTATTGAGCAGATACAATGATGACAACCAACATGTAGATTTAGGGGAGTGATTTATTCCAGAATGCATGTTAAGTGCGCTACGCTTTCTGTTGAGGACTTCATAACATTTTTCATTTATTTACCAAAATTCAAACAAAACAAAAACATGAATAAAACTGTGAGGTCAACTTCACGTGGTTGTAGTCATCAACAGTGAATCTCCCTCAGAAATATATTGGATTCTCTTGACCCCCCCCCCCCCCTTCAACAAGGGGTGGACATAATAACAGACGAGACATCTCTAGAAAACTAAGAACAAGCCAAATATAAGCAGATATATGTACAAAAGAACACGAAGAAGAGACAGGCAGGCCAGTGTGTGTCTGGATGTATCAGATAGGCCTACCGTCATCATGAATGGAACTGACTCACTGGAAAGCTACAGATTGACTCTGAGCACTGGTCTGTAGACTGTCTCATTCAAGACATCCCTAGCAAGTCTGTATGGCCCAATGTGTGAAGATGGTCGACTTCACTCTAGACTGTACTCTTCAAGATGACTACATCCTAGTGCAAATTAAACATCTTGGGAAGGAAAGCTACTTACCAATGTTGTAGATTTGATAATGAGTGATCCTTTCCAGTTAAACAATGGATACAACAAAAAAGTAGCCTATCTAAAAGTCTATGATACTTCGCTATACACTGAAATATCGCTGATACATGAGAAGCAAGCAATGGTATTGAGAAACTCTCTGCGTCATTGTACTGTTATGAGAGGATTCAGTGGAGACCAAAAAACAACTGTATGTTTTGGTATCAGTGTAAAATACTCACACTCACGTGAAGGACTATATACAGTGAGAGGTTGTTCATATATACAAATCTATGTACACAAGACAAATTATATGGGGAGAAATACCACCAGCCTAACATAGGCTCAATAATGACAGCCACACCATCTCCATGACGACGACTTTGTCTCTGGGGAAATTAACTCACGTTGACCTCTGAACCGGGGGCTATCTTGGGTTTGGGGTCATACTGTTATTCGTAAATAAAAAAAGAGGAAATGCACAGGAAATGTGTGATTTTTGTCGTTTTGATGAGAGGTTTGGCTGGAGTTGTGGTTCATGTTAAATGAGCCGAGGAGTCCACTTGTTTTTAGGCACCGTGGGGCAAACAATTGCTTTCTAACCTGGGGACATGCTGTAAATGTACTGATATATCACACAACCACACACCATTCTACATGTCATTCCTTTAACCTGCTCATCAAGTACCATAAAACATACAAAGACTTAATCTTAAAAAAAAAAAAGATTAAAATATGAATTACTAAAGAGCATTCTTATACATTGTTGTATGATGAAAAGGAAATATATTAACAAGGATTGCATGTTAATAATGGTGAATGAAAGAGGATTTTCCCACACGCTTCATTTTAGCTCAACGGCAAGTACCTGTATCTGGGATTTATAAACAGAGCAACACCACCCCCCTAGTGCCTAAATGGGTAGTTGCATTTTTCTCACAAAGGCAACCCTGTCTCAGTTCAGACTGCTCCCGTTCCACGTCCTATCCTTCATATAACTTCCCTGCAGATTTAAAGTGGGCGCTCTATCTCATTCTTTCCCGAATAAGAGTGTTATTGCATTTGAAGTGTGAGAGAGAGAGAAAGAGACAATTATAAATTGCTTATTTGAAAAACATTGCTTCTCTTTATTTGGTAGTAATGGAGGTGTTAACAACTCCACCTCTCTTTTCTCCACTGCTAAACTATGCCCATCCAGAACTATTTTACCAAACTGTACTTCTCAAGGCTATGGCCTGGTCATTGCGTGGTTCTGTTTTGGTGATACTGTGGACAGCACCCCACAATCCTCCTACTACTGGTGAACTAGGATACACTACGTTACCAAAAGTATGTGGACATATGCTCATCGAAGATCTCATTCAAAAATCATGGGCATTAATATGGAGTTGGTCCCCCTTTGCTGCTATAACTACCTCCACTCTTCTGGGAAGGCTTTCCACTAGATGTTGGAACATTGCTGCAGGGACTTGCTTCCATTCAGCCACAAGAGCATTAGTGAGGTCGGGCGGGAGTTTAGGCTTGGCTCGCAGTTGGCGTTCCAATTCATCCCAAAGGTGTTCGATAGGGTTGAGGTCAGGCCTCTGTGCAGGCCAGTCAACTTCTTCTACACCGATATCGACCATCCATTTCTGTATGGACTTCACTTTGTGCACGGGGACATTGTCATGCTGAAACAGGAAAGGGCCTTCCTCAAACTGTTGCCACAAAATTTGAAGCACGTAAATGCACTAGGCGGTCCCGTTCTGTGAGGTTGCGGGGTCTACCACTTCGTGGCTGAGCCGTTATTGCTCCTAGACATTTCCACTTCACGGTGAAATAATTTACAGGTTACCGGGGAAGCTCTAGCAGGGCAGAAATTTGACGAACTGACTTGTTGGAAAGATGGCATCCAGCATTGAAAGTAACTGAGCTCTTCGGTAATGCAATTCTACTGCCAATGTTTGTCGATTGCATGACTGTGTGCTCAATTTTATACACCTGTCAGCAACGGTGTGGCTGAAATAGCCAAATCTACTAATTTGATGGGGTGTCCACATACTTTTGTATATACAGTGCATTCGGAAAGTATTCAGACCCCTTGACTTTTTCCACATTTTGTTACCTTATACTAAAATTGATTAAATGCATTTTTCCCTCGTCAATCTACACACAATACCCCATCAATACAAAACGAAAACAGTATTTTAGAAATGTTTGTAAATGTATTCAAATAAAAAAACAGAAATACCTTATTTACATAAGTATTCAGACTCTTTGCTATGAGACTCAAAATTGAGCTCATGTGCATCCTGTTTCCATTGATCATCCTTGAGATGTTTCTACAACTTCATTGTCCACCTGTGGTAAATACAATGATTAGACATGATTTGGAAAGGTCTGTCTATATAAGATCCCTCAGTTGACAGTGAAGGTCAGAGCAAAAACAAAGCCATGAGGTGGAAGGAATTGTCCGTAAAGAGACAGGATTGTGTCGAGGCACTGATCTGGGGAAGAGTACCAAACATTTCTGCCACATTGAAGGTCCCCAACAACACAGTGGCCTCATTCTTAAATGGAAGAAGTCCGGAACCACCAAGACTCTTCCTAGAGCGGTCCGCCTGGCCAAACTGGGGCAGAATAACCGTGGTCAGGGAGGTGACCAAGAACCCGATGGTCACTCTGACAGAGCTCCAGAGTTCCTCTACGGAGATGGAAAAATCTTCCAGAAGGACAACCATCTCTGCAGCACTCCACTAATCAGGCCGTTATGGTAAAGCCACTATAGGCACCTTAAGGACTCAGACCATGAGAAACAAGATTCTCTGGTTTGATGAATCAAACATTGAACTCTTTGGCCTGAATGCCAAGTGTCACATCTGGAGGAAACCTGGTATCATCTTTAAAGTGAAGCATGGTGGTGGCAGCATCATGCTGCGGGGACGGGAAGACTAGTCAGGTTCGAGGGAAAAATCTATGGAAAGTACAGAGAGATCCTTGATGAAAACCTGCTCCAGAGCACTCAGGTCCTCGGGCTGGGGTGAAGGTTCACCTTCCAACAGGAAAATGACCCTAAGCACACAGCCAAGACAACACAGGAGTGGCTTCCGGACAAGTCTTTGAATGTCCTTGAGTGGACCAGCCAGAGCTCGGATTTGAACCCAATCGAACATCTCTGGAGAGACCTGTAAATAGCTGTGCAGCAATGTTCCCCATCCAACCTGACAGAGCTTGAGGATCTGCAGAGAAGAATGGGAGAAACTCCCAAATACAGGTGTGCCAAGCTTGTAGCGTCATACCCGAGTAGACTCGAGGCTGTATTCACTGCCACAGGTGTTTCAACAAAGTACTGAGTAAAGGGTCTGAATATCTATGTTGCAAAAAAAAATACAACCTGTTTTTGCTTTGTCATTATGGGGTATTGTGATGTCATTATGGGGTATTGTGATGTCATTATGGGGTATTGTGATGTCATTATGGGGTATTGTGATGTCATTATGGGGTATTGTGTGTAGATTGATGAGGGGAAAAAAACTATTCAATCCATTTTAGAAAACGGCTGGAACGTAACAACATTGTGAAAAAGTCAAGAAGTCTGAATACTTTCCAAATGCCCCGTATCTGGAAACTACCTGCTGAGGGTCAGTGAAAGACGAGTCTTACAGTCCTGAGCGTTCTAAATAGCGGGCCAGTAGGCGGGGCGTTCTCTGTGATTTCACCGGATTTCTCTTTCCTCACTGGGTGGCGTCCAATCATTCTCCGAGGGGTTTAGCCAATGAGAACACACAGAGCAGTCATGACACTGGGTACAAGGACACAAGGACACTGGGTGCAAAGGACGCTGGTGCAAAGGACACTGGTGCAAAGGACACTGGGTGCAAAGGACACTGGGTGCAAAGGACACTGGGTAAAAAGCAGAGTTGGCCCACACCCCCGATGTTACAGTAACGCAGTGGAGGACAGGATAGAGAGACAAGCAGAACGGAGGATATGTGTCCCTCTGAGCGAGAGACGGAAACGAGGGAGCAAGGGGCCGTGGAGAGGAATCAGAGAGGAGAGGACAGAGAGGGACTAATGCTAGACTGTAGTACTGTGGTGCTTTCTCTCTTCCTCTGTACGGGGAGCGGTGGATTGGTTGGTCAGACGGAGCGACAGAGGAGGAAGGCAGATTAGAGTTCCCTGTGCTCGTTAGCATGGCTAGCTGATTAGCGTGTCTGTGTTCAGCCATCAGCTGGTCAGGTAGCTGTGCAGCTCTCTGGAGTTGATGCTCAGCACCACGCCCGAGTGGTTACCTAGCAACAAGGAGAGAGAGGAAGTAGTGAGACCAGAGTCGAGAGTCGGTAGGTTTTAAAAGAGAAAATACCACCTGCTTCTTTATCTTGCAACATTAAAACATTTCCTTGATCGTTCTTTTCTCTTTGACTGGATGACTGGTTGGTTCTCTTTCAACCAACCCATAGCTCTGATTTTAATTCATATTTCCGATTGATATAGGTATTAGAATGCTTAAAATGTTTTACCTTTAATTCACAATATCATTATGAGTTTAGTAGCTTTTATGAACAATATAACAGCAAATAGGGAATACCTTGCATTGTTAACTGTTCTGTTAACTGTTCTGTTAACTGCCTGGGTTTGTGAGTGGTAGCAGGCTGTTCTGTTAACTGCCTGGGTTTGTGAGTGGTAGCCGGCTGTTCTATTAACTGTTCTGTTAACTGCCTGGGCTTGTGAGTGGTAGCAGGCTGTTCTGTTAACTGTTCTGTTAACTGCCTGGGTTTGTGAGTGGTAGCAGGCTGTTCTGTTAACTGCCTGGGTTTGTGAGTGGTAGCAGGCTGTTCTGTTAACTGTTCTGTTAACTGCCTGGGCTTGTGAGTGGTAGCAGGCTGTTCTATTAACTGTTCTGTTAACTGCCTGGGCTTGTGAGTGGTAGCAGGCTGTTCTATTAACTGTTCTGTTAACTGCCTGGGCTTGTGAGTGGTAGCAGGCTGTTCTGTTAACTGTTCTGTTAACTGCCTGGGCTTGTGAGTGGTAGCAGGCTGTTCTGTTAACTGTTCTGTTAACTGCCTGGGCTTGTGAGTGGTAGCAGGCTGTTCTGTTAACTGCCTGGGCTTGTGAGTGGTAGCCGGCTGTTCTGTTAACTGTTCTGTTAACTGCCTGGGTTTGTGAGTGGTAGCAGGCTGTTCTGTTAACTGCCTGGGTTTGTGAGTGGTAGCAGGCTGTTCTGTTAACTGTTCTGTTAACTGCCTGGGCTTGTGAGTGGTAGCAGGCTGTTCTATTAACTGTTCTGTTAACTGCCTGGGCTTGTGAGTGGTAGCAGGCTGTTCTGTTAACTGCCTGGGCTTGTGAGTGGTAGCAGGCTGTTCTGTTAACTGCCTGGGCTTGTGAGTGGTAGCAGGCTGTTCTAACTTAACTGTTCTGTTAACTGCCTGGGCTTGTGAGTGGTAGCAGGCTGTTCTGTTAACTGTTCTGTTAACTGCCTGGGCTTGTGAGTGGTAGCAGGCTGTTCTATTAACTGTTCTGTTAACTGCCTGGGCTTGTGAGTGGTAGCAGGCTGTTCTGTTAACTGACTGGGCTTGTGAGTGGTAGCAGGCTGTTCTGTTAACTGCCTGGGCTTGTGAGTGGTAGCAGGCTGTTCTGTTAACTGTTCTGTTAACTGCCTGGGCTTGTGAGTGGTAGCAGGCTGTTCTGTTAACTGCCTGGGCTTGTGAGTGGTAGCAGGCTGTTCTATTAACTGTTCTGTTAACTGCCTGGGCTTGTGAGTGGTAGCAGGCTGTTCTATTAACTGTTCTGTTAACTGCCTGGGCTTGTGAGTGGTAGCAGGCTGTTCTGTTAACTGACTGGGCTTGTGAGTGGTAGCAGGCTGTTCTGTTAACTGCCTGGGCTTGTGAGTGGTAGCAGGCTGTTCTATTAACTGTTCTGTTAACTGCCTGGGCTTGTGAGTGGTAGCAGGCTGTTCTGTTAACTGACTGGGCTTGTGAGTGGTAGCAAGCTGTTCTGTTAACTGCCTGGGCTTGTGAGTGGTAGCAGGCTGTTCTATTAACTGTTCTGTTAACTGCCTGGGCATGTGAGTGGTAGCAGGCAGTTCTATTAACTGTTCTGTTAACTGCCTGGGCTTGTGAGTGGTAGCAGGCTGTTCTATTAACTGTTCTGTTAACTGCCTGGGCTTGTGAGTGGTAGCAGGCTGTTCTATTAACTGTTCTGTTAACTGCCTGGGCTTGTGAGTGGTAGCAGGCTGTTCTGTTAACTGACTGGGCTTGTGAGTGGTAGCAGGATGTTCTGTTAACTGCCTGGGCTTGTGAGTGGTAGCAGGCTGTTCTGTTAACTGTTCTGTTAACTGCCTGGGCTTGTGAGTGGTAGCCGGCTGTTCTGTTAACTGTTCTGTTAACTGTTCTGTTAACTGCCTGGGCTTGTGAGTGGTAGCAGGCTGTTCTGTTAACTGCCTGGGTTTGTGAGTGGTAGCTGTTCTGTTAACTGCCTGGGCTTGTTAACTGCCTGGGTTTGTGAGTGGTAGCAGGCTGTTCTGTTAACTGCCTGGGCTTGTGAGTGGTAGCAGGCTGTTCTGTTAACTGCCTGGGCTTGTGAGTGGTAGCCGGCTGTTCTGTTAACTGTTCTGTTAACTGCCTGGGTTTGTGAGTGGTAGCAGGCTGTTCTGTTAACTGCCTGGGCTTGTGAGTGGTAGCAGGCTGTTCTATTAACTGTTCTGTTAACTGCCTGGGCTTGTGAGTGGTAGCAGGCTGTTCTGTTAACTGTTCTGTTAACTGCCTGGGCTTTCTGTTATCTGCCTGGGTTTGTGGTAGCAGGCTGTTCTGTTAACTGACTGGGCTTGTGAGTGGTAGCAGGCTGTTCTGTTAACTGCCTGGGCTTGTGAGTGGTAGCAGGCTGTTCTATTAACTGTTCTGTTAACTGCCTGGGCTTGTGAGTGGTAGCAGGCTGTTCTGTTAACTGACTGGGCTTGTGAGTGGTAGCAAGCTGTTCTGTTAACTGCCTGGGCTTGTGAGTGGTAGCAGGCTGTTCTATTAACTGTTCTGTTAACTGCCTGGGCTTGTGAGTGGTAGCAGGCTGTTCTATTAACTGTTCTGTTAACTGCCTGGGCTTGTGAGTGGTAGCAGGCTGTTCTATTAACTGTTCTGTTAACTGCCTGGGCTTGTGAGTGGTAGCAGGCTGTTCTGTTAACTTAACTGTTCTGTTAACTGCCTGGGCTTGTGAGTGGTAGCAGGCTGTTCTATTAACTGTTCTGTTAACTGCCTGGGCTTGTGAGTGGTAGCAGGCTGTTCTGTTAACTGACTGGGCTTGTGAGTGGTAGCAGGCTGTTCTGTTAACTGCCTGGGCTTGTGAGTGGTAGCAGGCTGTTCTATTAACTGTTCTGTTAACTGCCTGGGCTTGTGAGTGGTAGCAGGCTGTTCTATTAACTGTTCTGTTAACTGCCTGGGCTTGTGAGTGGTAGCAGGCTGTTCTGTTAACTGACTGGGCTTGTGAGTGGTAGCAGGCTGTTCTATTAACTGTTCTGTTAACTGCCTGGGCTTGTGAGTGGTAGCAGGCTGTTCTATTAACTGTTCTGTTAACTGCCTGGGCTTGTGAGTGGTAGCAGGCTGTTCTGTTAACTGACTGGTTAACTGCTTTGTGAGTGGTAGCAGGCTGTTCTGTTAACTGCCTGGGCTTGTGAGTGGTAGCAGGCTGTTCTATTAACTGTTCTGTTAACTGCCTGGGCTTGTGAGTGGTAGCAGGCTGTTCTGTTAACTGACTGGGCTTGTGAGTGGTAGCAAGCTGTTCTGTTAACTGCCTGGGCTTGTGAGTGGTAGCAGGCTGTTCTGTTAACTGTTCTGTTAACTGCCTGGGCATGTGAGTGGTAGCAGGCAGTTCTGTTATTAACTGTTCTGTTAACTGCCTGGGCTTGTGAGTGGTAGCAGGCTGTTCTGTTAACTGTTCTGTTAACTGCCTGGGCTTGTGAGTGGTAGCAGGCTGTTCTAACTGCCTGGGTTTGTGATTAACTGTTCTGTTAACTGCCTGGGCTTGTGAGTGGTAGCAGGCTGTTCTGTTAACTGCTGGGCTTGTGAGTGGTAGCAGGCTGTTCTGTTAACTGCCTGGGCTTGTGAGTGGTAGCAGGCTGTTCTGTTAACTGTTCTGTTAACTGCCTGGGCTTGTGAGTGGTAGCAGGCTGTTCTAACTTAACTGTTCTGTTAACTGCCTGGGCTTGTGAGTGGTAGCAGGCTGTTCTATTAACTGTTCTGTTAACTGCCTGGGCTTGTGAGTGGTAGCAGGCTGTTCTGTTAACTGCCTGGGCTTGTGAGTGGTAGCAGGCTGTTCTGTTAACTGCCTGGGCTTGTGAGTGGTAGCAGGCTGTTCTGTTAACTGCTGTTAACTGCCTGGTTTGTGAGTGGTAGCTGGCTGTTCTGTTAACTGCCTGGGCTTGTGAGTGGTAGCAGGCTGTTCTGTTAACTGACTGGGCTTGTGAGTGGTAGCAGGCTGTTCTGTTAACTGTTCTGTTAACTGCCTGGGCTTGTGAGTGGTAGCCGGCTGTTCTGTTAACTGTTCTGTTAACTGTTCTGTTAACTGCCTGGGCTTGTGAGTGGTAGCCGGCTGTTCTGTTAACTGCCTGGGCTTGTGAGTGGTAGCAGGCTGTTCTGTTAACTGCCTGGGCTTGTGAGTGGTAGCCGGCTGTTCTGTTAACTGTTCTGTTAACTGCCTGGGCTTGTGAGTGGTAGCAGGCTGTTCTGTTAACTGCCTGGGCTTGTGAGTGGTAGCAGGCTGTTCTGTTAACTGCCTGGGCTTGTGAGTGGTAGCCGGCTGTTCTGTTAACTGTTCTGTTAACTGCCTGGGTTTGTGAGTGGTAGCAGGCTGTTCTGTTAACTGAACTGGGCTTGTGAGTGGTAGCAGGCTGTTCTGTTAACTGCCTGGGCTTGTGAGTGGTAGCAGGCTGTTCTGTTAACTGTTCTGTTAACTGCCTGGGCTTGTGAGTGGTAGCAGGCTGTTCTATTAACTGTTCTGTTAACTGCCTGGGTTTGTGAGTGGTAGCAGGCTGTTCTGTTAACTGTTCTGTTAACTGCCTGGGCTTGTGAGTGGTAGCAGGCTGTTCTGTTATTAACTGTTCTGTTAACTGCCTGGGCTTGTGAGTGGTAGCAGGCTGTTCTATTAACTGTTCTGTTAACTGCCTGGGCTTGTGAGTGGTAGCAGGCTGTTCTGTTAACTGCCTGGGCTTGTGAGTGGTAGCAGGCTGTTCTGTTAACTGCCTGGGCTTGTTAACTGCCTGGGCTTGTGAGTGGTAGCAGGCTGTTCTATTAACTGTTCTGTTAACTGCCTGGGCTTGTGAGTGGTAGCAGGCTGTTCTGTTATTAACTGTTCTGTTAACTGCCTGGGCTTGTGAGTGGTAGCAGGCTGTTCTGTTAACTGCCTGGGCTTGTGAGTGGTAGCAGGCTGTTCTGTTAACTGCCTGGGCTTGTGAGTGGTAGCAGGCTGTTCTGTTAACTGCCTGGGCTTGTGAGTGGTAGCAGGCTGTTCTGTTAACTGCCTGGGCTTGTGAGTGGTAGCAGGCTGTTCTGTTAACTGCCTGGGCTTGTGAGTGGTAGCAGGCTGTTCTATTAACTGTTCTGTTAACTGCCTGGGCTTGTGAGTGGTAGCAGGCTGTTCTATTAACTGTTCTGTTAACTGCCTGGGCTTGTGAGTGGTAGCAGGCTGTTCTGTTAACTGTTCTGTTAACTGCCTGGGCTTGTGAGTGGTAGCAGGCTGTTCTATTAACTGTTCTGTTAACTGCCTGGGCTTGTGAGTGGTAGCAGGCTGTTCTGTTAACTGCCTGGGCTTGTGAGTGGTAGCAGGCTGTTCTGTTAACTGCCTGGGCTTGTGAGTGGTAGCAGGCTGTTCTGTTAACTGCCTGGGCTTGTGAGTGGTAGCAGGCTGTTCTATTAACTGTTCTGTTAACTGCCTGGGTTTGTGAGTGGTAGCAGGCTGTTCTGTTAACTGTTCTGTTAACTGCCTGGGCTTGTGAGTGGTAGCAGGCTGTTCTATTAACTGTTCTGTTAACTGCCTGGGCTTGTGAGTGGTAGCAGGCTGTTCTGTTAACTGTTCTGTTAACTGCCTGGGCTTGTGAGTGGTAGCAGGCTGTTCTGTTAACTGCCTGGGCTTGTGAGTGGTAGCAGGCTGTTCTGTTAACTGCCTGCGCTTGTGAGTGGTAGCAGGCTGTTCTGTTAACTGCCTGGGCTTGTGAGTGGTAGCAGGCTGTTCTGTTAACTGCCTGGGCTTGTGAGTGGTAGCAGGCTGTTCTATTAACTGTTCTGTTAACTGCCTGGGCTTGTGAGTGGTAGCAGGCTGTTCTGTTAACTGCCTGGGCTTGTGAGTGGTAGCAGGCTGTTCTGTTAACTGCCTGGGCTTGTGAGTGGTAGCAGGCTGTTCTGTTAACTGCCTGGGCTTGTGAGTGGTAGCAGGCTGTTCTGTTAACTGCCTGGGCTTGTGAGTGGTAGCAGGCTGTTCTGTTAACTGCCTGGGCTTGTGAGTGGTAGCAGGCTGTTCTGTTAACTGTTCTGTTAACTGCCTGGGCTTGTGAGTGGTAGCAGGCTGTTCTGTTAACTGCCTGGGCTTGTGATTAACTGTTCTGTTAACTGCCTGGGCTTGTGAGTGGTAGCAGGCTGTTCTGTTAACTGTTCTGTTAACTGCCTGGGTTTGTGAGTGGTAGCAGGCTGTTCTGTTATTAACTGTTCTGTTAACTGCCTGGGCTTGTGAGTGGTAGCAGGCTGTTCTGTTAACTGTTCTGTTAACTGCCTGGGCTTGTGAGTGGTAGCAGGCTGTTCTGTTAACTGTTCTGTTAACTGCCTGGGCTTGTGAGTGGTAGCAGGCTGTTCTGCCTGGGTTTGTGATTAACTGTTCTGTTAACTGCCTGGGCTTGTGAGTGGTAGCAGGCTGTTCTGTTAACTGTTCTGTTAACTGCCTGGGCTTGTGAGTGGTAGCAGGCTGTTCTGTTAACTGCCTGGGCTTGTGAGTGGTAGCAGGCTGTTCTGTTAACTGCCTGGGTTTGTGAGTGGTAGCAGGCTGTTCTGTTAACTGCCTGGGCTTGTGAGTGGTAGCAGGCTGTTCTGTTAACTGCCTGGGCTTGTTTGAGTGGTACTGCCTGGGCTTGTTAACTGAGTGGTAGCAGGCTGTTCTGTTAACTGCCTGGGCTTGTGAGTGGTAGCAGGCTGTTCTGTTAACTGCCTGGGCTTGTGAGTGGTAGCAGGCTGTTCTGTTAACTGCCTGGGCTTGTGAGTGGTAGCAGGCTGTTCTGTTAACTGCCTGGGCTTGTGAGTGGTAGCAGGCTGTTCTGTTAACTGCCTGGGCTTGTGAGTGGTAGCCGGCTGTTCTGTTAACTGCCTGGGCTTGTGAGTGGTAGCCGGCTGTCCTGTTAACTGTTCTGTTAACTGCCTGGGCTTGTGAGTGGTAGCCGGCTGTCCTGTTAACTGCCTGGGCTTGTGAGTGGTAGCAGGCTGTTCTGTTAACTGCCTGGGCTTGTGAGTGGTAGCAGGCTGTTCTGTTAACTGCCTGGGCTTGTGAGTGGTAGCAGGCTGTTCTGTTAACTGCCTGGGCTTGTGAGTGGTAGCCGGCTGTTCTGTTAACTGCCTGGGCTTGTGAGTGGTAGCAGGCTGTTCTGTTAACTGCCTGGGTTTGTGAGTGGTAGCCGGCTGTTCTGTTAACTGCCTGGGCTTGTGAGTGGTAGCCGGCTGTTCTGTTATCTGCCTGGGTTTGTGAGTGGTAGCAGGCTGTTCTGTTAACTGCCTGGGCTTGTGAGTGGTAGCCGGCTGTTCTGTTATCTGCCTGGGTTTGTGAGTGGTAGCCGGCTGTTCTGTTAACTGCCTGGGCTTGTGAGTGGTAGCAGGCTATTCTGTTAACTGTTCTGTTAACTGCCTGGGCTTGTGAGTGGTAGCAGGCTGTTCTGTTAACTGTTCTGTTAACTGCCTGGGTTTGTGAGTGGTAGCCGGCTGTTCTGTTAACTGTTCTGTTAACTGCCTGGGTTTGTGAGTGGTAGCAGGCTGTTCTGTTAACTGCCTGGGTTTGTGAGTGGTAGCCGGCTGTTCTGTTATCTGCCTGGGCTTGTGAGTGGTAGCCGGCTGTTCTGTTAACTGCCTGGGCTTGTGAGTGGTAGCAGGCTGTTCTGTTATCTGCCTGGGTTTGTGAGTGATAGCCGGCTGTTCTGTTATCTGCCTGGGCTTGTGAGTGGTAGCAGGCTGTTCTGTTAGTAGTAGTGGGGGTTAGTCCTAATCCTGATCAGGGAACAGAAGGCTGGGCTACCTTCTGTGTTACCTAGAGTCTGTGAGTCCAGATCGTCGTCGATAAACTCCTCCCCCTGGATGATGTGCTGCGTGTCCTCACTGTGATTGACAGGGCTGGTCATCTCCTGCTCCTTCTCATTGTGCATCTGGGCGTACACATTCCGGCCGGGCAGCTTTCTGAAAAACAGCGGAGGATAGGCATCCTCAGTCCTAAGCCAAGGACTGTGGGATTTGTAGTTTTGATAAGCGGTTTGGCTGGAGTTGTAGTTCATGTTAATGAGTGACAGATTGTGGACTTTGTGCATCGGATGCAAAGTATGTGCTATTGGTGTAACTGGTGAACAAAAGACAAATCATGCACAACATATTAATGTCGAATCTAGATTCATCAAGTACATGCATTTATGTATTCTATAGACAGTCGGAAGTTTACACACACTTAGGTTGGAGTCATGAAAACTCGTTTTTCACCCACTCCACAAATGTCAAGTTAAAAAACTATAGTTTAGGCAAGTCGGTTAGGACATCTACTTTGTGCATGACACAAGTAATTTTTCCAACAATTGTTTACAGACAGATTATTTCACTGTATCACAATTCCAGTGGGTCAAAAGTTTAAAAACACTAAGTTGACTCTGCCTTTAAACAGCTTGGAAAATTCCTGAAAATTATGTCATGGCTTTAGAAGCTTCTGATAGGCTAATTGACATAATTTGAGTCAATTGGAGTTGTACCCGTGGATGTATTTCAAGGCCTACCTTCGAACTCAGTGCCTCTTTGCTTGACATTATGGGAAAATCAAAAGAAATCAGCCAAGACCTCAGAAGAAAATGGTAGACCTCCACAAGTCTGGTTCATCCTTGGGAGCAATTTCCAAACACCTGAAGGTACCATTGTCATCTGTACAAACAATAGTATGCAAGTATAAACACCATGGGACCACGCAACCGTCATAGCGCTCAGGAAGGAGATGCGTTCTGTCTCCTAGAGATGAACGTACTTTCGTGCGAAAAGTGCAAATCAATCCCAGAACAACAGCAAAGGACCGTGTGAAGATGCTGGAGGAAACACGTACAAAAGTATCTATATCCACAATAAAACGAGTCCTATATCGACATAACCTGAAAGGCCGCTCAGCAAGGAAGAAGCCACTGCTTCCAAAACCGCCATAAAAAAAGCCAGACTACGGTTTGAAACTGCATATGGGGATAAAGATCACACTTTTTGGAGAAATGTCCTCTGGTCTGATGAAACAAAAGTAGAACCGTTTGGCCATAATGACCATCGTTATGTTTGGAGGAAAAAGGGGGAGGCTTGCAAGCCGAAGAACACCATCCCAACCGTGAAGCACGGGGGTGGCAGCATCATGCTGTGGGGGTGCTTTGCTGCAGGAGGGACTGGTGCACTTCACAAAATAGATGACATCATGAGGCAGGAAAATGATGTGGATATTTTGAAGCAACATCTCAAGACATCAGTCAGGAAGTTAAAGCTTGGTGGCAAATGGGTCTTTCAGTTTTAATGACTCCAACCTAAATGTATGTAAACTTCCAACTTCAACTGTATGTATTCACCTACTGTATCTTAATACATGCAGTTAGGTTTTCATCTGTAGTCATGGTTATGTTTTCATCTGTAGTCATGGTTATGTTTTCATCTGTAGTCATGGTTATGTTTTCATCTGTAGTCATGGTTATGTTTTCATCTGTAGTCATGGTTATGTTTTCATCTGTAGTCATGGTTATGTTTTCATCTGTAGTCATGGTTATGTTTTCATCTGTAGTCATGGTTATGTTTTCATCTGTAGTCATGGTTATGTTTTCATCTGTAGTCATGGTTATGTTTTCATCTGTGGTCATGGTTATGTTTTCATCTGTAGTCATGGTTATGTTTTCATCTGTAGTCATGGTTATGTTTTCATCTGTAGTCATGGTTATGTTTTCATCTGTAATCATGCAACGCTTCAGAGGAGGACTGGCCAGTAAAGTGCCCAGTGCAAATCTCAGATATGTATGTCTAAAATAGCCTGGTCCCAGATCTGTTTGTGCTTTAGTCTACTCTATTGTCATTGTCGAGTGAAATCATGTTTTGCATGAGAATTCCATAAGTAGTTGGCAAGAGAGCAGCAACAGACTGGCAGCCATACAGGCTAAGTCTATAAGACCCACCTCTTGAACTTGTAGAGGATGAAGGATCCAGTAGCGAGGAGGCTGATGAGGAAGATGACAGACAGAGCCCAGACTCCAGGACCTGCCATTCCACCCTGAGAACCTGCAGGGGAGACAGACAACACACAAACATTATGATATGACACACACACACACACACACACACACACACACACACACACACACACACACACACACACACACACACACACACACACACACACACACACACACACACACACACACACACACACACACACACACACACACACACACACACACAAGCATAGCCAACGCACATCAGATGGGAAATGAACACAGGGTAGGTAACACACACACACCTCCTTTGGATGTGGGCCCCTGAGACACAAACAAGATTATAGCTTCCATGTCACAATAAACCCCAACAGAAATGCTAACACTCCATTCCACTCCGCTTCAATAAACCCCAACAGAAATGCTAACACTCCATTCCACTCCAATAAACCCCAACAGAAATGCTAACACTCCATTCCACTCCAATAAACCCCAACAGAAATGCTAACACTCCATTCCACTCCTCCATTCCACTCCGCTTCAATAAACCCAACAGAAATGCTAACACTCCATTCAATAAAGCCCAACAGAAATGCTAACACTCCATTCCACTCCGCTTCAATAAACCCCAACAGAAATGCTAACACTCCATTCCACTCCGCTTCAATAAAGCCCAACAGAAATGCTAACACTCCATTCCACTCCGCTTCAATAAACCCCAACAGAAATGCTAACACTCCATTCCACTCCGCTTCAATAAAGCCCAACAGAAATGCTAACACTCCATTCCACTCCGCTTCACCCAACAGAAATCCACTCCATTCCACTCCGCTTCAATAAACCCCAACAGAAATGCTAACACTCCATTCCACTCCGCTTCAATAAACCCCAACAGAAATGCTAACACTCCATTCCACTCCGCTTCAATAAACCCCAACAGAAATGCTAACACTCCATTCCACTCCGCTTCAATAAACCCCAACAGAAATGCTAACACTCCATTCCACTCCGCTTCAATAAACACCACACAGTGTTCAACAACACACCACATGGTCAGGAGAAGAGATCCGCAACCAAACTGTCCAAGAAAAGATCAAGTTCAAAAGGAAAGGGAATAGATTAGACATCATTGAAACATATTCTTTACCTCTGCAGATTTTGTGAAAAAATAACTAACATTTGAGCAATTTAGTAGGTAAAAACTTAGGGAAATAACACTGAAAGCAGAGAGCAAGTAACAGGAACCCCAAACCAATCAGATTGGAGGAAAGGTAGGCTCCTTTTGAGAAAGCAGGAAGTAAAAGTGAGAAAAAGGTTATGTGGGGTGACTAACACGCACCAATCTCCGTCGCTCTCGTGGACGACTCATTAGCTACTAGTCATTTGAAATAGATTGATAAAAACTCAATTATCCATTCAGAGTGTAACATGAAACCAAATAATGAAATGGAGAAATGATCATAAATCATATTTACAACATCACAATGGCATGATTACAGGAATTAGAACGGTAATATGCTTTGGTTACCTGCGTTCGGGTCAGCTAGCGTCACCAACACCTGTAGACCTCCTCGTACAATGAAGCTAACGTTGTTGTCTTTGAAGGCCTGTTTGATGGCAGGGATACGCTGTGGAAGAAATGTAAAACACAACCATTACAGAGAGGTAAATTACTGCAGTGAGTGACATTTATTTTATTATACCAATATGTACTTGCTGTCAACTGTGGCAGTTGTGGAAAAAAAGTCAACAGTTGAACGAGTTGCCGAGGTAATTGGAAATAAAAAATGTTTTCATGAATTAGGCTATTTTCTCTTGACCCATGTGGTTTATTTACTAGACAATATGGACACAGATATAAAAAGTGAATACTATTTATGAATCAGGATTGGGCTCGATTCCATTTCAATTCCAGTCAATTCAGGAAAACATTGGAATTCAAATTCCAGTTCTCTTCAATGCTTTTCAATGAGGAACATTTGGAATTGGAGTTTGGTTTTATTTTTGAATTGACTGGATTTGAAATGAAATTGACCCCAATCTGGATATGAACAATTTAAAAAAAAAAAAGTTATTAAAGTATAAATTAACTAAGATTGCCATAGATGTTCCGTTAATTACCTAAATTACTGAAGATTCTGGCAACTTTGGTAAATTACCTGTAGCTTTGGAACCCTAAGTGAGGCTACAGTGTGTCACTTAGTTAGGTAGTGTGTGTGTGCTAGTGTACCTTATCCACAAACACGCTCCTCTTATCACGCTGGCTCTCTGGTGGGAGAACGTACAGGTCAGCTGTGGTGGGCAGGCCCCGCTTCACCATGGTTACCAGGGACACCTGGGGGATACCTGTGATCTGGGGGTTAAAGGTCATGTTCAAACTAGACCCTCCTCCATCGCCGAATGTGTTTTTTTTCTCCCATTTCATTATTATCATCTCTATCAAATCGAACCATTGAACATATTGAGGCCAATGCAGATACTATCATGATGTATCCTGAAGAATAGAGGGGTCGTGTTACGTTACAGCATCAGGTCATGTATGAGGTGAGTACAGTAGACCCACCTTTGACAATATCTTGGTGACCACCTGACCCACGTCCTCCCTCCACTCTGGAATGTTGGGGTTGAGGCGGTCCAGGTTACTGCTGAAGGCAAGGGGGATGACCTGGAAACGGTCTGGGATCCAATAGAACACACAGGAAGTCAACACCAAAGGCAACCATTTTGGGTTACAGCATTCAGAATGAACAATAATGGAAGCCTCCATATTAATGACACCATATTCATTTCTACTATTTGGAGGCTTTAGAACAAGTCAACAGTTTGTCATTATCCCACAACGCCCTTCTGCAGTATGTTTATTCTGTATCATCAGTTCCCTTGGGGGTAAGATAATACAGTACATTTCTGCTCAGTTAGCAATCTCTCATGAATAAATCAAACTCCTCTATGGACATCGTTACCCAGTGACACAGCAGCACATGACATCATGGAGAACCCAGGAACTAGAGCTATTAAAAACAAAACAAAATAAGTAAGTCTGAAGCTGAAAAATAAAAGAAATTCACTCTGAGCACCAAACACTCCACCGATGCTCTACCGAGGTTTCCCTGTTCACAGCTTTGACCTACTACAGGTAGCTACAGTATGTTGGTCTATCGTGATTCACACAATGTGTATGCAGGTTGCTTAGGATATCAAACAGCTTGGCTTGGACGACGGAAAACCGTTTTGACCCATAGACAATCAGGGGAAAAGCACAATTTCAAAAGTGTCACACAATTGGAGGGTGAATTGTAGGCTGCAATCACACCCTGTCCATTGCCACTCAACAATGCTTTTATGAGCCATCTAAAATACAGTATAGTGTTTCTCGGCAACGGCCAGACGGATCATGACGAGGGGCGGGAGGTGTGTTGTGTACCTCATTTCAAGTTGGCTTGTGAATTTTCATAGATTTTTATTAGTGGCATATTGAATTTAACATTGAGCTTCAACCAATGCATATACATATAACGTAATTCATATAATAACATCATAAATAGTTGATGTACATCTAGGTTTGCAAAGCTACTGGTACTTTACCAAAGTTACCGGAATCATCAGTAATCTATGGTAATCTATCGTAATTTATACTTGAATAACTTGTAAAAAATGTATTAATTTATATCTGTGTCCACATTGTCCATGAGTTTCTAGTAGAGAAAATTGCCTAATTAATGAAAATAGCATTTCATCAACAATTAACTCTGCAACTCGTCCAGCTAATGAGCTTTTTCCACAACTGCCACCAGTTTGATGGCAAAACATTGACAACAAATACATATTGACATAGTAAAATTTTAAAAAGTGTATAAATATATATATATATATAAAGGATGTGTCATGCTGAAACACTCATATTAAACACCAGTGGTAATCACTAAGTTAAAGGTTTATATTTAGGTTTTACAGCATTGTCATTCCATTTTTTATTTGAAATTGTAATGATTTCTGTGACATATTTTACATGTGATAAGGCCACACCTAGGGCCAGAGATAATTACAGACACCTGCAAAAATCTATATCAAATCCTTGAAAGATACAAAAATTCTGGTATATATCAATAATAATTAGCACTGTAATGTTCCCTCTCTCTTACCGTAGACGTGGACGTTCTTGGTGTCCTGCACCATGGAGCGTCCGTTAGAGGCCTGGACGGTGACAGACACCTCTCCTTCCTCAGGGAACCTCGTTATCAGACTGTTCCCCAGGGACATCTTGGGCTGAATGGGACGCATTAAAACACATTGATTCGTTCACCAGTGTTAAGCTTAGCTTTTTTCTCTTCACAGTGAGAATTTGGCCTACGGCTCAGATCAACCCTTGAGGTTTAGCTTCCATCACCTACTGGAGAAACATTTAAACCTGTAGGTTGTGTGTGTGTATGGTGTGTGTTAGTATACATTACCTGTAGGTTGTGTGTGAGTAAGGTGTGTGTGTGTGTGTATGGTGTGTGTTAGTATACATTACCTGTAGGTTATGTGTGTGTAAGGTGTGTGTCAGTATACATTACCTGTAGGTTATGTGTGTGTCAGTATACATTACATGTAGGTTGTGTGTGTGTGTGTGTGTGTGTGTGTGTGTGTGTGTGTGTGTGTGTGTGTGTGTGTGTGTGTGTGTGTGTGTGTGTGTGTGTGTGTGTGTGTGTGTGTGTGTGTGTGTGTGTGTGTGTAGGTGTGTGTGTGTGTGTGTGAGGTGTGTGTGTGTGTGTGTGTGTGTGTGTGTGTGTGTGTGTGTGTGTGTGTGTGTGTGTGTGTGTGTGTGTGTGTGTGTGTGTGTGTGTGTGTGTGTGTGTGTGTCAGTATACATTACCTGCAGGTTGTCTCCTGTCCACCAGTAGAAGACAGTCAGGTTGGCCTCAAAGGGAAGCACCACAGCTGTCAGGTTGACTTCCTGGTTAATCCCGGCGATGGGAACTACTTCTAGGTGAACTTCCTGTAGAGGGGCTGTGACCTGGATATATATGGTGGCCTGATCGTGTCCGGCAACGTTCTCAGCCTTGACGGTGACGCGGTAGACTCCCTGCTGTTCGTAGCGGTGCTGGATGGGTTCGTCTGTCACCGTCAGGTTCTGGTAGATGGCCCTCATCCCGTCCCCCAGATCCACCTGGTACTTAGTGCTGCTGGTGTCACCCTGGGTGAGGGAGGAGGTACAGGAAGAGAACGTCACTGAACTGAGAACTGAGATAAACTAATGCTCTATTTCATCTAGTTGCAGTTATAAGGAGTCTCGTGTGAGTCATCATAAACTGGCATTCGGAAAACAGGGGGAAATCTCTTTTTATTTATTTATTTACTTTATTTCACCTTTATTTAACCAGGTAGGCCAGTTGAGAACACCTTCATTTAACCAGGTAGGCCAGTTGAGAACACCTTTATTTAACCAGGTAGGCTAGTTGAGAACACCTTTATTTAACCAGGTAGCCTAGTTGAGAACACCTTTATTTAACCAGGTAGGCTAGTTGAGAACACCTTTATTTAACCAGGTAGGCTAGTTGAGAACACCTTTATTTAACCAGGTAGGCTAGTTGAGAACACCTTTATTTAACCAGGTAGGCTAGTTGAGAACACCTTTATTTAACCAGGTAGGCCAGTTGAGAACACCTTTATTTAACCAGGTAGGCTAGTTGAGAACACCTTTATTTAACCAGGCAGGCCAGTTGAGAACACCTTTATTTAACCAGGTAGGCTAGTTGAGAACACCTTTATTTAACCAGGTAGGCTAGTTGAGAACACCTTTATTTAACCAGGTAGGCCAGTTGAGAACACCTTTATTTAACCAGGTAGGCTAGTTGAGAACACCTTTATTTAACCAGGTAGGCTAGTGGAGAACACCTTTATTTAACCAGGTAGGCTAGTTGAGAACACCTTTATTTAACCAGGTAGGCCAGTTGAGAACACCTTTATTTAACCAGGTAGGCTAGTTGAGAACACCTTTATTTAACCAGGCAGGCCAGTTGAGAACACCTTTATTTAACCAGGTAGGCTAGTTGAGAACACCTTTATTTAACCAGGTAGGCCAGTTGAGAACACCTTTATTTAACCAGGTAGGCTAGTTGAGAACACCTTTATTTAACCAGGTAGACTAGTTGAGAACACCTTTATTTAACCAGGTAGGCTAGTTGAGAACACCTTTATTTAACCAGGTAGGCTAGTTGAGAACACCTTTATTTAACCAGGTAGGCTAGTTGAGAACACCTTTATTTAACCAGGTAGGCCAGTTGAGAACACCTTTATTTAACCAGGTAGGCTAGTTGAGAACACCTTTATTTAACCAGGTAGGCTAGTTGAGAACACCTTTATTTAACCAGGTAGGCTAGTTGAGAACACCTTTATTTAACCAGGTAGGCTAGTTGAGAACACCTTTATTTAACCAGGTAGGCTAGTTGAGAACACCTTTATTTAACCAGGTAGGCTAGTTGAGAACACCTTTATTTAACCAGGTAGGCTAGTTGAGAACACCTTTATTTAACCAGGTAGGCTAGTTGAGAACAGCTTTATTTAACCAGGTAGGCCAGTTGAGAACACCTTTATTTAACCAGGTAGGCTAGTTGAGAACACCTTTATTTAACCAGGTAGGCTAGTTGAGAACACCTTTATTTAACCAGGTAGGCTAGTTGAGAACACCTTTATTTAACCAGGTAGGCTAGTTGAGAACACCTTTATTTAACCAGGTAGGCTAGTTGAGAACACCTTTATTTAACCAGGTAGGCCAGTTGAGAACACCTTTATTTAACCAGGTAGGCTAGTTGAGAACACCTTTATTTAACTAGGTAGGCCAGTTGAGAACAAGTTCTCATTTACAACTGTGACCTGGCCAAGATAAAGCAAAGCAGTTCGACACATACAACAACACAGAGTTACACATGGAGTAAAACAAACATACAGTCAATAATACAGTAGAAAAATAAGTCTATATACGATGTGAGCAAGTGAGGTGAGATAAGGGAGGTAAAGGCAAAAAAAGTCCATGGTGGCGAAGTAAATACAATTATAGCAAGTAAAACACTGGAATGGTAGATTTGCAGTGGAAGAATGTGCAAAGTAGAGATAGAAATAATGGGGTGCAAAGGAGCAAAATAAATAAATACAGTAGGGGAAGAGGTAGTTGTTTGGGCTAAATTATAGGTGGGCTATGTACAGGTGCAGTAATCTGTGAGCTGCTCTGACAGCTGGTGCTTAAAGCTAGTGAGGGAGATAAGTGTTTCCAGTTTCAGAGATTTTTGTAGTTCATTCCAGTCATTGTCAGCAGAGAACTGGAAGGAGAGGCGGCCAAAGGATGAATTGGTTTTGGGGGTGACCAGAGAGATATACCTGCTGGAGCGTGTGCTACAGGTGGGTGCTGCTAGGGTGACCAGCGAGCTGAGATAAGGGAGGACTTTACCTAGCAGGGTCTTGTAGATGACATGTAGCCAGTGGGTTTGGCGACGAGTATGAAGGCGAGGGCCAGCCAACGAGAGCATACAGGTCGCAGTGGTGGGTAGTATATGGGGCTTTGGTGACAAAACAGATGGCACTGTGATAGACTGCATCCAATTTATTGAGTAGGGTATTGGAGGCTATTTTGTAAATGACATGGCCCGAAGTCCAGGATAGGTAGGATGGTCATGTTTGGCAGCATGAGTGAAGGATGCTTTGTTTCGAAATAGGAAGCCAATTCTAGATTTAACTTTGGATTGGAGATGTTTGATGTGAGTCTGGAAGGAGAGTTTACAGTCTAACCAGACACCTAGGTATTTATAGTTGTCCACATATCCACATAAGTCAGAACCGTAGTGATCCTGGACGGGCGGGCAGCTGCAGGCAGTGATCGGTTGAAGCGCATGCATTTAGTTTTACTTGTATTTAAGAGCAGTTGGAGGCCACGGAAGGAGAGTTGTATGGCATTGAAGCTCGTCTGGAGGTTAGTTAACACAGTGTCCAAACAAGGGACAGAAGTATACAGAATGGTGTCGTCTGCGTAGAGGTGGATCAGAGACTCGCCTGGCTATGGCTATTACTAACTGGCTATTGTTACAATCACACAGACAAAGTCACAAAAACACATACATTTACTCCACACAGCCACACACAACAACCTCACCCCCAGGATTTGCTCTCAATTCTGACTTAAGTAAACAGTACCTGCTCCTGGTGGACAATGAAGGTGATGTCATCACCAGGCGCCACAGCCAGCATCTGTCCTTTGATGCCCAGCTGGAGGCCTCTGGGCGGCAGCAGAGGACAGGTGTGCTGCTTGGCGCTCTGCTGCTTGTTCACTCCCCCTTCACACAAGTTGGACACAACCTTCCTGTACCTGCAACACAGCCGTACCAACGTCAGGAAACAGGCTTGAGGTGTCGTACAGGGAGGGTAGAGACGGGTGTACTAAAACAATCATTATGGCCTTTCCTTTATTGAGATAAGGTAGGGAGAGGGAGAGTGGTGAAAGCAATGTGTATGTGTTAGGGTTAGATTTTGGGTTAAGGGTTAGGGAAAATAGGAATTTGAATGAATGGGACTGAATTGGATGTCCCCACAAGGTTAGCTGCACAAGATTGTGTGTGTGTGTGTGTGTGTGTGTGTGTGTGTGTGTGTGTGTGTGTGTGTGTGTGTGTGTGTGTGTGTGTGTGTGTGTGTGTGTGTGTGTGTGTGTGTGTGTGTGTGTGTGTGTGTGTGTGTGTGTGTGTGTGTGTGTGTGTGTGTGTGTGTGTGTGTGTGTGTGTGTGCGTGTGTGTGCGTGTGCGAGTGCTTGCGTGTATACTACTATTCCTCACCCAGTACTGGACTCAAAGTTGTGTCCCTGGTGACAGTCGTCAGGCGGTGAGTCTGGGTTGTGCCAGAAGTCAGCGAAGCATCTATCTCCCTCTGTTTTGAGGCTCTGGGCACGTTCAAACCCATAGTCACTGAACACACAGAGTAAGAGGAGAACGTTACCCCCAGACACTGACCTAAGGCTAGTTAATGTTGCTCCCCCTGATGGTTGAGGCTAGGATTGGAGGATGGTCAACTGGTTCTAGAACAGTAGATAAGGGTAAACTGGTTCTAGAACAGTAGATAAGGGTAAACTGGTCCTAGAACAGTTGATAAGGGTAAACTGGTCCTAGAACAGTAGATAAGGGTAAACTGGTTCTAGAACAGTAGATAAGGGTAAACTGGTTCTAGAACAGTAGATAGGGTAAACTGGTTCTAGAACAGTAGATAAGGGAAAACTGGTCCTAGAACAGTAGATAAGGGTAAACTGGTTCTAGAACAGTAGATAAGAGTAAACTGGTTCTAGAACAGTAGATAAGGGAAAACTGGTCCTAGAACAGTAGATAAGGGTAAGTTCCTTCCAGTTTGCAGAGAAAGGGCAAAGGTCAAATACAGTTCATGAGCTCAATGATCGATAGACACCAACATCACACACGCCAACAGGATCAATATCAATTATCTAGTCTACATACAGCATCGATTGATTGTTTATAGTGAATTACAGTGTTATTCTCATTCAGGAACAGAGTTGGAAATGAAAGATGATCCTCATTGAAAATACTTCTATTGGATTTTCAATTAATCTCCTAAACAGAAAAGGAATCGAAGCCTAACCCTGACTGTGACGCATATCATATTTGTTTATCTCAAGTCTGTACCTTAATAAGTATAGTCTATTGCACTAGAGTGTGTTGGCTCTGGTGTGGTGTCTCACCAGTTGAAGTCTTTCTCGGAGCACTGGCAGGGCTTGGTAGTCAGGGCGGAGGTGTAGCTCCTCCCCTTGATACAGAACGCAGTGTCCTTCCTCTTCCTGAAACTTCTCTCCTGACCCATGATGCACTTCTCTCCCTGAGGAGGGCCAAAAGTATACATTTGCTAACTGTAAAGGTGCAGGATACACACAACATTTTTACAAAGACAGGAGTGTGTGTGTGTGTGTGTGTGTGTGTGTGTGTGTGTGTGTGTGTGTGTGTGTGTGTGTGTGTGTGTGTGTGTGTGTGTGTGTGTGTGTGTGTGTGTGTGTGTGTGTGTGTGTGTGTGTGTGTGTGTGTGTGTGTGTGTTGACTACCTGCAGATCTGTGAGTTTCCAGGAGTCGTAGTCTCCCTCTGTACATTGTCTGGGGAATGACTGTCTGAAGTCCACCTTGACCAGCTCCCAGTCTGACCGATAGCTGATGTGACCGAACACCCTGGAGGGAGAGACACACAGGAGAAATACAGATCTAATATGATCATATCATCACTTTGATGTCTGTTTACTGTCTACTGTCTTAGAAAACTGTAGATATTTCTTCATAAAGACTCGAGACGTGACTCCTGTTCCATATCCACTGTCCACGGTCTCAGCCAACCCCCTCTTTTGGGAACAAGGCAGTCTGAAAGTAGCATTGTGACATGACAGCGCTCCAGCCTGACTCTTTTCATCAGCACTAATGAGTAGGGATCCACTTAAGGGCTCCTGGAAATGATACCTTTCTATAGTCCATACTTTGCATATTAAACACACAGATGCCCCAGTAAATTATGAGGGCCTTCAAAGCCATTGACTGCTCTGCATATAAGATTGGCTTGGCGTTAATGTGTTTTTATAAACTCAAAGGCATTCATAAAAGCATCGAATGATAGAAGATCAAATTGAGTTGTACAATGTATATCCACTAGGTGGCGATATACCATTCAGTAAAAAGGAGGAAATACAAAAATGTACTTGTGTATTTAAAATGGAACAATTCCAAGTCTGCATGTTCTTTAAGGAACAAATTGATGTGAAAACATGGCATCAGTTGTGTTATGTATGCGACAATGTAACCCGGGTGTCTGGTTAGACTGTAAACTCTTCTTCCGGACTCATATCAAACATCTCCAATCCAAAATCGAATCTAGAATCGGCTTTCTATTTTACAACAAAGCCTCCTTCATGCAAGCCGCCAAACTTACACTAGTAAAACTGACTATCCTACCGACCCTCGACTTCGGCGATGTCATCTACAAAATAGCTTCCAATACTCTACTTAGCAAATTGGATGTAGTCTATCACAGTGCCATCCGTTTTGTTACCAAATCAACTTATACCACCCACCACTGCGACCTGTATGCTCTAGTCGGCTGGCCCTCGCTACATATTCGTCGCCAGACCCACTGGCTCCAGGTCATCTATAAGTCTATGCTAGGTTAAGCTCCGCCTTATCTCAGCTCACTGGTCACGATAACAACACCCACCCGTAGCATGCGCTCCAGCAGGTATATCTCACTGGTCATCCCCAAAGCCAACACCTCTTTTGGCCGCCTTTCCTTCCAGTTCTCTGCTGCCAATGCCTGGAACGAATTGCAAAAATCGCTGAAGCTGGAGACTTACATTTCCCTCACTATCTTTAAACATCAGCTATCTGAGCAGCTAGCCGGTCGCTGCAGCTGTACATAGCCCATCTGTAAATAGCCCACCCAATCTACCTACCTCATCCCCATATTGTTTTTATTTACTTTGCTGCTCTTTTTGCACACCAGTATCAGTACTTACACACCATCATCTCTTCACCATCATCTGCTCATTAATCACTCCAGTGTTAATCTGCTAAATTGCAATTACTTTGCTATTATGGCCTATTTATTGCCTTACCTCCTCATGCCATTTGCACACACTGTATATAGACATATAGACTTTTAAAAATATTTTTATACTATACGCTTGTTTATTCCATGTGTAACTCTGTGTTGTTGTTTCTGTCGCACTGCTTTGCTTTATCTTGGCCAGGTCACAGTTGTAAATGAGAACGTGTTCTCAAGTAGCCTACCTGGTTATATAATGGTGAAATATAATAAATAAAAATAAAACCCATTGCAATAGGATTTAACCCATTCTAATAGGATTTAACCCATTCTAATAGGATTTAACCCATTCTAACATGATTTAACCCATTCTAACAGGATTTAACCCATTCTAATAGGATGTAACCCATTCTAACAGGATTTAACCCATTCTAATAGGATGTAACCCATTCTAACAGGATTTAACCCATTCTAATAGGATGTAACCCATTCTAACAGGATTTAACCCATTCTAATAGGATTTAACCCATTCTAATAGGATGTAACCCATTCTAACAGGATTTAACCCATTCTAACAGGATTTAACCAATTCTAACAGGATTTAACCCATTCTAACAGGATGTAACCCATTCTAACAGGATTTAACCCATTCTAATAAGATTTAACCCTTTCTAACAGGATTTAACCCATTCCAATAGGATGTAACCCATTCTAACAGGATTTAACCCATTCCAATAGGATGTAACCCATTCTAAAAGGATTTAACCCATTCTAACAGGATTTAACCCATTCCAATAGGATGTAACCCATTCTAACAGGATTTAACCCATTCCAATAGGATGTAACCCATTCTAAAAGGATTTAACCCATTCTAACAGGATTTAACCAATTCTAACAGGATTTAACCCATTCTAACAGGATTTAACCCATTCTAACAGGATTTAACCCATTCTAATAAGCAGCAAATTCCTTTCTATTGTGAATGGTGGATGTCAGCCCACAAATAAGAGGGTGTTGTGTTATCTCTCTCTCTCTCTCTCTCTCCCTCCCTCCCTCCCCCTCCCTCCCTCCCTCCCTCCCTCCCTCCCTCCCTCCCTCCCTCCCTCCCTCCCTCCCTCCCTCCCTCCCTCCCTCCCTCCCTCCCTCCCTCCCTCCCTCCCTCCCTCTCCTCCCTCTCCCCCTCTCCCTCCTCTCTCTCTCTCTCTCTCTCTCTCTCTCTCTCTCTCTCTCTCTCTGTCAATCTAACATGTGACAAGTCACAGTTTTTACCTCCCAAGGCTCTTGTCATTAGTATGTGAAGAGGACTCTCCCTTCCAGCCTGTCTTTGCTGCTAAGTCCATGGTCAAAGAGTCTTCCACCCTCAAAAATCAAAGTCAGTTGTCCTCTACATGTAAATATACATTTGGAAATTTTAGCTCTTATCCAGAGCGACTTCCAGGAGCAATGAGGGTTAATTGCTTTGCTCAAGGGAACATTGACAGACTTTTCACCTAGTCTACTTGAGGATTCAAACCAGTAGCCCTTCGGTTACTGTCCCAACGATAGGCTACCTGCCGCACTGGAAGCAGATGGGGCATGTGTGTGAGTCTTCCCTGACCATTGTTGTTCTGTTATTTCAGGATTGTGTCCTCTCTCTACACCCCCCTCCACCACCACCATCTCTGTTACACCCCCCTCCACCACCACCACCATCTCTGTTACACCCCCCTCCACCACCACCATCTCTGTTACACCCCCATCCACCACCACCATCTCTGTTACACCCCCTCCACCACCACCACCATCTCTGTTACACCTCCTCCACCCCCTCCACCACCACCATCTCTGTTACACCCCCTCCACCACCACCATCTCTGTTACACCCCCTCCACCACCACCATCTCTGTTACACCCCCCCACCACCACCATCTCTGTTACACCCCCTCCACCACCACCATCTCTGTTACACCCCCACCTCCACCACCACCATCTCTGTTACACCCCACCATCCACCACCACCATCTCTGTTACACCCCCTCCACCACCACCACCACCATCTCTCTTACACCCCTCCACCACCACCATCTCTGTTACAGCCCCCTCCACCACCACCATCATCATCTCTGTTACACCCCACCATCCACCACCACCATCTCTGTTACACATCCCTCCACCATCTCTGTTACTCCTCCCTCCACCACCACCATCTCTGTTACACCCCCCCCCTCCACCACCACCATCTCTGTTACACCTCCCTCCACCACCACCATCTCTGTTACACCCCCCACCACCATCCCCACCCTCCACCATCTCTGTTACACCCCTGTTCTACCATCTCTGTTACACCCCCTCCACCACCACCACACACCATCTCTGTTACACCCCCTCCACCTCCACCATCTCTGTTACACCCCCCCACCATCTCTGTTACACCCCCACCACCATCTCTGTTACACCCCCCACCACCACCACCATCTCTGTTACTCCCTCCCTCCACCATCTCTGTTACACCCCCTCCACCATCTCTGTTACACCCCTTCCACCACCACCATCTCTGTTACTCCTCCCTCCACCATCTCTGTTACACCCCCTCCACCACCACCATCTCTGTTACACCCCCCACCATCTCTGTTACACCCCCTCCACCACCACCATCTCTGTTACTCCTCCCCCCACCATCTCTGTTACACCCCCCCACCATCCACCACCACCATCTCTGTTACTCCTCCCTCCACCATCTCTGTTACACTTCCCTCCACCATCACCATCTCTGTTACACCCCCTCCACCACCACCATCTCTGTTACTCCTCCCTCCACCACCACCATCTCTGTTACCCCTCCCTCCACCATCACCATCTCTGTTACACCCCCTCCACCACCACCATCTCTGTTACTCCTCCCTCCACCATCTCTGTTACCCCTCCCTCCACCATCACCATCTCTGTTACACCCCCTCCACCACCACCATCTCTGTTACTCCTCCCTCCACCATCTCTGTTACACTTCCCTCCACCATCACCATCTCTGTTACACCCCCTCCACCATCACCATCTCTGTTACACCCCCTCCACCACCACCATCTCTGTTACTCCTCCCTCCACCATCTCTGTTACACTTCCCTCCACCATCACCATCTCTGTTACACCCCCTCCACCATCACCATCTCTGTTACACCCCCTCCACCACCACCACCACCACCATCTCTCTTACACCCCCTCCACCACCACCATCTCTCTTACACCCCCTCCAACACCACCATCTCTCTTACCCCCTCCACCACCACCATCTCACCACCACCATCTCTGTTACACCCCCTCCACCACCACCATCTCTGTTACTCCTCCCTCCACCATCTCTGTTACTCCTCCCTCCACCATCTCTGTTACACCCCCTCCACCTCCACCATCTCTGTTACACCCCCCTCCACCACCACCATCTCTGTTACACCTCCCACCACCAGAGAGAGAGAGAGAGAGAGAGAGAGTGTGAAAAGAGGGCAGCAGAACATTTTTAAAAACAGAATAAAACAGAGAAAGAGTGAAAGAATAACCATTCTCTCCACATGTACCATCATCTTCCTCACTCGGGCTAATCAACCACTCAAGAAAATCATGGAGGAAACGACCGTGTCATAAAAACCGGGAAATTGGGCGCTCCACTCCACCTAATGGAGACTGAATTTTGGAGATGAGAAAACCCTGCTGGTGCAAAATATGAGTCCTGGAGAGTCAGCTGATCCATATTCCTTCCCTAAGCCCCTTATTTGCAAGCAGAGGAGCCAGGACTTAGGCAGGGTGAGCAGGCTAGGAATGTGAGCTAAGCAGCAGGTGTCACTGAGACTGCAGGATCAATTCTCAATATCTCCTGGGTGAATCATCGCCTGGCCATTTCATCTGAAGAATAGGCTCAAGCCAATCAGACACCGCAATGTTAAAGTGATAGTGTTAAGAAACCAATCAATTACTTTGTTACTAGTTGAGAGAGTTGCATTAAACCAATGGCAGAACTTTGGAGAAGAGGTGTCCTTGAAATGGGGCCTATTCTCAGACTGCAAATCTCATAATTCCCGTTCCAAATGACTGTATATGGCTCCATCGACGATTATGGAAGACTGCAGGGCACACTCACGTCATGACCAACGTCTCATCTCCCGGCTCGCTCAAAAGTCCGTCCACGAACACTGAGGTGCTTGTGAAGTTGTGGATGGTCCAGGTGCGTCCCTCATCAATACTGAACCTGAGGAGAAAAGACAACAACACAATCTCATCCACCGTATGGATGTATATATATATAGGCTCTTCTCAACAAGCGGCCATCTTGGATGAGATAGAAATGAACAGTATTTCTCATACAGTCTCTCTCATACTCTGTGTATATTATCTAATCTGTCTTTCTAGTGTGTTTCTCATTATATATTAGTAGGGTTCCTGACTAACAGGATGTAATGCCGTCACACAAAACAACTATGCATCGATAACTATCATAACTATAGATTTAACTACATAACTAGATGTCTACTGACCTTAAGTTCTTTCTAAAGAATCTTGGAAAAAGTGAGTCTCCATCTTGGTAGGGTGCCCTGCTGGGCTGTTTGCGGTCATACATGACTTACGGCTCTATAGGTTTTAATAGAACGGCCATCTTGGTAGAGTGCCCTGCTGGGTTGTTTGCGGTCATACATGACTTACGGCTCTATAGGTTTTAATAGAACGGCCATCTTGGAAAGAGGCTCAAAAGACCCTTCATAATATCTTGGTAGTAAGGCTGGGTGTTTAGAAAACATGTTGTATGCGGTTTTATACATGCATCTGAAAGAGGCTCAGATTATCCTCAACTCCTGTCTGAACTGTGACCATGCAGTGAACTGGACCACAAGTCACCAACTGGTCACCAGGCTGTTTCGGCGTGGGCTTGTCTTGAAACACGCCACCAGACGCACACGCTAATGTTTACCAAAGCAAGGACTTTAAAATTAGAGGATAAAATACACAAAGCTAAGCGCTAGCTCGAAG
>NC_060197.1:40344039-40354039 GCF_021184085.1 Oncorhynchus gorbuscha
GTCTGGAATCCCTCACTAGAACGACTGGGGCTGGAATCCCTCACTGGAACGACTAGGGCTGGAATCTCTCACTGGAACGACTAGGGCTGGAATCTCTCATTGGAACGACTAGGGCTGGAATCCCTCACTGCTTCACAGTAATGACTGGGGCTGGAATCCCTCACTAGAACGACTGGGGCTGGAATCCCTCACTGGAACGACTAGGGATGGAATCCCTCACTAGAACGACTAGGGCTGGAATCCCTCACTGGAACGACTAGGGCTGGAATCCCTCACTGCTTCACAGTAATGACTGGGGCTGGAATCCCGCACTGCTTCACAGTAACGACTGGGGCTGGAATCCCTCACTAGAACGACTGGGGCTGGAATCTCTCACTGGAACGACTAGGGCTGGAATCCCTCACTGGAACGACTAGGGCTGGAATCCCTCACTGCTTCACAGTAATGACTGGGGCTGGAATCCCTCACTGCTTCACAGTAATGACTGGGGCTGGAATCCCTCACTAGAACGACTGGGGCTGGAATCTCTCATTGGAACGACTAGGGCTGGAATCCCTCACTGCTTCACAGTAATGACTGGGGCTGGAATCCCTCACTAGAACGACTGGGGCTGGAATCTCTCATTGGAACGACTAGGGCTGGAATCCCTCACTGGAACGACTAGGGCTGTAATCTCTCATTGGAACGACTAGGGCTGGAATCCCTCACTGCTTCACAGTAATAACTGGGGCTGGAATCCCTCACTAGAACGACTGGGGCTGGAATCCCTCACTGGAACGACTAGGGCTGGAATCCCTCACTGGAACGACTAGGGCTGGAATCTCTCATTGGAACGACTAGGGCTGGAATCCCTCACTGCTTCACAGTAATGACTGGGGCTGGAATCCCTCACTAGAACGACTGGGGCTGGAATCCCTCACTGGAACGACTAGGGCTGGAATCCCTCACTGGAACGACTCTCTCTCTCTCTCTCTCTCTCTCTCTCTCTCTCTCTCTCTCTCTCTCTTCTCTCTCTCACAAGAGGGCTGGAATCCCTCACTGGAACGACTAGGGCTGGAATCCCTCACTGCTTCACAGTAATGACTGGGGCTGGAATCGCTCACTAGAACGACTGGAGCTGGAATCCCTCACTGCTTCACAGTAATGACTGGGGCTGGAATCCCTCACTAGAACGACTGGGGCTGGAATCTCTCATTGGAACGACTAGGGCTGGAATCCCTCACTGCTTCACAGTAATGACTGGGGCTGGAATCCCTCACTAGAATGACTGGGGCTGGAATCTCTCATTGGAACGACTAGGGCTGGAATCCCTCACTGGAACGACTAGGGCTGGAATCTCTCATTGGAACGACTAGGGCTGGAATCCCTCACTGCTTCACAGTAATGACTGGGTCTGGAATCCCTCACTAGAACGACTGGGGCTGGAATCCCTCACTGGAACGACTAGGGCTGGAATCTCTCACTGGAACGACTAGGGCTGGAATCTCTCATTGGAACGACTAGGGCTGGAATCCCTCACTGCTTCACAGTAATGACTGGGGCTGGAATCGCTCACTAGAACGACTGGAGCTGGAATCCCTCACTGCTTCACAGTAATGACTGGGGCTGGAATCCCTCACTAGAACGACTGGGGCTGGAATCTCTCATTGGAACGACTAGGGCTGGAATCCCTCACTGCTTCACAGTAATGACTGGGGCTGGAATCCCTCACTAGAATGACTGGGGCTGGAATCTCTCATTGGAACGACTAGGGCTGGAATCCCTCACTGGAACGACTAGGGCTGGAATCTCTCATTGGAACGACTAGGGCTGGAATCCCTCACTGCTTCACAGTAATGACTGGGTCTGGAATCCCTCACTAGAACGACTGGGGCTGGAATCCCTCACTGGAACGACTAGGGCTGGAATCTCTCACTGGAACGACTAGGGCTGGAATCTCTCATTGGAACGACTAGGGCTGGAATCCCTCACTGCTTCACAGTAATGACTGGGGCTGGAATCCCTCACTAGAACGACTGGGGCTGGAATCCCTCACTGGAACGACTAGGGATGGAATCCCTCACTAGAACGACTAGGGCTGGAATCCCTCACTGGAACGACTAGGGCTGGAATCCCTCACTGCTTCACAGTAATGACTGGGGCTGGAATCCCGCACTGCTTCACAGTAACGACTGGGGCTGGAATCCCTCACTAGAACGACTGGGGCTGGAATCTCTCACTGGAACGACTAGGGCTGGAATCCCTCACTGGAACGACTAGGGCTGGAATCCCTCACTGCTTCACAGTAATGACTGGGGCTGGAATCCCTCACTGCTTCACAGTAATGACTGGGGCTGGAATCCCTCACTAGAACGACTGGGGCTGGAATCTCTCATTGGAACGACTAGGGCTGGAATCCCTCACTGCTTCACAGTAATGACTGGGGCTGGAATCCCTCACTAGAACGACTGGGGCTGGAATCTCTCATTGGAACGACTAGGGCTGGAATCCCTCACTGGAACGACTAGGGCTGTAATCTCTCATTGGAACGACTAGGGCTGGAATCCCTCACTGCTTCACAGTAATAACTGGGGCTGGAATCCCTCACTAGAACGACTGGGGCTGGAATCCCTCACTGGAACGACTAGGGCTGGAATCCCTCACTGGAACGACTAGGGCTGGAATCTCTCATTGGAACGACTAGGGCTGGAATCCCTCACTGCTTCACAGTAATGACTGGGGCTGGAATCCCTCACTAGAACGACTGGGGCTGGAATCCCTCACTGGAACGACTAGGGCTGGAATCCCTCACTGGAACGACTAGGGCTGGAATCCCTCACTGGAACGACTAGGGCTGGAATCCCTCACTGCTTCACAGTAATGACTGGGGCTGGAATCGCTCACTAGAACGACTGGAGCTGGAATCCCTCACTGCTTCACAGTAATGACTGGGGCTGGAATCCCTCACTAGAACGACTGGGGCTGGAATCTCTCATTGGAACGACTAGGGCTGGAATCCCTCACTGCTTCACAGTAATGACTGGGGCTGGAATCCCTCACTAGAATGACTGGGGCTGGAATCTCTCATTGGAACGACTAGGGCTGGAATCCCTCACTGGAACGACTAGGGCTGGAATCTCTCATTGGAACGACTAGGGCTGGAATCCCTCACTGCTTCACAGTAATGACTGGGTCTGGAATCCCTCACTAGAACGACTGGGGCTGGAATCCCTCACTGGAACGACTAGGGCTGGAATCTCTCACTGGAACGACTAGGGCTGGAATCTCTCATTGGAACGACTAGGGCTGGAATCCCTCACTGCTTCACAGTAATGACTGGGGCTGGAATCCCTCACTAGAACGACTGGGGCTGGAATCCCTCACTGGAACGACTAGGGCTGGAATCCCTCACTGGAACGACTAGGGCTGGAATCCCTCACTGCTTCACAGTAATGACTGGGGCTGGAATCCCGCACTGCTTCACAGTAACGACTGGGGCTGGAATCCCTCACTAGAACGACTGGGGCTGGAATCTCTCACTGGAACGACTAGGGCTGGAATCCCTCACTGGAACGACTAGGGCTGGAATCCCTCACTGCTTCACAGTAATGACTGGGGCTGGAATCCCTCACTGCTTCACAGTAATGACTGGGGCTGGAATCCCTCACTAGAACGACTGGGGCTGGAATCTCTCATTGGAACGACTAGGGCTGGAATCCCTCACTGCTTCACAGTAATGACTGGGGCTGGAATCCCTCACTAGAATGACTGGGGCTGGAACCCTCACTGCTTCACAGTAACGACTGGGGCTGGAATCCCTCACTGCTTCACTAGAACGACTGGGGATGGAATCCCTTACAATAACCAGCAGTCTAAAGCGTACCTCGACTAAAAGGCCTAACCAACTCCTGTTCACTAGCTAACTAGTTGATTTCTCATAGATGTTTTTCTTCTTCTTAAAACTGCAATGTTGGTTAAGGGTATATAAGTAAGCATTTCACTGTAAGGTCTACCTACACCTGGCGCATGTAAGAAATACAATTTGATTTGAAACTGTAGGGGTTCCCAGTCTTAGTGTCAGCATCTCCACAGGGTGCTGATGAAGTGTCTCATACAGAGAGTAATGCTGTGTTCCTAGGTAAAGCCAAATAACCAGAATGATTGGTCATAATGTAACCATGGCCACTGCAGTAATGACGTAAGAACCACTGTTGCCAGGGCAGTGGTTGTCATGGTTACTCACCTGCGCCCATGATGAGTCCGGGGGCGGAGTCTTTGGTGTGAACGGTCCCTGATACGTAGGGGTTGTCAGCCCAGCGCAGGTGGAGGTGGAGGTGACAGTCAGGCTAGGAGAGGGGACAGAGAGCTGACATGAGTAGGGTTCTCCTCTCTTTCTCTCTCTCTCTCTCTCTCTCTCTCTCTCTCTCTCTCTCTCTCTCTCTCTCTCTCTCTCTCTCTCTCTCTCTCTCTCCCTCTCTCCCTCTCTGCCTCTCCCTCCCATTACTTCTGGCGTCAGCTGTCACAAACGAGGGAGGAGTAATGGGTGTTCTAAAACAAAGTTATGGTTAAACTTTCTCTGTCTGAGGGACCGATGGCTAATAATGACTCAGTCACCCAGCCCTGTAGATGTTCACGAGACCACGGCCTGATTGAATACCTTAAACCTGCACCCTTCTTGCCTTCCACCCAGGAAGTAATCACGTACATGTCAGCAGATTGATGGGTATTAAGCTGCTGCATTGTGGGTAGTGCATGGTTTCCTTACTGATTTGCAGTTGACCGGTTTTCCGTTCATGTCAGTAGTAGGCGGAGCTAGCGGTTCCCAGTCTCGGCCTTTGTTATAGGTGATGAGAGTCCGCACTTTGCCATCCACCTTCTGATTGGCCAGGAAGACCCCCTTGATCCCGCGCACCTGGAAAGCAATGACAACAGACATCTCTGTTATGGTATTGTACTAAAACTGATGTGTGGTCAGTTTGTATGGATCCTAGCTATAGTAAAAGCACATGCTTGTAGAAAAGACTGTTCAGAGATCAGAATGTTGTTTAGTCAGAGACAGAATCACACAGAGTTCTCCAGATACCCATGTCTACAGTGCATTCGGAAAGAATTCAGACCCCTTGACCTTTTCCACATTTTGTTACGTTACAGCCTTATTCTAAAATTGATTTAAAAATATATATTTACACACAATACACAATAATGATGAAGTGAAAACAGGTTTTTAAACATTTTTTGCAAATGTCTAAAAAATAAAAAACAGAAATACCTTATTTATATAAGTATTCAGACCCTTTGCTATGAGACTCATGTGCATCCTGTTTCCATTGATCATCCTTGAGATGTTTCTACAACTTCATTGTCCACCTGTGGTAAATACAATGATTAGACATGATTTGGAAAGGCCTGTCTATATAAGATCCCACAGTTGACAGTGAAGGTCAGAGCAAAAACAAAGCCATGAGGTGGAAGGAATTGTCCGTAAAGAGACAGGATTGTGTCGGAGCACTGATCAGGAGAAGAGTACCAAACATTTCTGCCACATTGAAGGTCCCCAAGAACACAGTGGCCTCATTCTTAAATGGAAGAAGTTTGGAACCACCAAGACTCTTCCTAGAGCGGTCCGCCTGGCCAAACTGGGGCAGAATGACCTTGGTCAGGGAGGTGACCAAGAACCCGATGGTCACTCTGACAGAGCTCCAGAGTTCCTCTGTGGATATGGGAAAATCTTCCAGAAGGACAACCATCTCTGCAGCACTCCCTCAATCAGGCCTTTATGGTAGAGTGGCAAGACAGATGCCACTCCTCATTAAAAGGCAGATGACAGCCATCTTGAAGTTTGCCAATAGGCACTAAAGGACTCTCAGACCATGAGAAACAAGATTCTCTGGTCTGATGAAACCAAGATTGAAGTCTTTGGCCTGAATGCCAAGCGTCACATCTGGAGGAAACCTGGAACCATCTCTACGGTGAAGCACGATGGTGGCAGCATCATGCTGTGGGGATGTTGTCAGCGGCAGGGACTGAGAGACTAGTCAGGATCGAGGCAAAGATGAACGAGGCAGAGTACAGAGAGCTCCTTGATGGAAACCTGCTCCAGAGCACTCAGGACCTCAGAGTAGGGCGAAGGTTCACCTTCCAACAGGACAACGACCCTAAGCACACATCTAAGACAACACAGGAGTGGCTTCGGGACAAGTCTCTGAATGTCCTTGAGTGGCCCAGTCAGAGCCTGGACTTGAACCCGATCGAACATCTCAGGAGAGACCTTAAAATAGCTGTGCGGCGATGCTCCCCATCCAACCTGACAGAGTTTGAGAGGTTCTGCAGAGAAGAATGAGAGAAACTCCCCAAATACAGGTGTGCCAAGCTTGTAGCGTCATACCCAAGAAGACTCGAGGCTGTAATCGCTGCCAAAGGTGCTTCAACAAAGTACTGAGTAAAGGGTCTGAATTCGTATGTAAATGTGATGTTTCTGTTTTAACTTTGTAATAAATTAGAATTTTTTTTTTTTTTAATTAAAAATTGGCTTCGTCATTATGGGGTATTGTGTATAGCTTGATGACGGGAAAAGGTCGTAACATAACAAAATGTGGAAAAAGTCAAGGGGTCTGAATACTTTCCGAAGGTACTGTATAATGGAACTATTATTGCTACTCGGTCAGGGGAGACTCACTTGTCAGCAGGTCCGGTTAAGAGAGACGACCTAAAGGGAATATGGAATAAAACAACCTGTCTAGAAGTCTCTGTCTCACTCTGCAATTCTCTCTATGAAACTCCTATCTACTGTATCTGTGTACCCCTCTGTCTGTCTTGTCTTCCTCTATCTGTACCTGCAACACACCCTCTCTCCTCTCCTTCTCTCTCTCCCTAAGCTTTCCCTCCCTCTCCTTTACTCTCTTTATTTTTCTCCATCTCTCTCACTGTGTGAGGAGAGTGCAGCCTGCTCCGAGGGATGTGTGAGGAGAGTGCAGCCTGCTCCGAGGGATGTGAGAGGAGAGTGCAGCCTGCTCCGAGGGATGTGTGAGGAGAGTGCAGCCTGCTCCGAGGGATGTGTGAGGAGAGTGCAGCCTGCTCCGAGGGATGTGAGAGGAGAGTGCAGCCTGCTCCGAGGGATGTGTGAGGAGAGTGCAGCCTGCTCCGAGGGATGTGTGAGGAGAGTGCAGCCTGCTCCGAGGGATGTGTGAGGAGAGTGCAGCCTGCTCCGAGGGATGTGTGAGGAGAGTGCAGCCTGCTCCGAGGGATGTGAGAGGAGAGTGCAGCCTGCTCCGAGGGATGTGAGAGGAGAGTGCAGCCTGGAGCGAGGGATGTGAGAGGAGAGTGCAGCCTGCTCCGAGGGATGTGAGAGGAGAGTGCAGCCTGCTCCGAGGGATGTGAGAGGAGAGTGCAGCCTGCTCCGAGGGATGTGTGAGGAGAGTGCAGCCTGCTCCGAGGGATGTGTGAGGAGAGTGCAGCCTGGAGCGAGGGATGTGAGAGGAGAGTGCAGCCTGCTCCGAGGGATGTGAGAGGAGAGTGCAGCCTGCTCCGAGGGATGTGAGAGGAGAGTGCAGCCTGCTCCGAGGGATGTGTGAGGAGAGTGCAGCCTGGAGCGAGGGATGTGTGAGGAGAGTGCAGCCTGGAGCGAGGGATGTGAGAGGAGAGTGCAGCCTGGAGCGAGGGATGTGAGAGGAGAGTGCAGCCTGCTCCGAGGGATGTGAGAGGAGAGTGCAGCCTGGAGCGAGGGATGTGAGAGGAGAGTGCAGCCTGGAGCGAGGGATGTGTGAGGAGAGTGCAGCCTGCTCCGAGGGATGTGTGAGGAGAGTGCAGCCTGCTCCGAGGGATGTGTGAGGAGAGTGCAGCCTGCTCCGAGGGATGTGTGAGGAGAGTGCAGCCTGCTCCGAGGGATGTGTGAGGAGAGTGCAGCCTGGAGCGAGGGATGTGAGAGGAGAGTGCAGCCTGGAGCGAGGGATGTGTGAGGAGAGTGCAGCCTGCTCCGAGGGATGTGAGAGGAGAGTGCAGCCTGCTCCGAGGGATGTGTGAGGAGAGTGCAGCCTGCTCCGAGGGATGGAGAGGAGAGTGAGAGGAGAGTGCAGCCTGCTCCGAGGGATGTGTGAGGAGAGTGCAGCCTGGAGCGAGGGATGTGTGAGGAGAGTGCAGCCTGGAGCGAGGGATGTGAGAGGAGAGTGCAGCCTGCTCCGAGGGATGTGAGAGGAGAGTGCAGCCTGGAGCGAGGGATGTGAGAGGAGAGTGCAGCCTGCTCCGAGGGATGTGTGAGGAGAGTGCAGCCTGGAGCGAGGGATGTGTGAGGAGAGTGCAGCCTGGAGCGAGGGATGTGAGAGGAGAGTGCAGCCTGCTCCGAGGGATGTGAGAGGAGAGTGCAGCCTGCTCCGAGGGATGTGAGAGGAGAGTGCAGCCTGCTCCGAGGGATGTGTGAGGAGAGTGCAGCCTGGAGCGAGGGATGTGAGAGGAGAGTGCAGCCTGCTCCGAGGGATGTGTGAGGAGAGTGCAGCCTGGAGCGAGGGATGTGAGAGGAGAGTGCAGCCTGCTCCGAGGGATGTGTGAGGAGAGTGCAGCCTGCTCCGAGGGATGTGAGAGGAGAGTGCAGCCTGCTCCGAGGGATGTGAGAGGAGAGTGCAGCCTGCTCCGAGGGATGTGAGAGGAGAGTGCAGCCTGCTCCGAGGGATGTGTGAGGAGAGTGCAGCCTGGAGCGAGGGATGTGTGAGGAGAGTGCAGCCTGCTCCGAGGGATGTGAGAGGAGAGTGCAGCCTGCTCCGAGGGATGTGTGAGGAGAGTGCAGCCTGCTCCGAGGGATGTGTGAGGAGAGTGCAGCCTGCTCCGAGGGATGTGTGAGGAGAGTGCAGCCTGCTCCGAGGGATGTGAGAGGAGAGTGCAGCCTGCTCCGAGGGATGTGTGAGGAGAGTGCAGCCTGCTCCGAGGGATGTGTGAGGAGAGTGCAGCCTGCTCCGAGGGATGTGAGAGGAGAGTGCAGCCTGGAGCGAGGGATGTGAGAGGAGAGTGCAGCCTGGAGCGAGGGATGTGTGAGGAGAGTGCAGCCTGCTCCGAGGGATGCCTGCTCCGAGGGATGTGTGGAGAGTGCAGCCTGCTCCGAGGGATGTGTGAGGAGAGTGCAGCCTGCTCCGAGGGATGTGAGAGGAGAGTGCAGCCTGGAGCGAGGGATGTGAGAGGAGAGTGCAGCCTGGAGCGAGGGATGTGAGAGGAGAGTGCAGCCTGGAGCGAGGGATGTGAGAGGAGAGTGCAGCCTGGAGCGAGGGATGTGTGAGGAGAGTGCAGCCTGCTCCGAGGGATGTGTGAGGAGAGTGCAGCCTGCTCCGAGGGATGTGTGAGGGAGAGTGCAGCCTGGAGCGAGGGATGTGAGAGAGAGAGTGCAGCCTGGAGCGAGGGATGTGAGAGGAGAGTGCAGCCTGCTCCGAGGGATGTGAGAGGAGAGTGCAGCCTGCTCCGAGGGATGTGAGAGGAGAGTGCAGCCTGCTCCTGCAGCCTGCCGAGGGATGTGAGAGGAGAGTGCAGCCTGGAGCGAGGGATGTGTGAGGAGAGTGCAGCCTGCTCCGAGGGATGTGAGAGGAGAGTGCAGCCTGCTCCGAGGGATGTGAGAGGAGAGTGCAGCCTGCTCCGAGGGATGTGAGAGGAGAGTGCAGCCTGGAGCGAGGGATGTGAGAGGAGAGTGCAGCCTGGAGCGAGGGATGTGTGAGGAGAGTGCAGCCTGGAGCGAGGGATGTGAGAGGAGAGTGCAGCCTGCTCCGAGGGATGTGAGAGGAGAGTGCAGCCTGCTCCGAGGGATGTGAGAGGAGAGTGCAGCCTGCTCCGAGGGATGTGTGAGGAGAGTGCAGCCTGGAGCGAGGGATGTGTGAGGAGAGTGCAGCCTGCTCCGAGGGATGTGAGAGGAGAGTGCAGCCTGCTCCGAGGGATGTGAGAGGAGAGTGCAGCCTGCTCCGAGGGATGTGTGAGGAGAGTGCAGCCTGGAGCGAGGGATGTGTGAGGAGAGTGCAGCCTGCTCCGAGGGATGTGAGAGGAGAGTGCAGCC
>NC_060197.1:40356344-40408612 GCF_021184085.1 Oncorhynchus gorbuscha
GTAACTCAGTGTTCTATTACTTTAATTAAACTATAGTGTTCTATTACTGTAACTCAGTGTTCTATTACTGTAACTCAACTATAGTGTTCTATTACTGTAACTCAGTGATCTATTACTGTAACTCAACTATAGTGTCCTATTACTGTAACTCAGTGATCTATTACTGTAACTCAACTATAGTGTTCTATTACTGTAACTAATCTATAGTGTTCTATTAGTGTAACTCAGTGATCTATTACTGTAACTCAACTATAGTGTTCTATTACTGTAATTCAACTATAGTGTTCTATTACTGTAACTCAGTGTTCTATTACTGTAACTCAACTATAGTGTTCTATTACTGTAACTCAACTATAGTGTTCTATTACTGTAACTCAGTGTTCTATTACTGTAACTCAACTATAGTGTTCTATTACTGTAGCTCAGTGTTCTATTACTGTAACTCAGTGTTCCATTACTGTAACTCAATTATAGTGTTCTATTACTTTAATTAAACTATAGTGTTCTATTACTGTAACTCAGTGTTCTATTACTGTAACTCAACTATAGTGTTCTATTACTGTAACTCAGTGTTCTATTACTGTAACTCAACTATAGTGTTCTATTACTGTAACTCAGTGATCTATTACTGTAACTCAACTATAGTGTTCTATTACTGTAACTCAGTGATCTATTACTGTAACTCAACTATAGTGTTCTATTACTGTAACTCAGTGTTCTATTACTGTAACTCAACTATAGTGTTTTATTACTGTAACTCAACTATAGTGTTCTATTACTGTAACTCAACTATAGTGGTCTATTACTGTAACTCAGTGTTCTATTAATGTAACTCAACTATAGTGTTCTATTACTGTAACTCAACTATAGTGTTCTATTACTGTTACTCAGTTTTCTATTAATGTAACTCAGTGTTTTATTACTGTAACTCATCTATAGTGTTCAATTACTGTACCTCAGTGTTCCATTACTGTAACTCAACTGTAGTGTTATATTACTGTAACTCAACTATAGTGTTCTATTACTGTAACTCAGTGATCTATTACTGTAACTCAACTATAGTGTTCTATTACTGTAACTCAACTATAGTGTTCTATTACTGTAACTCAGTGTTCTATTACTGTAACTCGACTATAGTATTCTATTACGGTAACTCAACTATAGTGTTCTATTACTGTAACTCAACTATAGTGTTCTATTACTGTAACTCAGTGTTCTATTACTGTAACTCAACTATAGTGTTCTATTACTGTAACTCATCTGTAGTGTTCTATTACTGTAACTCAGTGTTCTATTACTGTAACGCAACTATAGTGTTCTATTACTGTAGCTCAGTGTTCTATTACTGTAACTCAGTGTTCCATTACTGTAACTCAATTATAGTGTTCTATTACTGTAACTCACTATAGTGTTCTATTACTGTAACTTAACTATAGTGTTCTATTACTATAACTCAGTGTTCTATTAATGTAACTCAACTAAAGTGTTCTATTACTGTAACTCAGTGTTCTATTACTGTAACTCAACTATAGTGTTCTAGTAGGTCAGTGTTCTATTACTGTAACTCAGTGTTCTATTACTGTAACTCAACTATAGTGTTTTATTACTGTAACTCAGTGTTCAATTACTTTAATTAAACTATAGTGTTCTATTACTGTAACTCAGTGTTCTATTACTGTAACTCAATTATAGTGTTCTATTACTGTAACTCAGTGTTCTATTACTGTAACTCAACTATAGTGTTTTATTACTGTAACTCAGTGTTCTATTACTTTAATTAAACTATAGTGTTCTATTACTGTAACTCAGTGTTCTATTACTGTAACTCAACTATAGTGTTCTATTACTGTAACTCAGTGATCTATTACTGTAACTCAACTATAGTGTCCTATTATTGTAACTCATTGATCTATTACTGTAACTCAACTATAGTATTCTATTACTGTTACTAATCTATAGTGATCTATTACTGTAACTCAACTATAGTGTTCTATTACTGTAATTCAACTATAGTGTTCTATTACTGTAACTCAGTGTTCTATTACTGTAACTCAACTATAGTGTTCTATTACTGTAACTCAACTATAGTGTTCTATTACTGTAACTCAGTGTTCTATTACTGTAACTCAACTATAGTGTTCTATTACTGTAGCTCAGTGTTCTATTACTGTAACTCAGTGTTCCATTACTGTAACTCAATTATAGTGTTCTATTACTTTAATTAAACTATAGTGTTCTATTACTGTAACTCAGTGTTCTATTACTTTAACTCAACTATAGTGTTCTATTACTGTAACTCAGTGATCTATTACTGTAACTCAACTATAGTGTTCTATTACTGTAACTCAGTGATCTATTACTGTAACTCAACTATAGTGTTCTATTACTGTAACTCAGTGTTCTATTACTGTAACTCAACTATAGTGTTTTATTACTGTAACTCAACTATAGTGTTCTATTACTGTAACTCAACTATAGTGGTCTATTACTGTAACTCAGTGTTCTATTAATGTAACTCAACTATAGTGTTCTATTACTGTTACTCAGTTTTCTATTAATGTAACTCAGTGTTTTATTACTGTAACTCAACTATAGTGTTTTATTACTGTAACTCAACTATCGTGTTATATTACTGTAACTCAACTATAGTGGTCTATTACTGTAACTCAGTGTTCTATTAATGTAACTCAACTATAGTGTTCTATTACTGTAACTCAACTATAGTGTTCTATTACTGTTACTCAGTTTTCTATTAATGTAACTCAGTGTTTTATTACTGTAACTCATCTATAGTGTTCAATTACTGTACCTCAGTGTTCCATTACTGTAACTCAACTGTAGTGTTATATTACTGTAACTCAACTATAGTGTTCTATTACTGTAACTCAGTGATCTATTACTGTAACTCAACTATAGTGTTCTATTACTGTAACTCAACTATAGTGTTCTATTACTGTAACTCAGTGTTCTATTACTGAAACTCGACTATAGTATTCTATTACGGTAACTCAACTATAGTGTTCTATTACTGTAACTCATCTGTAGTGTTCTATTACTGTAGCTCAGTGTTCTATTACTGTAACTCAACTATAGTGTTCTATTACTGTAGCTCAGTGTTCTATTACTGTAACTCAGTGTTCCATTACTGTAACTCAATTATAGTGTTCTATTACTGTAACTCGACTATAGTGTTTTATTACTGTAACTCAGTGTTCTATTACTGTAAGTCAACTATAGTGTTCTATTACTGTAACTCAACTATAGTGTTTTATTACTGTCACTCAACTATAGTGTTCTATTACTGTAACTCAGTGATCTATTACTGTAACTCAACTATAGGGTTCTATTACTGTAACTCAACTATAGTGTTCTATTACTGTAACTCATCTATAGTGTTTTATCACTGTAAATCAACTATAGTGTTTTATCACTGTAACTCAACTATAGTGTTCTATTACTGTAACTCAACTATAGTGTTATATTACTGTAACTCAACTATAGTGTTCAATTACTGTAACTCAACTATAGTGTTCAATTACTGTAACTTAACTATAGTGTTATTTTACTGTAACTCAGTGTTCTATTATTGTATCTCAACTATAGTGTTCTATTACTATAACTCAGTGATCTATTACTGTAACTCAACTATAGTGTTCTATTACTGTTACTCAGTGTTCTATTACTGTAACTCAACTATAGTGTTCTATTACTGTTACTCAGTGTTCTATTACTGTAACTCAAATATAGTGTTCTATTACTGTAACTCAGTGTTCCTTTACTGTAACTCAACTATAGTGTTCTATTACTGTAACTCAACTATAGTGTTATTTTACTGTAACTCTGTGTTCTATTACTGTTACTCAGTGTTCTATTACTGTAACTCAACTATAGTGTTCTATTACTGTAACTCAGTGTTCTATTACTTTAATTAAACTATAGTGTTCTATTACTGTAACTCAGTGTTCTATTACTGTAACTCAACTATAGTGTTCTATTACTGTAACTCAGTGATCTATTACTGTAACTCAACTATAGTGTCCTATTATTGTAACTCAGTGATCTATTACTGTAACTCAACTATAGTATTCTATTACTGTTACTAATCTATAGTGATCTATTACTGTAACTCAACTATAGTGTTCTATTACTGTAATTCAACTATAGTGTTCTATTACTGTAACTCAGTGTTCTATTACTGTAACTCAACTATAGTGTTCTATTACTGTAACTCAACTATAGTGTTCTATTACTGTAACTCAGTGTTCTATTACTGTAACTCAACTATAGTGTTCTATTACTGTAGCTCAGTGTTCTATTACTGTAACTCAGTGTTCCATTACTGTAACTCAATTATAGTGTTCTATTACTTTAATTAAACTATAGTGTTCTATTACTGTAACTCAGTGTTCTATTACTGTAACTCAACTATAGTGTTCTATTACTGTAACTCAGTGATCTATTACTGTAACTCAACTATAGTGTTCTATTACTGTAACTCAGTGATCTATTACTGTAACTCAACTATAGTGTTCTATTACTGTAACTCAGTGTTCTATTACTGTAACTCAACTATAGTGTTTTATTACTGTAACTCAACTATAGTGTTCTATTACTGTAACTCAACTATAGTGGTCTATTACTGTAACTCAGTGTTCTATTAATGTAACTCAACTATAGTGTTCTATTACTGTTACTCAGTTTTCTATTAATGTAACTCAGTGTTTTATTACTGTAACTCAACTATAGTGTTTTATTACGTAACTCAACTATCGTGTTATATTACTGTAACTCAACTATAGTGGTCTATTACTGTAACTCAGTGTTCTATTAATGTAACTCAACTATAGTGTTCTATTACTGTAACTCAACTATAGTGTTCTATTACTGTTACTCAGTTTTCTATTAATGTAACTCAGTGTTTTATTACTGTAACTCATCTATAGTGTTCTATTACTGTACCTCAGTGTTCCATTACTGTAACTCAACTGTAGTGTTATATTACTGTAACTCAACTATAGTGTTCTATTACTGTAACTCAGTGATCTATTACTGTAACTCAACTATAGTGTTCTATTACTGTAACTCAACTATAGTGTTCTATTACTGTAACTCAGTGTTCTATTACTGAAACTCGACTATAGTATTCTATTACGGTAACTCAACTATAGTGTTCTATTACTGTAACTCAACTATAGTGTTCTATTACTGTAACTCAGTGTTCTATTACTGTAACTCAACTATAGTGTTCTATTACTGTAACTCATCTGTAGTGTTCTATTACTGTAACTCAGTGTTCTATTACTGTAACTCAACTATAGTGTTCTATTACTGTAGCTCAGTGTTCTATTACTGTAACTCAGTGTTCCATTACTGTAACTCAATTATAGTGTTCTATTACTGTAACTCACTATAGTGTTTTATTACTGTAACTCAGTGTTCTATTACTGTAAGTCAACTATAGTGTTCTATTACTGTAACTCAACTATAGTGTTTTATTACTGTCACTCAACTATAGTGTTCTATTACTGTAACTCAGTGATCTATTACTGTAACTCAACTATAGGGTTCTATTAATGTAACTCATCTATAGTGTTCTATTACTGTAACTCAGTGTTCTATTACTGTAACTCAACTATAGTGTTCTATTACTGTAACTCAACTATAGTGTTTTATTACTGTCACTCAACTATAGTGTTCTATTACTGTAACTCAACTATAGTGTTCTATTACTGTAACTCATCTATAGTGTTTTATCACTGTAAATCAACTATAGTGTTTTATCACTGTAACTCAACTATAGTGTTCTATTACTGTAACTCAACTATAGTGTTATATTACTGTAACTCAACTATAGTGTTCAATTACTGTAACTCAACTATAGTGTTCAATTACTGTAACTCAACTATAGTGTTATTTTACTGTAACTCAGTGTTCTATTATTGTATCTCAACTATAGTGTTCTATTACTATAACTCAGTGATCTATTACTGTAACTCAACTATAGTGTTCTTTTACTGTTACTCAGTGTTCTATTACTGTAACTCAACTATAGTGTTCTATTACTGTTACTCAGTGTTCTATTACTGTAACTCAAATATAGTGTTCTATTACTGTAACTCAGTGTTCCTTTACTGTAACTCAACTATAGTGTTCTATTACTGTAACTCAACTATAGTGTTATTTTACTGTAACTCTGTGTTCTATTACTGTTACTCAGTGTTCTATTACTGTAACTCAACTATAGTGTTCTATTACTGTAACTCAGTGTTCTATTACTTTAATTAAACTATAGTGTTCTATTACTGTAACTCAGTGTTCTATTACTGTAACTCAACTATAGTGTTCTATTACTGTAACTCAGTGATCTATTACTGTAACTCAACTATAGTGTCCTATTATTGTAACTCAGTGATCTATTACTGTAACTCAACTATAGTATTCTATTACTGTTACTAATCTATAGTGATCTATTACTGTAACTCAACTATAGTGTTCTATTACTGTAATTCAACTATAGTGTTCTATTACTGTAACTCAGTGTTCTATTACTGTAACTCAACTATAGTGTTCTATTACTGTAACTCAACTATAGTGTTCTATTACTGTAACTCAGTGTTCTATTACTGTAACTCAACTATAGTGTTCTATTACTGTAGCTCAGTGTTCTATTACTGTAACTCAGTGTTCCATTACTGTAACTCAATTATAGTGTTCTATTACTTTAATTAAACTATAGTGTTCTATTACTGTAACTCAGTGTTCTATTACTGTAACTAAACTATAGTGTTCTATTACTGTAACTAAGTGTTCTATTACTGTAACTCAACTATAGTGTTCTATTACTGTAACTCAGTGATCTATTACTGTAACTCAACTATAGTGTTCTATTACTGTAACTCAGTGTTCTATTACTGTAACTCAACTATAGTGTTTTATTACTGTAACTCAACTATAGTGTTCTATTACTGTAACTCAACTATAGTGGTCTATTACTGTAACTCAGTGTTCTATTAATGTAACTCAACTATAGTGTTCTATTACTGTAACTCAACTATAGTGTTCTATTACTGTTACTCAGTTTTCTATTAATGTAACTCAGTGTTTTATTACTGTAACTCAACTATAGTGTTTTATTACTGTAACTCAACTATCGTGTTATATTACTGTAACTCAACTATAGTGGTCTATTACTGTAACTCAGTGTTCTATTAATGTAACTCAACTATAGTGTTCTATTACTGTAACTCAACTATAGTGTTCTATTACTGTTACTCAGTTTTCTATTAATGTAACTCAGTGTTTTATTACTGTAACTCATCTATAGTGTTCAATTACTGTACCTCAGTGTTCCATTACTGTAACTCAACTGTAGTGTTATATTACTGTAACTCAACTATAGTGTTCTATTACTGTAACTCAGTGATCTATTACTGTAACTCAACTATAGTGTTCTATTACTGTAACTCAACTATAGTGTTCTATTACTGTAACTCAGTGTTCTATTACTGAAACTCGACTATAGTATTCTATTACGGTAACTCAACTATAGTGTTCTATTACTGTAACTCATCTGTAGTGTTCTATTACTGTAACTCAGTGTTCTATTACTGTAACTCAACTATAGTGTTCTATTACTGTAGCTCAGTGTTCTATTACTGTAACTCAGTGTTCCATTACTGTAACTCAATTATAGTGTTCTATTACTGTAACTCGACTATAGTGTTTTATTACTGTAACTCAGTGTTCTATTACTGTAAGTCAACTATAGTGTTCTATTACTGTAACTCAACTATAGTGTTTTATTACTGTCACTCAACTATAGTGTTCTATTACTGTAACTCAGTGATCTATTACTGTAACTCAACTATAGGGTTCTATTAATGTAACTCATCTATAGTGTTCTATTTCTGTAACTCAGTGTTCTATTACTGTAACTCAACTATAGTGTTCTATTACTGTAACTCAACTATAGTGTTTTATTACTGTCACTCAACTATAGTGTTCTATTACTGTAACTCAACTATAGTGTTCTATTACTGTAACTCATCTATAGTGTTTTATCACTGTAAATCAACTATAGTGTTTTATCACTGTAACTCAACTATAGTGTTCTATTACTGTAACTCAACTATAGTGTTATATTACTGTAACTCAACTATAGTGTTCAATTACTGTAACTCAACTATAGTGTTCAATTACTGTAACTTAACTATAGTGTTATTTTACTGTAACTCAGTGTTCTATTATTGTATCTCAACTATAGTGTTCTATTACTATAACTCAGTGATCTATTACTGTAACTCAACTATAGTGTTCTATTACTGTTACTCAGTGTTCTATTACTGTAACTCAACTATAGTGTTCTATTACTGTTACTCAGTGTTCTATTACTGTAACTCAAATATAGTGTTCTATTACTGTAACTCAGTGTTCCTTTACTGTAACTCAACTATAGTGTTCTATTACTGTAACTCAACTATAGTGTTATTTTACTGTAACTCTGTGTTCTATTACTGTTACTCAGTGTTCTATTACTGTAACTCAACTATAGTGTTCTATTACTGTAACTCAGTGTTCTATTACTTTAATTAAACTATAGTGTTCTATTACTGTAACTCAGTGTTCTATTACTGTAACTCAACTATAGTGTTCTATTACTGTAACTCAGTGATCTATTACTGTAACTCAACTATAGTGTCCTATTATTGTAACTCAGTGATCTATTACTGTAACTCAACTATAGTATTCTATTACTGTTACTAATCTATAGTGATCTATTACTGTAACTCAACTATAGTGTTCTATTACTGTAATTCAACTATAGTGTTCTATTACTGTAACTCAGTGTTCTATTACTGTAACTCAACTATAGTGTTCTATTACTGTAACTCAACTATAGTGTTCTATTACTGTAACTCAGTGTTCTATTACTGTAACTCAACTATAGTGTTCTATTACTGTAGCTCAGTGTTCTATTACTGTAACTCAGTGTTCCATTACTGTAACTCAATTATAGTGTTCTATTACTTTAATTAAACTATAGTGTTCTATTACTGTAACTCAGTGTTCTATTACTGTAACTCAACTATAGTGTTCTATTACTGTAACTCAGTGATCTATTACTGTAACTCAACTATAGTGTTCTATTACTGTAACTCAGTGATCTATTACTGTAACTCAACTATAGTGTTCTATTACTGTAACTCAGTGTTCTATTACTGTAACTCAACTATAGTGTTTTATTACTGTAACTCAACTATAGTGTTCTATTACTGTAACTCAACTATAGTGGTCTATTACTGTAACTCAGTGTTCTATTAATGTAACTCAACTATAGTGTTCTATTACTGTAACTCAACTATAGTGTTCTATTACTGTTACTCAGTTTTCTATTAATGTAACTCAGTGTTTTATTACTGTAACTCAACTATAGTGTTTTATTACGGTAACTCAACTATCGTGTTCTATTACTGTAACTCAGTGTTCTATTACTGAAACTCGACTATAGTATTCTATTACGGTAACTCAACTATAGTGTTCTATTACTGTAACTCAACTATAGTGTTCTATTACTGTAACTCAGTGTTCTATTACTGTAACTCAACTATAGTGTTCTATTACTGTAACTCATCTGTAGTGTTCTATTACTGTAACTCAGTGTTCTATTACTGTAACTCAACTATAGTGTTCTATCACTGTAGCTCAGTGTTCTATTACTGTAACTCAGTGTTCCATTACTGTAACTCAATTATAGTGTTCTATTACTGTAACTCGACTATAGTGTTTTATTACTGTAACTCAGTGTTCTATTACTGTAAGTCAACTATAGTGTTCTATTACTGTAACTCAACTATAGTGTTTTATTACTGTCACTCAACTATAGTGTTCTATTACTGTAACTCAGTGATCTATTACTGTAACTCAACTATAGGGTTCTATTACTGTAACTCATCTATAGTGTTCTATTACTGTAACTCAACTATAGTGTTTTATTACTGTCACTCAACTATAGTGTTCTATTACTGTAACTCAACTATAGTGTTCTATTACTGTAACTCATCTATAGTGTTTTATCACTGTAAATCAACTATAGTGTTTTATCACTGTAACTCAACTATAGTGTTATATTACTGTAACTCAACTATAGTGTTCAATTACTGTAACTCAACTATAGTGTTCAATTACTGTAACTCAACTATAGTGTTATTTTACTGTAACTCAGTGTTCTATTATTGTATCTCAACTATAGTGTTCTATTACTATAACTCAGTGATCTATTACTGTAACTCAACTATAGTGTTCTATTACTGTTACTCAGTGTTCTATTACTGTAACTCAACTATAGTGTTCTATTACTGTTACTCAGTGTTCTATTACTGTAACTCAAATATAGTGTTCTATTACTGTAACTCAGTGTTCCTTTACTGTAACTCAACTATAGTGTTCTATTACTGTAACTCAACTATAGTGTTATTTTACTGTAACTCTGTGTTCTATTACTGTTACTCAGTGTTCTATTACTGTAACTCAACTATAGTGTTCTATTACTGTAACTCAGTGTTCTATTACTTTAATTAAACTATAGTGTTCTATTACTGTAACTCAGTGTTCTATTACTGTAACTCAACTATAGTGTTCTATTACTGTAACTCAGTGATCTATTACTGTAACTCAACTATAGTGTCCTATTATTGTAACTCAGTGATCTATTACTGTAACTCAACTATAGTATTCTATTACTGTTACTAATCTATAGTGATCTATTACTGTAACTCAACTATAGTGTTCTATTACTGTAATTCAACTATAGTGTTCTATTACTGTAACTCAGTGTTCTATTACTGTAACTCAACTATAGTGTTCTATTACTGTAACTCAACTATAGTGTTCTATTACTGTAACTCAGTGTTCTATTACTGTAACTCAACTATAGTGTTCTATTACTGTAGCTCAGTGTTCTATTACTGTAACTCAGTGTTCCATTACTGTAACTCAATTATAGTGTTCTATTACTTTAATTAAACTATAGTGTTCTATTACTGTAACTCAGTGTTCTATTACTGTAACTCAACTATAGTGTTCTATTACTGTAACTAAGTGTTCTATTACTGTAACTCAACTATAGTGTTCTATTACTGTAACTCAGTGATCTATTACTGTAACTCAACTATAGTGTTCTATTACTGTAACTCAGTGTTCTATTACTGTAACTCAACTATAGTGTTTTATTACTGTAACTCAACTATAGTGTTCTATTACTGTAACTCAACTATAGTGGTCTATTACTGTAACTCAGTGTTCTATTAATGTAACTCAACTATAGTGTTCTATTACTGTAACTCAACTATAGTGTTCTATTACTGTTACTCAGTTTTCTATTAATGTAACTCAGTGTTTTATTACTGTAACTCAACTATAGTGTTTTATTACGGTAACTCAACTATCGTGTTATATTACTGTAACTCAACTATAGTGGTCTATTACTGTAACTCAGTGTTCTATTAATGTAACTCAACTATAGTGTTCTATTACTGTAACTCAACTATAGTGTTCTATTACTGTTACTCAGTTTTCTATTAATGTAACTCAGTGTTTTATTACTGTAACTCATCTATAGTGTTCAATTACTGTACCTCAGTGTTCCATTACTGTAACTCAACTGTAGTGTTATATTACTGTAACTCAACTATAGTGTTCTATTACTGTAACTCAGTGATCTATTACTGTAACTCAACTATAGTGTTCTATTACTGTAACTCAACTATAGTGTTCTATTACTGTAACTCAGTGTTCTATTACTGAAACTCGACTATAGTATTCTATTACGGTAACTCAACTATAGTGTTCTATTACTGTAACTCAACTATAGTGTTCTATTACTGTAACTCAGTGTTCTATTACTGTAACTCAACTATAGTGTTCTATTACTGTAACTCTACTGTAGTGTTCTATTACTGTAACTCAGTGTTCTATTACTGTAACTCAACTATAGTGTTCTATTACTGTAGCTCAGTGTTCTATTACTGTAACTCAGTGTTCCATTACTGTAACTCAATTATAGTGTTCTATTACTGTAACTCGACTATAGTGTTTTATTACTGTAACTCAGTGTTCTATTACTGTAACTCAACTATAGTGTTCTATTACTGTAACTCAGTGTTCTATTACTGTAACTCAACTATAGTGTTCTATTACTGTAACTCTACTGTAGTGTTCTATTACTGTAACTCAGTGTTCTATTACTGTAACTCAACTATAGTGTTCTATTACTGTAGCTCAGTGTTCTATTACTGTAACTCAGTGTTCCATTACTGTAACTCAATTATAGTGTTCTATTACTGTAACTCGACTATAGTGTTTTATTACTGTAACTCAGTGTTCTATTACTGTAAGTCAACTATAGTGTTCTATTACTGTAACTCAACTATAGTGTTTTATTACTGTCACTCAACTATAGTGTTCTATTACTGTAACTCAGTGATCTATTACTGTAACTCAACTATAGGGTTCTATTAATGTAACTCATCTATAGTGTTCTATTACTGTAACTCAGTGTTCTATTACTGTAACTCAACTATAGTGTTCTATTACTGTAACTCAACTATAGTGTTTTATTACTGTCACTCAACTATAGTGTTCTATTACTGTAACTCAACTATAGTGTTCTATTACTGTAACTCATCTATAGTGTTTTATCACTGTAAATCAACTATAGTGTTTTATCACTGTAACTCAACTATAGTGTTCTATTACTGTAACTCAACTATAGTGTTATATTACTGTAACTCAACTATAGTGTTCAATTACTGTAACTCAACTATAGTGTTCAATTACTGTAACTCAACTATAGTGTTATTTTACTGTAACTCAGTGTTCTATTATTGTATCTCAACTATAGTGTTCTATTACTATAACTCAGTGATCTATTACTGTAACTCAACTATAGTGTTCTATTACTGTTACTCAGTGTTCTATTACTGTAACTCAACTATAGTGTTCTATTACTGTTACTCAGTGTTCTATTACTGTAACTCAAATATAGTGTTCAATTACTGTACCTCAGTGTTCCATTACTGTAACTCAACTGTAGTGTTATATTACTGTAACTCAACTATAGTGTTCTATTACTGTAACTCAGTGATCTATTACTGTAACTCAACTATAGTGTTCTATTACTGTAACTCAACTATAGTGTTCTATTACTGTAACTCAGTGTTCTATTACTGAAACTCGACTATAGTATTCTATTACGGTAACTCAACTATAGTGTTCTATTACTGTAACTCAACTATAGTGTTCTATTACTGTAACTCAGTGTTCTATTACTGTAACTCAACTATAGTGTTCTATTACTGTAACTCTACTGTAGTGTTCTATTACTGTAACTCAGTGTTCTATTACTGTAACTCAACTATAGTGTTCTATTACTGTAGCTCAGTGTTCTATTACTGTAACTCAGTGTTCCATTACTGTAACTCAATTATAGTGTTCTATTACTGTAACTCGACTATAGTGTTTTATTACTGTAACTCAGTGTTCTATTACTGTAAGTCAACTATAGTGTTCTATTACTGTAACTCAACTATAGTGTTTTATTACTGTCACTCAACTATAGTGTTCTATTACTGTAACTCAGTGATCTATTACTGTAACTCAACTATTAGGTTCTATTAATGTAACTCATCTATAGTGTTCTATTACTGTAACTCAGTGTTCTATTACTGTAACTCAACTATAGTGTTCTATTACTGTAACTCAACTATAGTGTTCTATTACTGTAACTCATCTATAGTGTTTTATCACTGTAAATCAACTATAGTGTTTTATCACTGTAACTCAACTATAGTGTTCTATTACTGTAACTCAACTATAGTGTTATATTACTGTAACTCAACTATAGTGTTCAATTACTGTAACTCAACTATAGTGTTCAATTACTGTAACTCAACTATAGTGTTATTTTACTGTAACTCAGTGTTCTATTATTGTATCTCAACTATAGTGTTCTATTACTATAACTCAGTGATCTATTACTGTAACTCAACTATAGTGTTCTATTACTGTTACTCAGTGTTCTATTACTGTAACTCAACTATAGTGTTCTATTACTGTTACTCAGTGTTCTATTACTGTAACTCAACTATAGTGTTCTATTACTGTAACTCAGTGTTCTATTACTTTAATTAAACTATAGTGTTCTATTACTGTAACTCAGTGTTCTATTACTGTAACTCAACTATAGTGTTCTATTACTGTAACTCAGTGATCTATTACTGTAACTCAACTATAGTGTCCTATTATTGTAACTCAGTGATCTATTACTGTAACTCAACTATAGTATTCTATTACTGTTACTAATCTATAGTGATCTATTACTGTAACTCAACTATAGTGTTCTATTACTGTAATTCAACTATAGTGTTCTATTACTGTAACTCAGTGTTCTATTACTGTAACTCAACTATAGTGTTCTATTACTGTAACTCAACTATAGTGTTCTATTACTGTAACTCAGTGTTCTATTACTGTAACTCAACTATAGTGTTCTATTACTGTAGCTCAGTGTTCTATTACTGTAACTCAGTGTTCCATTACTGTAACTCAATTATAGTGTTCTATTACTTTAATTAAACTATAGTGTTCTATTACTGTAACTCAGTGTTCTATTACTGTAACTCAACTATAGTGTTCTATTACTGTAACTAAGTGTTCTATTACTGTAACTCAACTATAGTGTTCTATTACTGTAACTCAGTGATCTATTACTGTAACTCAACTATAGTGTTCTATTACTGTAACTCAGTGTTCTATTACTGTAACTCAACTATAGTGTTTTATTACTGTAACTCAACTATAGTGTTCTATTACTGTAACTCAACTATAGTGGTCTATTACTGTAACTCAGTGTTCTATTAATGTAACTCAACTATAGTGTTCTATTACTGTAACTCAACTATAGTGTTCTATTACTGTTACTCAGTTTTCTATTAATGTAACTCAGTGTTTTATTACTGTAACTCAACTATAGTGTTTTATTACGGTAACTCAACTATCGTGTTATATTACTGTAACTCAACTATAGTGGTCTATTACTGTAACTCAGTGTTCTATTAATGTAACTCAACTATAGTGTTCTATTACTGTAACTCAACTATAGTGTTCTATTACTGTTACTCAGTTTTCTATTAATGTAACTCAGTGTTTTATTACTGTAACTCATCTATAGTGTTCAATTACTGTACCTCAGTGTTCCATTACTGTAACTCAACTGTAGTGTTATATTACTGTAACTCAACTATAGTGTTCTATTACTGTAACTCAGTGATCTATTACTGTAACTCAACTATAGTGTTCTATTACTGTAACTCAACTATAGTGTTCTATTACTGTAACTCAGTGTTCTATTACTGAAACTCGACTATAGTATTCTATTACGGTAACTCAACTATAGTGTTCTATTACTGTAACTCAACTATAGTGTTCTATTACTGTAACTCAGTGTTCTATTACTGTAACTCAACTATAGTGTTCTATTACTGTAACTCTACTGTAGTGTTCTATTACTGTAACTCAGTGTTCTATTACTGTAACTCAACTATAGTGTTCTATTACTGTAGCTCAGTGTTCTATTACTGTAACTCAGTGTTCCATTACTGTAACTCAATTATAGTGTTCTATTACTGTAACTCGACTATAGTGTTTTATTACTGTAACTCAGTGTTCTATTACTGTAAGTCAACTATAGTGTTCTATTACTGTAACTCAACTATAGTGTTTTATTACTGTCACTCAACTATAGTGTTCTATTACTGTAACTCAGTGATCTATTACTGTAACTCAACTATAGGGTTCTATTAATGTAACTCATCTATAGTGTTCTATTACTGTAACTCAGTGTTCTATTACTGTAACTCAACTATAGTGTTCTATTACTGTAACTCAACTATAGTGTTTTATTACTGTCACTCAACTATAGTGTTCTATTACTGTAACTCAACTATAGTGTTCTATTACTGTAACTCATCTATAGTGTTTTATCACTGTAAATCAACTATAGTGTTTTATCACTGTAACTCAACTATAGTGTTCTATTACTGTAACTCAACTATAGTGTTATATTACTGTAACTCAACTATAGTGTTCAATTACTGTAACTCAACTATAGTGTTCAATTACTGTAACTCAACTATAGTGTTATTTTACTGTAACTCAGTGTTCTATTATTGTATCTCAACTATAGTGTTCTATTACTATAACTCAGTGATCTATTACTGTAACTCAACTATAGTGTTCTATTACTGTTACTCAGTGTTCTATTACTGTAACTCAACTATAGTGTTCTATTACTGTTACTCAGTGTTCTATTACTGTAACTCAAATATAGTGTTCAATTACTGTACCTCAGTGTTCCATTACTGTAACTCAACTGTAGTGTTATATTACTGTAACTCAACTATAGTGTTCTATTACTGTAACTCAGTGATCTATTACTGTAACTCAACTATAGTGTTCTATTACTGTAACTCAACTATAGTGTTCTATTACTGTAACTCAGTGTTCTATTACTGAAACTCGACTATAGTATTCTATTACGGTAACTCAACTATAGTGTTCTATTACTGTAACTCAACTATAGTGTTCTATTACTGTAACTCAGTGTTCTATTACTGTAACTCAACTATAGTGTTCTATTACTGTAACTCTACTGTAGTGTTCTATTACTGTAACTCAGTGTTCTATTACTGTAACTCAACTATAGTGTTCTATTACTGTAGCTCAGTGTTCTATTACTGTAACTCAGTGTTCCATTACTGTAACTCAATTATAGTGTTCTATTACTGTAACTCGACTATAGTGTTTTATTACTGTAACTCAGTGTTCTATTACTGTAAGTCAACTATAGTGTTCTATTACTGTAACTCAACTATAGTGTTTTATTACTGTCACTCAACTATAGTGTTCTATTACTGTAACTCAGTGATCTATTACTGTAACTCAACTATTGGGTTCTATTAATGTAACTCATCTATAGTGTTCTATTACTGTAACTCAGTGTTCTATTACTGTAACTCAACTATAGTGTTCTATTACTGTAACTCAACTATAGTGTTCTATTACTGTAACTCATCTATAGTGTTTTATCACTGTAAATCAACTATAGTGTTTTATCACTGTAACTCAACTATAGTGTTCTATTACTGTAACTCAACTATAGTGTTATATTACTGTAACTCAACTATAGTGTTCAATTACTGTAACTCAACTATAGTGTTCAATTACTGTAACTCAACTATAGTGTTATTTTACTGTAACTCAGTGTTCTATTATTGTATCTCAACTATAGTGTTCTATTACTATAACTCAGTGATCTATTACTGTAACTCAACTATAGTGTTCTATTACTGTTACTCAGTGTTCTATTACTGTAACTCAACTATAGTGTTCTATTACTGTTACTCAGTGTTCTATTACTGTAACTCAAATATAGTGTTCTATTACTGTAACTCAGTGTTCCTTTACTGTAACTCAACTATAGTGTTCTATTACTGTAACTCAACTATAGTGTTATTTTACTGTAACTCTGTGTTCTATTACTGTTACTCAGTGTTCTATTACTGTAACTCAACTATAGTGTTCTATTACTGTAACTCAGTGTTCTATTACTGTAACTCAACTATAGTGTTCTATTACTGTAAGTACAGTGTTCTATTAATGTAACTCAACTATAGTGTTCTATTACTGTTACTCAGTGTTCTATTAATGTAACTCAGTGTTCTATTACTGTAACTCAACTATAGTGTTCTATTAATGTAACTCATCTGTAGTGTTCTATTACTGTAACTCAGTGTTCTATTACTGTAACTCAACTATAGTGTTCTATTACTGTAAGTACAGTGTTCTATTAATGTAACTCAACTATAGTGTTCTATTACTGTTAGTCAGTGTTCTATTAATGTAACTCAGTGTTCTATTACTGTAACTCAACTATAGTGTTCTATTAATGTAACTCATCTGTAGTGTTCTATTACTGTAACTCAGTGTTCTGTTACTGTAACTCAACTATAGTGTTCTATTACTGTAACTCAACTATAGTGTTCAATTACTGTAACTCAACTATAGTGTTATTTTACTATAACTCAGTGTTCTATTATTGTATCTCAACTATAGTGTTCTATTACTATAACTCAGTGATCTATTACTGTAACTCAACTATAGTGTTCTATTACTGTTACTCAGTGTTCTATTACTGTAACTCAACTATAGTGTTCTATTACTGTTACACAGTGTTCTATTACTGTAACTCAACTATAGTGTTATATTACTGTAACTCAACTATAGTGTTCAATTACTGTAACTCAACTATAGTGTTCAATTACTGTAACTCAACTATAGTGTTATTTTACTGTAACTCAGTGTTCTATTATTGTATCACAACTATAGTGTTCTATTACTATAACTCAGTGATCTATTACTGTAACTCAACTATAGTGTTCTATTACTGTTACTCAGTGTTCTATTACTGTAACTCAACTATAGTGTTCTATTACTGTAACTCAACTATAGTGTTATTTTACTCTAACTCTGTGTTCTATTACTGTTACTCAGTGTTCTATTACTGTAACTCAACTATAGTGTTCTATTACTGTAACTCAGTGTTCTATTACTGTAACTCAACTATAGTGTTCTATTACTGTAAGTACAGGGTTCTATTAATGTAACTCAACTATAGTGTTCTATTACTGTTACTCAGTGTTCTATTAATGTAACTCAGTGTTCTATTACTGTAACTAAACTATAGTGTTCTATTAATGTAACTCAGTGTTCTATTACTGTAACTCAACTATAGTGTTCTATTACTGTAACTCAGTGTTCTATTACTGTAACTCAACTATAGTGTTCTATTACTGTAAGTACAGTGTTCTATTAATGTAACTCAACTATAGTGTTCTATTACTGTTACTCAGTGTTCTATTAATGTAACTCAGTGTTCTATTACTGTAACTCAACTATAGTGTTCTATTAATGTAACTCATCTGTAGTGTTCTATTACTGTAACTCAGTGTTCTGTTACTGTAACTCAACTATAGTGTTCTATTACTGTAGCTCAGTGTTCCATTACTGTAACTCAATTATAGTGTTCTATTACTGTAACTCGACTATAGTGTTCTATTACTGTAACTCAACTATAGTGTTATTTTACTGTAACTCAGTGTTCTATTATTGTATCTCAACTATAGTGTTCTATTACTATAACTCAGTGATCTATTACTGTAACTCAACTATAGTGTTCTATTACTGTTACTCAGTGTTCTATTACTGTAACTCAACTATAGTGTTCTATTACTGTTACTCAGTGTTCTATTACTGTAACTCAAATATAGTGTTCTATTACTGTAACTCAGTGTTCTTTCACTATAACTCAACTATAGTGTTCTATTACTGTAACTCAACTATAGTGTTATTTTACTCTAACTCTGTGTTCTATTACTGTTACTCAGTGTTCTATTACTGTAACTCAACTATAGTGTTCTATTACTGTAACTCAGTGTTCTATTACTGTAACTCAACTATAGTGTTCTATTACTGTAAGTACAGGGTTCTATTAATGTAACTCAACTATAGTGTTCTATTACTGTTACTCAGTGTTCTATTAATGTAACTCAGTGTTCTATTACTGTAACTAAACTATAGTGTTCTATTAATGTAACTCAGTGTTCTATTACTGTAACTCAACTATAGTGTTCTATTACTGTAACTCAGTGTTCTATTACTGTAACTCAACTATAGTGTTCTATTACTGTAAGTACAGTGTTCTATTAATGTAACTCAACTATAGTGTTCTATTACTGTTACTCAGTGTTCTATTAATGTAACTCAGTGTTCTATTACTGTAACTCAACTATAGTGTTATTTTACTGTAACTCTGTGTTCTATTACTGTTACTCAGTGTTCTATTACTGTAACTCAACTATAGTGTTCTATTACTGTAACTCAGTGTTCTATTACTGTAACTCAACTATAGTGTTCTATTACTGTAAGTACAGTGTTCTATTAATGTAACTCAACTATAGTGTTCTATTACTGTTACTCAGTGTTCTATTAATGTAACTCAGTGTTCTATTACTGTAACTCAACTATAGTGTTCTATTAATGTAACTCATCTGTAGTGTTCTATTACTGTAACTCAGTGTTCTATTACTGTAACTCAACTATAGTGTTCTATTACTGTAAGTACAGTGTTCTATTAATGTAACTCAACTATAGTGTTCTATTACTGTTAGTCAGTGTTCTATTAATGTAACTCAGTGTTCTATTACTGTAACTCAACTATAGTGTTCTATTAATGTAACTCATCTGTAGTGTTCTATTACTGTAACTCAGTGTTCTGTTACTGTAACTCAACTATAGTGTTCTATTACTGTAACTCAACTATAGTGTTCAATTACTGTAACTCAACTATAGTGTTATTTTACTATAACTCAGTGTTCTATTATTGTATCTCAACTATAGTGTTCTATTACTATAACTCAGTGATCTATTACTGTAACTCAACTATAGTGTTCTATTACTGTTACTCAGTGTTCTATTACTGTAACTCAACTATAGTGTTCTATTACTGTTACACAGTGTTCTATTACTGTAACTCAACTATAGTGTTATATTACTGTAACTCAACTATAGTGTTCAATTACTGTAACTCAACTATAGTGTTCAATTACTGTAACTCAACTATAGTGTTATTTTACTGTAACTCAGTGTTCTATTATTGTATCTCAACTATAGTGTTCTATTACTATAACTCAGTGATCTATTACTGTAACTCAACTATAGTGTTCTATTACTGTTACTCAGTGTTCTATTACTGTAACTCAACTATAGTGTTCTATTACTGTTACTCAGTGTTCTATTACTGTAACTCAAATATAGTGTTCTATTACTGTAACTCAGTGTTCTTTCACTGTAACTCAACTATAGTGTTCTATTACTGTAACTCAACTATAGTGTTATTTTACTCTAACTCTGTGTTCTATTACTGTTACTCAGTGTTCTATTACTGTAACTCAACTATAGTGTTCTATTACTGTAACTCAGTGTTCTATTACTGTAACTCAACTATAGTGTTCTATTACTGTAAGTACAGGGTTCTATTAATGTAACTCAACTATAGTGTTCTATTACTGTTACTCAGTGTTCTATTAATGTAACTCAGTGTTCTATTACTGTAACTAAACTATAGTGTTCTATTAATGTAACTCAGTGTTCTATTACTGTAACTCAACTATAGAGTTCTATTACTGTAACTCAGTGTTCTATTACTGTAACTCAACTATAGTGTTCTATTACTGTAAGTACAGTGTTCTATTAATGTAACTCAACTATAGTGTTCTATTACTGTTACTCAGTGTTCTATTAATGTAACTCAGTGTTCTATTACTGTAACTCAACTATAGTGTTCTATTAATGTAACTCATCTGTAGTGTTCTATTACTGTAACTCAGTGTTCTGTTACTGTAACTCAACTATAGTGTTCTATTACTGTAGCTCAGTGTTCCATTACTGTAACTCAATTATAGTGTTCTATTACTGTAACTCGACTATAGTGTTCTATTACTGTAACTCAACTATAGTGTTTTATTACTGTCACTCAACTATAGTGTTCAATTACTGTAACTCAACTATAGTGTTCTATTACTATAACTCAGTGATCTATTACTGTAACTCAACTATAGTGTTCTATTACTGTTACTCAGTGTTCTATTACTGTAACTCAACTATAGTGTTCTATTACTGTTACTCAGTGTTCTATTACTGTAACTCAACTATAGTGTTCTATTACTGTAACTCAGTGTTCTTTTACTGTAACTCAACTATAGTGTTCTATTACTGTAACTCAACTATAGTGTTATTTTACTGTAACTCTGTGTTCTATTACTGTAACTCAGTGTTATATTACTGTAACTCAACTATAGTGTTCTATTACTGTTACTCAGTGTTCTATTACTGTAACTCAACTATAGTGTTCTATTACTGTAACTCAGTGTTCTATTACTGTAACTCAACTATAGTGTTCTATTACTGTAAGTACAGTGTTCTATTAATGTAACTCAACTATAGTGTTCTATTACTGTTACTCAGTGTTCTATTAATGTAACTCAGTGTTCTATTACTGTAACTCAACTATAGTGTTCTATTACTGTAACTCAGTGTTCTATTACTGTAACTCAACTATAGTGTTTTATTACTGTCACTCAACTATAGTTTTCTATTACTGTAACTCAACTATAGTGTTATATTACTGTAACTCATCTATAGTGTTTTATCACTGTAACTAAACTATAGTGTTCTATTACTGTAACTCAACTATAGTGTTCTATTACTGTAACTCAACTACAGTGTTCTTTTACTCTAACTCTGTGTTCTATTACTGTAACTCAGTGTTCTATTACTGTAACTCAACTATAGTGTTTTATTACTGTAACTCAACTATAGTGGTCTATTACCGTAACTTAACTATAGTGTTCTATTACCGTAACTCAACTATGGTGTTCTATTACCGTAACTACAGTGTTCTATTACTGTAACTCAACTATAGTGTTCCATTACTGTAACTCAACTATAGTGTTCCATTACCGTAACTCAACTATAGTGTTCTATTACTGTAACTACAGTGTTCTATTACCGTAACTCAACTATAGTGTTCTATTACTGTAACTCAGTATTCTATTACTGTAACTCAACTACAGTGTTCTATTCATGTAACTCAACTATACTGTTCTATTACTGTAAGTACAGCGTTCTATTAATGTAACTCAACTATAGTGTTCTATTACTGTAACTACAGTGTTCTATTACTGTAACTCACCTATAGTGTTCTATTGCTGTAACTCAACTATAGTGTTCTATTACCGTAACTCAACTATAGTGTTCTATTACTGTAACTCAACTATAGTGTTCTATTACTGTAACTCAACTATAGTGTTATATTACTGTAACTCATCTAGTGTTTTATTACTGTAACTCAACTATAGTGTTCTAGTACTGTAACTCAACTATAGTGTTCTATTACTGTAACTCAACTATAGTGTTCTTTTACTGTAACTCCGTGTTCTATTACTGTAACTCAGTGTTCTATTACTGTAATTCAACTATAGTGTTCTATTACTGTTACTCAGTATTATATTACTGTAACTCAACTATAGTGTTCTATTACTGTTACTCAGTGTTCTATTACTGTAACTCAACTATAGTGTTCTATTACTGTAACTCAACTATAGTGTTTTATTACTGTAAGTCAACTATAGTGTTTTATTACTGTAACTCAACTATAGTGTTTTATTACTGTACCTCAACTATAGTGTTCTATTACTGTAACTCAACTATAGTGTTTTATTACTGTAACTCAACTATAGTGTTCTATTACTGTACCTCAACTATAGTGTTCTATTACTGTAACTCAACTATAGTGTTTTATTACTGTAACTCAACTATAGTGTTCTTTTGTTGTTACTCAACTATAGTGTTATATTACTGTAACTCATCTAGTGTTTTATTACTGTAACTCAACTATAGTGTTCTATTAATGTAACTCAACTATAGTGTTCTTATACTGTTACTCAACTATTGTGTTCTATTGCTGTTACTCATTTTAATAACCTAATTGTATTATCTATGCATAGTCACTTCACCCTTACTTACAAGTACATGTTACCTCAATTACCTCATCTAACCTGTACCCCCATACATTGAATCTGTTCTGGTACCCCCTGAATACAGCCTCATTATTGCCTGAATACAGCCTCATTATTGCCTGACTACAGCCTCATTATTGCCTGTATACAGCCTCATTATTGCCTGTATATAGCCTCATTATTGCCTGAATACAGCCTCATTATTGCCTGAATACAGCCTCATTATTGCCTGTATATAGCCTCATTATTGCCTGAATACAGCCTCATTATTGCCTGAATACAGCCTCATTATTGCCTGAATATAGCCTCATTATTGCCTGAATACAGCCTCATTATTGCCTGTGTACAGCCTCATTATTGCCTGTATATAGCCTCATTATTGCCTGAATACAGCCTCATTATTGCCTGAATACAGCCTCATTATTGCCTGTATATAGCCTCATTATTGCCTGTATATAGCCTCATTATTGCCTGTATATAGCCTCATTATTGCCTGAATACAGCCTCATTATTGCCTGTATATAGCCTCATTATTGCCTGAATACAGCCTCATTATTGCCTGAATACAGCCTCATTATTGCCTGTATATAGCCTCATTATTGCCTGAATACAGCCTCATTATTGCCTGAATATAGCCTCATTATTGCCTGAATACAGCCTCATTATTGCCTGAATACAGCCTCATTATTGCCTGTATATAGCCTCATTATTGCCTGTATATAGCCTCATTATTGCCTGAATACAGCCTCATTATTGCCTGTATATAGCCTCATTATTGCCTGTATATAGCCTCATTATTGCCTGTATATAGCCTCATTATTTTTATTTTATTGTTGCTCTTTTATTTTTGTTAAACTTTAGTTTACTTAGTAAATATTTTCTTAACTCTTATTTTTCTTAAAACTGCATTGTTGGCTAAGGGCTTGTAAGTTATTATTTCACAGTAAGGTACCTGTTGTGTTCAGCGCATGTGACAAATAAAATTTGATTTGATTTGATTTAATAACTTAGTCTTATTACTAGTCGCATGTGATGTACTCATAATATCATACATACTTTCTTTCCACTTTCCTTAGGGCCCTGGGGGAAGCAGAGAGCCATCGGTCCCAGTGGGTGGTCCCTCCAAGCTGCTTCCTGTCAGTAAGTCTGTCTGTACAGTCAACCTGCTCACAGACACCTGTGGAGCCCTGGGCGCACTGCAGCCACAGGCCTTAACCATTACACCACAGGAGGGTGTGTGTGTGTGTGTGTGTGTGTGTGTGTGTGTGTGTGTGTGTGTGTGTGTGTGTGTGTGTGTGTGTGTGTGTGTGTGTGTGTGTGTGTGTGTGTGTGTGTGTGTGTGTGTGTGTGTGTGTGTGTGTGTGTGTGTGTGTGTAGGCAGGGGTCCAAAATAACCAGACCCACTGAGCATTGAGCACATGTAACTTCCTCTTCCAGAATCCACCCCTTCAGCCCCTGCTCAGTCAGTCAGACAGTCAGTCAGACAGTTAGACAGTAAAAGAGAGAGACTGTTACAGAACAGGAACAGAGCATCTCACAGAGTGGTGCGGTCAAGGGCAAAGTCATTAATTAATCCTGACAAGACATCAAAACCTGGACTACTGTGGGGACTGGTGGGGGATACAGTACGTGGACTGAGGGGTGTGCGTGTGTGTGTGTGTGTGTGTTTTCACATGCGCGTGCACGTGCGTGAGTATGTATTTTGGACTCCAGCTAGGCCCATAATATTCAAAGCTCGTTTTCATACACTGAAGGCAATCTGAATCTCAATGTCACCTACAAAGTCTTAACAAGGTTTCAATTAACTGGTTAGCAGAGCAGCCATGCTTAAGAGGAGAGCTAATTAGATAACAGCAGATATGAAATGAGCATGACGCAGGGAAGGAAAGACATGGAGGGACGGAAAGACCTGGAGGGACGGAAAGACATGGAGGGACAGAAAGACATGGAGGGACGGAAAGACATGGAGGGACGGAAAGACATGGAGGGACAGAAAGACATGGAGGGACGAAAGACATGGAGGGACGGAAAGACATGGAGGGACGGAAAGACATGGAGGGACGGAAAGACATGGAGGGACAGAAAGACATGGAGGGACGGAAAGACATGGAGGGACGGAAAGACATGGAGGGACGGAAAGACATGGAGGGACAGAAAGACATGGAGGGACAGAAAGACATGGAGGGACTGAAAGAAATGGAGGGACGGAAAGACATGGAGGGACCGAAATACATGGAGGGACGGAAAGACATGGAGGAACGGAAAGACATGGAGGGACGGAAAGACATTGAGGGACGGAAAGACATGGAGGGACAGAAAGACATGGAGGGACGGAAAGACATGGAGGGACGGAAAGACATGGAGGGACAGAAAGACATGGAGGGACAGAAAGACATGGAGGAACGGAAAGACATGGAGGGATGGAAAGACATGGAGGGACAGAAATACATGGAGGGACGGAAAGACATGGAGGGACGGAAAGACATGGAGGGACGGAAAGACATGGAGGGACGGAAAGACATGGAGGGACAGAAAGACATGGAGGGACGGAAAGACATGGAGGGACAGAAAGACATGGAGGGACGTAAAGACATGGAGGGACAGAAAGACATGGAGGGACAGAAAGACATGGAGGGACTGAAAGACATGGAGGGACAGAAAGACATGGAGGGACAGAAAGACATGGAGGGACTGAAAGACATGGAGGGAAAGACATGGAGGGACAGAAAGACATGGAGGGAAAGACATGGAGGGAAAGACATGGAGGGACGGCAAGACATGGAGGGACGGAAAGATATGGAGGGAAAGACATGGAGGGAAAGACATGGAGGGACAGAAAGACATGGAGGGACAGAAAGACATGGAGGTATGGAAAGACATGGATGGAGGGACAGAAAGACATGGAGGGACAGAAAGACATGGAGGGATGGAGAGACATGGAGGGACGGAGAGACATGGAGGGAAATATGGAGAGAAAGATATGGAGAGAAATATGTGGAGGGAAGGAAAGACAAGGAGGGATTGAAAGACATGTAGGGAGGGAACGACAAGGAGGGATTGAAAGACATGTAGGGAGGGAACGACAAGGAGGGATTGAAAGACATGGAGGGGTGCATCAGATTCACAACTGTCAGTGTCCGTGCTAGCTGGGCTAACAACAACATGTATGATTACTGATGCTAGCATTGGATATGCTTGTGGAAGCAGAACAACTTGTGTCGTTGACAGGTGCCGGTGTCGTACTGCAGTACTACCAGTAGAGCTGGTATGTGTCTCTATGGACACGGGCCTTACTTTTTTTAATCATTTATCAATTTTCGAGCAAACGGAATGAGCAGCAGCTACGTTTGGCTACGTATGGACTGTTAGAGGAATTCCCGTGAGAGAGTAACAGTCTTCTGGTCAGACTCCAGAGACGGGCACATCGTGCACCACTCCCTAGCATTCTTCTCGCCAATGTCCAGTCTCTTGACAACAAGGTTGATGAAATCCGAGCAAGGGTAGCATTCCAGAGGGACATCAGAGACTGTAACGTTCTTTGCTTCACGGAAACATGGCTCACTGGAGAGACGCTATCGGAGGCGGTGCAGCCAGCGGGCTTCTCCACGCATCGCGCCGACGCGTATGCCTTATGGCTAACGAGACATGGTGTGATGAAAGAAACATACAGGAACTCAAATCCTTCTGTTCACCTGATTTAGAATTCCTTACAATCAAATGTAGACCGCATTATCTACCAAGAGAATTATCTTCGATTATAATCACAGCCGTATATATCCCCCCAAGCAGACACATCGATGGCTCTGAACGAACTTTATTTGACTCTTTGCAAACTGGAATCCATTTATCCGGAGGCTGCATTCATTGTAGCTGGGGATTTTAACAAGGCTAATCTGAAAACAAGACTCCCTCAATTTTATCAGCATATCGATTGCGCAACCAGGGGTGGAAAAAACCTTGGATCATTGTTACTCTAACTTCCGTGACGCATATAAGGCCTTGCCCCGCCTCCTTTCGGAAAAGCTGACCACGCCTCCATTTTGTTGATCCCTGCTTACAGACAGAAACTAAAACAAGAGACTCCCACGCTGAGGTCTGTCCAACGCTGGTCCGACCAAGCTGACTCCACACTCCAAGACTGCTTCCATCACGTGGACTGGGATATGTTTCGTATTGCGTCAGATAACAATATTGACGAATACGCTGATTCGGTGTGCGAGTTCATTAGAACGTGCGTTGAATATGTCGTTCCCATAGCAACGATTAAAACATTCCCTAACCAGAAACCGTGGATTGATGGCAGCATTCGCGTGAAACTGAAAGCGCAAACCACTGCTTTTAATCAGGGCAAGGTGACTGGTAACATGACCGAATACAAACAGTGCAGTCATTCCCTCCGCAAGGCTATCAAACAAGCTAAGCGTCAGTACAGAGACAAAGTAGAATCTCAATTCAACGGCTCAGACACAAGAGGCATGTGGCAGGGTCTACAGTCAATCACGGACGACAAGAAGAAATCCAGCCCAGTCACGGACCAGGATGTCTTGCTCCCAGGCAGAGTAAATAACTTTTTTGCCCGCTTTGAGGACAATACAGTGCCACTGACACGGCCTGCAACTAAAACATGCGGACTCTCCTTCACTGCAGCCGAGGTGAGTAAGACATTTAAACGTGTTAACCCTCGCAAGGCTGCAGGCCCAGACGGCATCCCCAGCCGCGCCCTCAGAGCATGCGCAGACCAGCTGGCCGGTGTGTTTACGGACATATTCAATCAATCCCTATACCAGTCTGCTGTTCCCACATGCTTCAAGAGGGCCACCATTGTTCCTGTTCCCAAGAAAGCTAAGGTAACTGAGCTAAACGACTACCGCCCCGTAGCACTCACTTCCGTCATCATGAAGTGCTTTGAGAGACTAGTCAAGGACCATATCACCTCCACCCTACCTGACACCCTAGACCCACTCCAATTTGCTTACTGCCCAAATAGGTCCACAGACGATGCAATCTCAACCACACTGCACACTGCCCTAACCCATCTGGACAAGAGGAATACCTATGTGAGAATGCTGTTCATCGACTACAGCTTGGCATTCAACACCATAGTACCCTCCAAGCTCGTCATCAAGCTCGAGACCCTGGGTCTCGACCCCGCCCTGTGCAACTGGGTACTGGTTTTAAGTTCCTCGGCATACACATCACAGACAAACTGAATTGGTCCACTCACACAGACAGCATCGTGAAGAAGGCGCAGCAGCGCCTCTTTCACCTCAGGAGGCTGAAGAAATTCAGCTTGTCACCAAAAGCACTCACAAACTTCTACAGGTGCACAATCGAGAGCATCCTGGCGGGCTGTATCACCGCCTGGTACGGCAACTGCTCCGCCCACAACCGTAAGGCTCTCCAGAGGGTAGTGAGGTCTGCACAATGCATCACCGGGGGCAAACTACCTGCCCTCCAGGACACCTACACCACCCGATGTTACAGGAAGGCCATAAAGATCATCAAGGACAGCAACCACCCGAGCCACTGCCTGTTCACCCCGCTATCATCCAGAAGGCGAGGTCAGTACAGGTGCATCAAAGCTGGGACCGAGAGACTGAAAACAGCTTCTATCTCAAGGCCATCAGGCTGTTAAACAGCCACCACTAACATTGAGTGGCTGCTGCCAACACACTGACACTGACACTGACTCAACTCCAGCCACTTTAATAATGGGAATTGATGGAAAATGATGTAAATATATCACTAGCCACTTTAAACAATGCTACCATATATAATGTTACTTACCCTACATTATTCATCTCATATGCATACATATATACTGTACTCTATATCATCGACTGCATCCTTATGTAATACATGTATCACTAGCCACTTTAACTATGCCACTTTGTTTACATACTCATCTCATATGTATATACTGTACTCGATACCATCTACTGTATCTTGCCTATGCTGCTCTGTACCATCACTCATTCATATATCCTTATGTACATATTCTTTATCCCCTTACACTGTGTATAAGTCAGTAGTTTTGGAATTGTTAGTTAGATTACTTGTTGGTTATTACTGCATTGTCGGAACTAGAAGCACAAGCATTTCGCTACACTCACATTAACATCTGCTAACCATGTGTATGTGACAAATAAAATTTGATTTGATTTAATGTGAGTGGATATTAATTATTTGACTAGACTACCTGTATTTGACATGGTGTTGTTATTTCGCTGAACACTAGATTTTTATTTTATTTTTGGCAGTGAAACAAGGCTACTCAGGCGAGAAAAAACCTCACCCAAATGTATTGCCCCATTTGAAAATGTAAATGGAATGTTTGAAAATGGGAAGAAAAAACAAATATATATACATTTACATTTACATTTAAGTCATTTAGCAGACGCTCTTATCCAGAGCGACTTACAAATTGGTGCAATCACCTTATGACATCCAGTGGGACAGTCACTTACAATAGTGCATCTAAAACTTAGGGGGGGTGGGGTGAGAGGGATTACTTAACCTATCCTAGGTATTCCTTAAAGAGGTGGGGTTTCAGGTGTCTCCGGAAGGTGGTGATTGACTCCGCTGTCCTGGCGTCGTGAGGGAGTTTGTTCCACCATTGGGGGGCCAGGGCAGCGAACAGTTTTGACTGGGCTGAGCGGGAGCTGTACTTCCTCAGTGGTAGGGAGGCGAGCAGGCCAGAGGTGGATGAACGCAGTGCCCTTGTTTGGGTGTAGGGCCTGATCAGAGCCTGGAGGTACTGAGGTGCCGTTCCCCTCACAGCTCCGTAGGCAAGCACCATGGTCTTGTAGCGGATGCGAGCTTCAACTGGAAGCCAGTGGAGAGAACGGAGGAGCGGGGTGACGTGAGAGAACTTGGGAAGGTTGAACACCAGACGGGCTGCGGCGTTCTGGATGAGTTGAAGGGGTTTAATGGCACAGGCAGGGAGCCCAGCCAACAGCGAGTTGCAGTAATCCAGACGGGAGATGACAAGTGCCTGGATTAGGACCTGCGCCGCTTCCTGTGTGAGGCAGGGTCGTACTCTGCGGATGTTGTAGAGCATGAACCTACAGGAACGGGCCACCGCCTTGATGTTAGTTGAGAACGACAGGGTGTTGTCCAGGATCACGCCAAGGTTCTTGGCGCTCTGGGAGGAGGACACAATGGAGTTGTCAACCGTGATGGCGAGATCATGGAACGGGCAGTCCTTCCCCGGGAGGAAGAGCAGCTCCGTCTTGCCGAGGTTCAGCTTGAGGTGGTGATCCGTCATCCACACTGATATGTCTGCCAGACATGCAGAGATGCGATTCGCCACCTGGTCATCAGAAGGAGGAAAGGAGAAGATTAATTGTGTGTCGTCTGCATAGCAATGATAAGAGAGACCATGTGAGGTTATGACAGAGCCAAGTGACTTGGTGTATAGCGAGAATAGGAGAGGGCCAAGAACAGAGCCCTGGGGGACACCAGTGGTGAGAGCGCGTGGTGAGGAGACAGATTCTCGCCACGCCACCTGGTAGGAGCGACCTGTCAGGTAGGACGCAATCCAAGCGTGGGCCGCGCCGGAGATGCCCAACTCGGAGAGGGTGGAGAGGAGGATCTGATGGTTCACAGTATCGAAGGCAGCCGATAGATCTAGAAGGATGAGAGCAGAGGAGAGAGAGTTAGCTTTAGCAGTGCGGAGCGCCTCCGTGATACAGAGGAGAGCAGTCTCAGTTGAGTGACTAGTCTTGAAACCTGACTGATTTGGATCAAGAAGGTCATTCAGAGAGAGATAGCGGGAGAGCTGGCCAAGGACGGCACGTTCAAGAGTTTTGGAGAGAAAAGAAAGAAGGGATACTGGTCTGTAATTGTTGACATCGGAGGGATCGAGTGTAGGTTTTTTCAGAAGGGGTGCAACTCTCGCTCTCTTGAAGACGGAAGGGACGTAGCCAACGGTCAGGGATGAGTTGATGAGCGAGGTGAGGTAAGGGAGAAGGTCTCCGGAAATGGTCTGGAGAAGAGAGGAGGGGATAGGGTCGAGCGGGCAGGTTGTTGGGCGGCCGGCCGTCACAAGACGCGAGATTTCATCTGGAGAGAGAGGGAGAAAGAGGTCAGAGCACAGGGTAGGGCAGTGTGAGCAGAACCAGCGGTGTCGTTTGACTTAGCAAACGAGGATCGGATGTCGTCGACCTTCTTTTCAAAATGGTTGACGAAGTCATCTGCAGAGAGGGAGGAGGGGGGGGAGGGGGCGGAGGATTCAGGAGGGAGGAGAAGGTGGCAAAGAGCTTCCTAGGGTTGGAAGCAGAAGCTTGGAATTTAGCGTGGTAGAAAGTGGCTTTAGCAGCAGAGACAGAGGAGGAAAATGTAGAGAGGAGGGAGTGAAAGGATGCCAGGTCCGCAGGGAGGCGAGTTTTCCTCCATTTCCGCTCGGCTGCCCGGAGCCCTGTTCTGTGAGCTCGCAATGAGTCATCGAGCCACGGAGCGGGAGGGGAGGACCGAGCCGGCCTGGAGGATAGGGGACATAGAGAGTCAAGGGATGCAGAGAGGGATATTATATATATATATAATAAAATAAAAATGTAAACGTGAATCCCATTTTTATTTTGCGTACCCCCAACGGCAGTGCGCGTACCCCTGTATACTACATACTATTAGTTCATTTTAGTTAACTGTAAACTAACGGTATCCTTTCAGTTGAGCGTACTAGCGCTTCGACCTGTCTACCGGAAGTTGATGCTGTTGCTATGCAACGTCTTGCTAGCTTGCTAGCACAACAAATGACTAGCTAGATATCATACAACGTTGGGTGTGTTCGTAAATTCAATCTGGAGTGCTCTGGGCCTTCGTAAATTCAGAGCATTTCACTCTCAGAGAGTTCAGAGAGCATACTGGACACTCTGGTCGCGGAGTAGGGCTGATCCAAGCATTCTGACCTCACAACGGCAATGAAACACCCATGCTAACTGACTAACGTTGGCGAGCTTGCTAGCTACTTCCAGACACAAACGAGAGAACACCTCACTCTGACCATTTTACTCACCCTAGCAGAGCTGGTTAGGCTGTTTTCATGTTATCCAGAGTGTTGGTGACTGTAACTGTACTGCTGGCAACAATTCAATTCAGCTTTTTTTGCCAACGTTTACGTTTACTATATTCAACTCGTGTTGAGCATTCGTAAATTCATCAGTTATTCGAGCGAATTAACAATGTCCATTGTGAACGCACCACGACCGTACCGCTTAGCTAAGCTAAGAATGAATAACAAATTGTCAGCCAACGTAACTTCTTTGAAAAGTCATTACTTTATTACATTGCTTAAAACATTTGTCATAATTATTAAAAGCAATGAATTTGTATCCTCTCTCGTCAGACTTCGGCTGCATATTTCCTGCATGTATACTTCGTATTTTGGCAAGTACGACATCCTGGAACTTTTAGCAATACTAACTATATCCATACTATGACCAATAAGCATACTAACTATATCCATACTATGACCAGTAAGCATACTAACTATATCCATACTATGACCAGTAAGCATACTAACTATATCCATACTATGAACAGTGAGCATACTAACTATATCCATACTATGACCAGTAAGCATACTAACTATATCCATACTATGACCAATAAGCATACTAACTATATCCATACAATGACCAGTAAGCATACTAACTATATCCATACTATGACCAATAAGCATACTAACTATATCCATACTATGACCAGTAAGCATACTAACTCTATCCATACTATGACCAATAAGCATACTAACTATATCCATACTATGACCAGTAAGCATACTAACTATATCCATACTATGACCAATAAGCATACTAACTATATCCATACTATGACCAATAAGCATACTAACTATATCCATACAATGACCAGTAAGCATACTAACTATATCCATACTATGACCAGTAAGCATACTAACTATATCCATACTATGACCAGTAAGCATACTAACTATATCCATACTATGACCAGTAAGCATACTAACTATATCCATACTATATCCATACTATGACCAGTAAGCATACTAACTATATCCATACTATGACCAGTAAGCATACTAACTATATCCATACTATATCCATACTATGACCAGTAAGCATACTAACTATATCCATACTATGACCAGTAAGCATACTAACTATATCCATACTATGACCAGTAAGCATACTAACTATATCCATACTATGACCAGTAAGCATACTAACTATATCCATACTATGACCAGTAAGCATACTAACTATATCCATACTATGACCAGTAAGCATACTAACTATATCCATACTATGACCAGTAAGCATACTAACTATATCCATACTATGACCAGTAAGCATACTAACTATATCCATACTATGACCAGTAAGCATACTAACTATATCCATACTATATCCATACTATGACCAGTAAGCATACTAACTATATCCATATTATGACCAGTAAGCATACTAACTATATCCATACTATGACCAGTAAGCATACTAACTATATCCATACTATGACCAGTAAGCATACTAACTATATCCATACTATGACCAGTGAGCATACTAACTATATCCATACTATATCCATACTATATCCATACTATGACAAGTAAGCATACTAACTATATCCATACTATATCCATACTATATCCATACTATGACCAGTAAGCATACTAACTATATCCATACTATATCCATACTATATCCATACTATGACCAGTAAGCATACTAACTATATCCATACTATGACCAGTAAGCATATTAACTATATCCATACTATATCCATACTATATCCATACTATGACCAGTAAGCATACTAACTATATCCATACTATGACCAGTAAGCATACTAACTATATCCATACTATGAACAGTGAGCATACTAACTATATCCATACTATGACCAGTAAGCATACTAACTATATCCATACTATGACCAATAAGCATACTAACTATATCCATACTATGACCAGTAAGCATACTAACTATATCCATAATATGACCAATAAGCATACTAACTATATCCATACTATGACCAGTAAGCATACTAACTATATCCATACTATGACCAATAAGCATACTAACTATATCCATACTATGACCAGTAAGCATACTAACTATATCCATACTATGACCAGTAAGCATACTAACTATATCCATACTATGACCAGTAAGCATACTAACTATATCCATACTATGACCAGTAAGCATACTAACTATATCCATACTATGACCAGTAAGCATACTAACTATATCCATACCATGACCAGTGAGCATACTAACTATATCCATACTATATCCATACTATATCCATACTATGACCAGTAAGCATACTAACTATATCCATACTATGACCAGTAAGCATACTAACTATAGCCATACTATGACCAGTAAGCATACTAACTATATCCATACTATGACCAGTAAGCATACTAACTATATCCATACTATATCCATACTATATCCATACTATGACCAGTAAGCATACTAACTATATCCATACTATGACCAGTAAGCATACTAACTATATCCATACTATGAACAGTGAGCATACTAACTATATCCATACTATGACCAGTAAGCATACTAACTATATCCATACTATGACCAATAAGCATACTAACTATATCCATACTATGACCAGTAAGCATACTAACTATATCCATACTATGACCAGTAAGCATACTAACTATATCCATACTATGACCAGTAAGCATACTAACTATATCCATACTATGACCAGTAAGCATACTAACTATATCCATACTATGACCAGTAAGCATACTAACTATATCCATACTATGACCAGTAAGCATACTAACTATATCCATACTATATCCATACTATGACCAGTAAGCATACTAACTATATCCATACTATGACCAGTAAGCATACTAACTATATCCATACTATGACCGGTAAGCATACTAACTATATCCATACTATGACCAGTAAGCATACTAACTATATCCATACTATGACCAGTAAGCATACTAACTATATCCATACTATGACCAGTGAGCATACTAACTATATCCATACTATATCCATACTATATCCATACTATATCCATACTATGACCAGTAAGCATACTAACTATATCCATACTATATCCATACTATATCCATACTATGACCAGTAAGCATACTAACTATATCCATACTATATCCATACTATATCCATACTATGACCAGTAAGCATACTAACTATATCCATACTATGACCAGTAAGCATACTAACTATATCCATACTATATCCATACTATATCCATACTATGACCAGTAAGCATACTAACTATATCCATACTATGACCAGTAAGCATACTAACTATATCCATACTATGACCAGTAAGCATACTAACTATATCCATACTATGAACAGTGAGCATACTAACTATATCCATACTATGACCAGTAAGCATACTAACTATATCCATACTATGACCAATAAGCATACTAACTATATCCATACTATGACCAGTAAGCATACTAACTATATCCATACTATGACCAGTAAGCATACTAACTATATCCATACTATGACCAATAAGCATACTAACTATATCCATACTATGACTAGTAAGCATACTAACTATATCCATACTATGACCAATAAGCATACTAACTATATCCATACTATGACCAGTAAGCATACTAACTCTATCCATACTATGACCAATAAGCATACTAACTATATCCATACTATGACCAGTAAGCATACTAACTATATCCATACTATGACCAATAAGAATACTAACTATATCCATACTATGACCAATAAGCATACTAACTATATCCATACTATGACCAGTAAGCATACTAACTATATCCATACTATGACCAGTAAGCATACTAACTATATCCATACTATGACCAGTAAGCATACTAACTATATCCATACTATGACCAGTAAGCATACTAACTATATCCATACTATATCCATACTATGACCAGTAAGCATACTAACTATATCCATACTATGACCAGTAAGCATACTAACTATATCCATACTATATCCATACTATGACCAGTAAGCATACTAACTATATCCATACTATGACCAGTAAGCATACTAACTATATCCATACTATGACCAGTAAGCATACTAACTATATCCATACTATGACCAGTAAGCATACTAACTATATCCATACTATGACCAGTAAGCATACTAACTATATCCATACTATGACCAGTAAGCATACTAACTATATCCATACTATGACCAGTAAGCATACTAACTATATCCATACTATGACCAGTAAGCATACTAACTATATCCATACTATGACCAGTAAGCATACTAACTATATCCATACTATATCCATACTATGACCAGTAAGCATACTAACTATATCCATACTATGACCAGTAAGCATACTAACTATATCCATACTATGACCAGTAAGCATACTAACTATATCCATACTATGACCAGTAAGCATACTAACTATATCCATACTATGACCAGTAAGCATACTAACTATATCCATACTATGACCAGTAAGCATACTAACTATATCCATACTATGACCAGTGAGCATACTAACTATATCCATACTATATCCATACTATATCCATACTATGACCAGTAAGCATACTAACTATATCCATACTATATCCATACTATATCCATACTATGACAAGTAAGCATACTAACTATATCCATACTATATCCATACTATATCCATACTATGACCAGTAAGCATACTAACTATATTCATACTATATCCATACTATATCCATACTATGACCAGTAAGCATACTAACTATATCCATACTATGACCAATAAGCATACTAACTATATCCATACTATGACCAGTAAGCATACTAACTATATCCATAATATGACCAATAAGCATACTAACTATATCCATACTATGACCAGTAAGCATACTAACTATATCCATACTATGACCAATAAGCATACTAACTATATCCATACTATGACCAGTAAGCATACTAACTATATCCATACTATGACCAGTAAGCATACTAACTATATCCATACTATGACCAGTAAGCATACTAACTATATCCATACTATGACCAGTAAGCATACTAACTATATCCATACTATGACCAGTAAGCATACTAACTATATCCATACTATGACCAGTAAGCATACTAACTATATCCATACTATGACCAGTAAGCATACTAACTATATCCATACTATGACCAGTAAGCATACTAACTATATCCATACTATGACCAGTAAGCATACTAACTATATCCATACTATGACCAGTAAGCATACTAACTATATCCATACTATGACCAGTAAGCATACTAACTATATCCATACTATGACCAGTAAGCATACTAACTATATCCATACTATGACCAGTAAGCATACTAACTATATCCATACTATGACCAGTAAACATACTAACTATATCCATACTATGACCAGTAAGCATACTAACTATATCCATACTATGACCAGTAAGCATACTAACTATATCCATACTATGACCAGTAAGCATACTAACTATATCCATACTATGACCAGTAAGCATACTAACTATATCCATACTATGACCAGTAAGCATACTAACTATATCCATACTATGACCAGTAAGCATACTAACTATATCCATACTATGACCAGTAAGCATACTAACTATATCCATACTATGACCAGTAAGCATACTAACTATATCCATACTATGACCAGTAAACATACTAACTATATCCATACTATGACCGGTAAGCATACTAACTATATCCATACTATGACCAGTAAGCATACTAACTATATCCATACTATGACCAGTAAGCATACTAACTATATCCATACTATGACCAGTGAGCATACTAACTATATCCATACTATATCCATACTATATCCATACTATATCCATACTATGACCAGTAAGCATACTAACTATATCCATACTATATCCATACTATATCCATACTATGACCAGTAAGCATACTAACTATATCCATACTATATCCATACTATATCCATACTATGACCAGTAAGCATACTAACTATATCCATACTATGACCAGTAAGCATACTAACTATATCCATACTATATCCATACTATATCCATACTATGACCAGTAAGCATACTAACTATATCCATACTATGACCAGTAAGCATACTAACTATATCCATACTATGACCAGTAAGCATACTAACTATATCCATACTATGAACAGTGAGCATACTAACTATATCCATACTATGACCAGTAAGCATACTAACTATATCCATACTATGACCAATAAGCATACTAACTATATCCATACTATGACCAGTAAGCATACTAACTATATCCATACTATGACCAGTAAGCATACTAACTATATCCATACTATGACCAATAAGCATACTAACTATATCCATACTATGACTAGTAAGCATACTAACTATATCCATACTATGACCAATAAGCATACTAACTATATCCATACTATGACCAGTAAGCATACTAACTCTATCCATACTATGACCAATAAGCATACTAACTATATCCATACTATGACCAGTAAGCATACTAACTATATCCATACTATGACCAATAAGAATACTAACTATATCCATACTATGACCAATAAGCATACTAACTATATCCATACTATGACCAGTAAGCATACTAACTATATCCATACTATGACCAGTAAGCATACTAACTATATCCATACTATGACCAGTAAGCATACTAACTATATCCATACTATGACCAGTAAGCATACTAACTATATCCATACTATATCCATACTATGACCAGTAAGCATACTAACTATATCCATACTATGACCAGTAAGCATACTAACTATATCCATACTATATCCATACTATGACCAGTAAGCATACTAACTATATCCATACTATGACCAGTAAGCATACTAACTATATCCATACTATGACCAGTAAGCATACTAACTATATCCATACTATGACCAGTAAGCATACTAACTATATCCATACTATGACCAGTAAGCATACTAACTATATCCATACTATGACCAGTAAGCATACTAACTATATCCATACTATGACCAGTAAGCATACTAACTATATCCATACTATGACCAGTAAGCATACTAACTATATCCATACTATGACCAGTAAGCATACTAACTATATCCATACTATATCCATACTATGACCAGTAAGCATACTAACTATATCCATACTATGACCAGTAAGCATACTAACTATATCCATACTATGACCAGTAAGCATACTAACTATATCCATACTATGACCAGTAAGCATACTAACTATATCCATACTATGACCAGTAAGCATACTAACTATATCCATACTATGACCAGTAAGCATACTAACTATATCCATACTATGACCAGTGAGCATACTAACTATATCCATACTATATCCATACTATATCCATACTATGACCAGTAAGCATACTAACTATATCCATACTATATCCATACTATATCCATACTATGACAAGTAAGCATACTAACTATATCCATACTATATCCATACTATATCCATACTATGACCAGTAAGCATACTAACTATATTCATACTATATCCATACTATATCCATACTATGACCAGTAAGCATACTAACTATATCCATACTATGACCAATAAGCATACTAACTATATCCATACTATGACCAGTAAGCATACTAACTATATCCATAATATGACCAATAAGCATACTAACTATATCCATACTATGACCAGTAAGCATACTAACTATATCCATACTATGACCAATAAGCATACTAACTATATCCATACTATGACCAGTAAGCATACTAACTATATCCATACTATGACCAGTAAGCATACTAACTATATCCATACTATGACCAGTAAGCATACTAACTATATCCATACTATGACCAGTAAGCATACTAACTATATCCATACTATGACCAGTAAGCATACTAACTATATCCATACTATGACCAGTAAGCATACTAACTATATCCATACTATGACCAGTAAGCATACTAACTATATCCATACTATGACCAGTAAGCATACTAACTATATCCATACTATGACCAGTAAGCATACTAACTATATCCATACTATGACCAGTAAGCATACTAACTATATCCATACTATGACCAGTAAGCATACTAACTATATCCATACTATGACCAGTAAGCATACTAACTATATCCATACTATGACCAGTAAGCATACTAACTATATCCATACTATGACCAGTAAACATACTAACTATATCCATACTATGACCAGTAAGCATACTAACTATATCCATACTATGACCAGTAAGCATACTAACTATATCCATACTATGACCAGTAAGCATACTAACTATATCCATACTATGACCAGTAAGCATACTAACTATATCCATACTATGACCAGTAAGCATACTAACTATATCCATACTATGACCAGTAAGCATACTAACTATATCCATACTACAAACACCATTTACATCACAAATGGTACGTTTAGTGTGGTTAGAATGACTATTCAAACACAGCTATGTTTCTTTTCTCACGGACCCTCTCTCTCTCTCTCTCTCTCTCTCCCTCCACCTCTCTCTCTCTCTCTCTCTCTCTCCCTTACTTATATTTTCTCGCTCCCCTACCCTCTCCCTCCACCTCTCTCTCTCTCCTCTGCACAAAGTGATGCGATGGCACTAATTGACTACCCTCCGCAGGCTGCAGCCAATCAGATCACAGCAACAGGGATTACCGAGGGCCACTGCCAAAGAGAAAAAGAGAACAGAAGGAGAAAAGGAAACGGTTAGAGGAGTAGAACATACTAATTCTATCCATTCTCACTCATTTCACTCTCATCAGCACTCAATGTTACCGCTGCTCTTCTTCATTGATCCAGAGGGCGTCTATAAAAGACGGCTCAGCTGAATAGGCTTCCACTCTGTACTGTCTGCGTGCGTGCGTGTGTGCCTGCGTGTGTGTCCCCCAGACTGTTGGCAAGCTGAATAGCATTGGCTCCAGCTCTGAATTCTCTCTCTCCAGACACCCTTGTCTGACCACCTGACCACGGTTAGACCCACACTCCTATTCTAACAACCCCTTTCTCTCTATTGTCTCTCCCATCTCTCCATCTACTCCACAGAGAGGGGGCTGATGAGCAGTGTTGGGGAGTAGTGTCATTCAACTAGTAATTTATCTACATTTTGCAGTAGCTTGGTGGTAGTTTCACTAAATAACTACTGGACCTACACACTTCTTATTTCCTTTTCTTTTTCAGCATCAGACCTGCCTAATTCTCACTTGAAACATCGTTTTTGTTTTTACAAATTACACATTCTGTTAACATCTGACTCCAGAGTGATCTGTTCCTGCAATTTGTGGTGTTGGACATTTCTGATTTAGATATGATAATTTATCACGTAGTTTGAATGTAGTGAACTACTTTTATTTTTCTATGATTTTATTTGATCTTTTATCAACAATAACAAACCATACACATACAAAAGACAACATCATACAAACATCAACTACATCACACCTACCAAGATCCACGAGCCCTCACCCCTATATCCAGCGCCTGTCTCACTTTTTGTCACATGGCCTCAAACTACACAATTGTATTTCTCTCCATCGTCCAAGCACTTAGAATGTTAACATAGTAAAGCATTTCACCTATCCATTGCGTGAACGGAGGAGGATTGGTTGATTTCCAGTTTTTAAGTATCCTTTTTGTTGTTGTTAAGATTGATGAGAAATGTAGTGTCCACCCCATCGGTTATCTCATCTCACTGCACCCTCATGTGCCATGTCTTGAAATATGCAGACAGATGGATTAAAAGTACATTTACATTGTAATACTTCTGACAGCCAACTTTCTAACTCCGCCCATAACCTTTGGACTTTAGAACATTCCCAGAAGGCATGAATTATTGAGTCATTAGTAGTTTTACACTTCAGACATGACTCTGCCGTTGTGCAGTACAATTTGTGAATTTTGTATAATAAATTCTATACATGAATTTATACTGGATTAAGCGTACGTTTACTTGTTAGTTATGTTACAACTTTTGCCAATTTCAATTATTTTAACTTCACTAGGGGGCAGCATTCGGAATTTTGGATGAAAATCATGACCAAATTAAACTGCCTGCTACTCGGGCACAGAAGCTGGGATATGCATATAATTAGTAGATTTGGATAGGAAACACTCTAAAGTTTCCAACACTGTTAAGATAATGTCTGTGAGTATAACAGAACTGATATGGCCAGTGAAAACCTGAGGAAACTCCATCCAGTAAGTGGGAAATCTGAGGTATGTAGTTTTTCAAGTCATTGTCTATACTGTGTTTATGGGGTCAGATTGCACTTCCTAAGGCTTCCACTAGATGTCAACAGTCTTTAGAATGTTGTTCCAGGCTTCTACTGTGAAGGGGGGGAGAGAATAAGACCTGGTTGAAAGCCTTTAGTTTAGTCACGCGTGCGGCTGTGAGCACGAACTCCATTTCCTTTTCATTTCTAAAGACAAAGGAATTGTGCGGTTGGAATATTGTTGAAAATTTATGATAAAAACATCCTAAAGATTGATTCTATACATTGTTTGACATGTTTCTACAAACTGTAATGGAACTATTTTGACTTTTCATCTGGACTTAGTGCCCGCACATTGTGCATTTGGATTACAGGACTAAACGCGCGAACAAAACGGAGGTATTTGGACATAAAGATTAACTTTATTGAACAAAACAAACATTTGTTGTCTAACATGGAGACCTGGGAGTGCCATCAGATGAAGATCATCAAAGGTAAGTGATTCATTTTAACGCTATTTCTGACTTTAGTGACAACTCTCCTTGGCTGGGAAATGGCTGTATGGTTTTCTGTGGCTAGGCGCTGACCTAACATAATCGCATGGTGTGCTTTTACCGTAAAACCTATTTGAAATCTGACACAGCAGTTGCATTAAGGAGAAGTTTTAACTGTATCTTTAACTGTATGCTAAACACTTGTATCTTAGATCAATGTTTATGATGAGTATTTCTGTAATATGATGTGGCTCTTTGCACTTTCACCGAATGTTTGTTTGAGACAATGTATTTCTGAACATAACGCGACAATTTCAAAAGAGGTTTTTGGACACAAAGATGTACTTTATCGAACAAAACACACATTTATTGTCAAACATGGAGTCCTAGGAGTGCCATCTAATGAAGATCATCAAAGGTTAGTGATTCATTTAATCGCTATTTCTGACTTTTGTGAGCCTTCTCCTTGGCTGGAAAATGGCTGTATGGTTTTCTGTGACTAGGTTATGACCTAACATAATCGCATGGTGTGCTTTCGCAGTAAAGCCTTTTTGAAATCGAACACTGTGGTTGGATTTACAATTATCTTTAAAATGCTATATAAAACTTGTATGTTTGAGGAATTTTAATTATAGGATTTCTGTTGTTTTGAATTTGGAGCCCTGCAATTTCACTGGCTGTTGTCGAGGTGGGACGCTACCGTCCAGTTTATTTTTTATAAGAGGTTGTCAGTTGGATAGGCTCTCTGCAAGGTTTTGTATAGTGCACCTATCATATGAACATCATTTCCTGGCTCAAATAGGATTCCCCAAAAGATTTCAAATAAAAATTATGTGATATAAAACGTTAAGTTGGATGTATTTGAAAATATCTACATTGGTCAATCCAAAATAGCTTTTACAAACTGTAGTGGAAATTAGAAGTATTTCCTATTACCAAGTCCTTTACGGTTTCTATGGCTTTAGTTTTCCATGTGGACCAATGTATGGCTGAATTCTGAAAAGCTATCCCAGGATTGTTCCATAAGGTTGTGTTTCTAGGGAGTGAAATTGGTTCTTGTCGATACATTTGATTTCTTCCATATTGTTATAGTGTCCTTAAGTATAAAGTTATTCATGATCTTCATGAAGTTTCTGGGGGATCATCTTCAATATGTACACACTGGTCCTCTTTAATGCCTGTAACTATATGTAGCAATTAAAACCCTAAGTAGTGAGTTGATACAATTCCAAGTCTAGAAGGTAAAAAAAAACTCAGACTTCTTTTTATTCTTACAACCAAATAAGGAATAAAGTAGTCAAGTAAATCAATTCAAATATTTTTGGTCACATACACATGTTCAGCAGATGTCATTGTGGGTGTAGTGAAATGCTGGTGTTCCTAGCTCCAACAGTGCAGTAGTATCTAACAATTCACAACAAGACACACAAATCTAAAAAGATAAAGAAGGGAATTATGAAATATAGAAATATTAGGATGAGTAGTAGACAGAGTATACTGAATAGAATTGTGTTTAACTGAATCGTTGAATTTCCAAAGATGCATAATTGACAACTGAGTCTGATGATATGCAATTTGAAATCACACCTGAAATACTAAATCAAAGTTGTTCTTTAATTAACAACTGGATGTAAGACTAACTTACTCATTTCCAGTACAACCGAAGTAAATACAAAACATTTTCCAACACCTGCATTTTCTCCCAAGTTTTCTCCTGTCCTCCCACTGTTTGTTGACCAGAGGGCATAACAGAGATATTTCATCAATGTTTAGGCGATGTCAGGACTGATTCACTGTTCAATTATGGGCTCAATAACACACACTATTGATTTATCGATCTGCTGGGATGAAAACCTGCATACCCAGGGGTGCTAAAGGATAAAGAAACAACGACAGATAACATGACCAACAGCACTGGTCCACTAGGGATCTCAGTGCTGTTAAATCATCCACTTCTCCCTTAGGGGGGACAGAGAGAGGAGAATTCACGTTAGTCGACAACTGAATTCTGGACATTGAACTAACGTGGGACGCTGTCTCACATGCCTTTCATGTCGGGAGTATAGCCTACCTGTCCCACATGCCTGTCATGTCAGGAGTATAGCCTACCTGTCCCACATGCCTGCCATGTCAGGAGTATAGCCTAGCTGTCCCACATGCCTGCCATGTCAGGAGTATAGCCTAGCTGTCCCGCATGCCTGCCATGTCAGGAGTATAGCCTAGCTGTCCCGCATGCCTGTCATGTCAGGAGTATAGCCTAGCTGTCCCGCATGCCTGTCATGTCAGGAGTATAGCCTAGCTGTCCCGCATGCCTGCCATGTCAGGAGTATAGCCTAGCTGTCCCACATGCCTGTCATGTCAGGAGTATAGCCTAGCTGTCCCACATGCCTGTCATGTCAGGAGTATAGCCTAGCTGTCCCACATGCCTGCCATGTCAGGAGTATAGCCTAGCTGTCCCGCATGCCTGTCATGTCAGGAGTATAGCCTAGCTGTCCCGCATGCCTGCCATGTCAGGAGTATAGCCTAGCTGTCCCACATGCCTGTCATGTCAGGAGTATAGCCTAGCTGTCCCACATGCCTGCCATGTCAGGGGTATAGCCTAGCTGTCCCACATGCCTGCCATGTCAGGGGTATAGCCTAGCTGTCCCACATGCCTGCCATGTCAGGGGTATAGCCTAGCTGTCCCACATGCCTGCCATGTCAGGGGTATAGCCTAGCTGTCCAACATGCCTGCCATGTCAGGAGTATAGCCTAGCTGTCCCGCATGCCTGTCATGTCAGGAGTATAGCCTAGCTGTCCCGCATGCCTGCCATGTCAGGAGTATAGCCTAGCTGTCCCACATGCCTGTCATGTCAGGAGTATAGCCTAGCTGTCCCACATGCCTGCCATGTCAGGGGTATAGCCTAGCTGTCCCACATGCCTGCCATGTCAGGGGTATAGCCTAGCTGTCCCACATGCCTGCCATGTCAGGGGTATAGCCTAGCTGTCCCACATGCCTGCCATGTCAGGGGTATAGCCTAGCTGTCCAACATGCCTGCCATGTCAGGGGTATAGCCTAGCTGTCACACATGCCTGCCATGTCAGGGGTATAGCCTAGCTGTCCCACATGCCTGCCATGTCAGGCGTATAGCCTAGCTGTCCAACATGCCTGCCATGTCAGGAGTATAGCCTAGCTGTCCCACATGCCTGCCATGTCAGGAGTATAGCCTAGCTGTCCAACATGCCTGCCATGTCAGGAGTATAGCCTAGCTGTCCAACATGCCTGCCATGTCAGGAGTATAGCCCAGCTGTCCCACATGCCTGCCATGTCAGGAGTATAGCCTAGCTGTCCCACATGCCTGTCATGTCAGGCGTATAGCCTAGCTGTCCCGCATACACTACAGCACCGCATCTCACAGCAGCTCAGACACACATCTCACATCTCACAGCAGCTCAGACACACATCTCACATCTCAAAGTCTGAATCAATAGACCCACAGCCCCACCAGGGCTACATACACCATCCATATCTTGCCCTCAACTCTATAGGGGAGTAGGGGGAGAGTTGGAGATGTTGAGGGCAAGATATTTAAGACCCTTCTGAATACACTAAAGCCCCAGAGAAGATATTAATTGTGGTGTCTCTGTTGGCTAGATTCCACTATTCCTCTTGTCCACCATCTTTGAAATGGAGAGAGAGAGAGAGAGAGAGAGAGAGAGAGAGAGAGAGAGAGAGAGAGAGAGAGAGAGAGAGAGAGAGAGAGAGAGAGAGAGAGAGAGGGAGAGAGAGAGAGAGAGAGAGAGAGAGAGAGAGAGAGAGAGAGAGAGAGAGAAAGAGAGATGGCATCAGTCAGATATCATCTTAAGCTATCTCTTCCTTCATCTCTCTCTCGCTCCCTCCCCGCCTTCTCTCCCCCCCCCCTCTCTCTCTCTCTGTGTGAAGCGGACCCCTCTCAGTCCTCTCCTCCATCTCCTCCTACTCTCCAGCCAACTCGGGGCAGTGTGCGGTGCCCTTAAAAAAGCAAACTAGTAATCGGATAATGAACAATCTACATTTCTCCAAAGAAAACAGTAATGAAAAATATCTATCTCGTGCCTGTGAGTGGACTGACCTTTCTGAGAGTTTGGGATGGCAGGCGAGGCGACTCACTTATAAGGATTTAATTAGCTGCGCTCGGGGGCGTATGGGCTGTGAGCGGACAGAGAGAGGACAAGGAGAGAGGGGAGGAGGGAGAGAGAGAGAGAAAGAGAGCGAGAGAGAGCGAGAGAGAGAGAGAAAGAGAGAGAGAAAGAGAGAGAGAGAAAAAGAGAGAGAGAGAGAGAGAGAGAGAGAGAGAGAGAGAGAGAGAGAGAGAGAGAGAGAGAGAGAGAGAAATAAATAAAACAGAGAAGGCTCTAATTCCAGATGCATCTCTTCTCAACCACTCCCTACTCCTTCCTTCCCACTGCATTTACATTTACATTTACATTTAAGTCATTTAGCAGACGCTCTTATCCTGAGCGACTTACAAATTGGTGCATTCACCTTATGACATCCAGTGGAACAGTCACTTTACAATAGTGCATCTAAATCTTAAAGGGGGGTGAGAGGGATTACTTATCCTATCCTAGGTATTCCTTAAAGAGGTGGGGTTTCAGGTGTCTCCGGAAGGTGGTGATTGACTCCGCTGTCCTGGCGTCGTGAGGGAGTTTGTTCCACCATTGGGGGGCCAGCGCAGCGAACAGTTTTGACTGGGCTGAGCGGGAGCTGTACTTCCTCAGTGGTAGGGAGGCGAGCAGGCCAGAGGTGGATGAACGCAGTGCCCTTGTTTGGGCGTAGGGCCTGATCAGAGCCTGGAGGTACTGAGGTGCCGTTCCCCTCACAGCTCCGTAGGCAAGCACCATGGTCTTGTAGCGGATGCGAGCTTCAACTGGAAGCCAGTGGAGAGAACGGAGGAGCGGGGTGAAGTGAGAGAACTTGGGAAGGTTGAACACCAGACGGGCTGCGGCGTTCTGGATGAGTTGAAGGGGTTTAATGGCACAGGCAGGGAGCCCAGCCAACAGCGAGTTGCAGTAATCCAGACGGGAGATGACAAGTGCCTGGATTAGGACCTGCGCCGCTTCCTGTGTGAGGCAGGGTCGTACTCTGCGGATGTTGTAGAGCATGAACCTACAGGAACGGGCCACCGCCTTGATGTTGGTTGAGAACGACAGGGTGTTGTCCAGGATCACGCCAAGGTTCTTGGCGCTCTGGGAGGAGGACACAATGGAGTTGTCAACCGTGATGGCGAGATCATGGAACGGGCAGTCCTTCCCTGGGAGGAAGAGCAGCTCCGTCTTGCCGAGGTTCAGCTTGAGGTGGTGATCCGTCATCCACACTGATATGTCTGCCAGACATGCAGAGATGCGATTCGCCACCTGGTCGTCAGAAGGGGGAAAGGAGAAGATTAATTGTGTGTCGTCTGCATAGCAATGATAGGAGAGACCATGTGAGGTTATGACAGAGCCAAGTGACTTGGTGTATAGCGAGAATAGGAGAGGGCCAAGAACAGAGCCCTGGGGGACACCAGTGGTGAGAGCGCGTGGTGAGGAGACAGATTCTCGCCACGCCACCTGGTAGGAGCGGCCTGTCAGGTAGGACGCAATCCAAGCGTGGGCCGCGCCGGAAATGCCCAACTCGGAGAGGGTGGAGAGGAGGATCTGATGGTTCACAGTATCGAAGGCAGCCGATAGATCTAGAAGGATGAGAGCAGAGGAGAGAGAGTTAGCTTTAGCAGTGCGGAGCGCCTCCGTGATACAGAGGAGAGCAGTCTCAGTTGAATGACTAGTCTTGAAACCTGACTGATTTGGATCAAGAAGGTCATTCAGAGAGAGATAGCGGGAGAGCTGGCCAAGGACGGCACGTTCAAGAGTTTTGGAGAGAAAAGAAAGAAGGGATACTGGTCTGTAATTGTTGACATCGGAGGGATCGAGTGTAGCCTCCCACTGCACCACCAACATCCTCTTTCATTTGAAATGTTTTTCCATTTTCCAATCCCATGTAACATTCATCAGTAACTCAAGATGGTAGGAGGCGGGTGGGAGGCTACATGAAACAGGGAGGCTTCATGACCTGATGGAGGGCTGGATCTTTGTTGTTCTAATTTCTTTCTGGTAGTCTCTCTGCTAGCCGGAGGATGACCTTTAAGGTCAGGAAGCGTGGCTTCATAGTGTGAATCAACAGACAGAGCAGAGCAGAGAGCCTGACTGACTGACTGGCTGGATTAGGCATTTGTTCTTGTTCTGTTGCTTTGTTTGATCTCTCTCTGTCTCCCTGTCTCTCTCTGTACTCTACCGCTCTACAGAGGAACCACAGAGGAGACATACAGTGAGTGTACAAAACGTTAGGAACACCTGCTCCTTCCAGGACACAGACTGACCAGGTGAATCCAGGTCAAATAAGATCCCTTTATATGTCACTTGTTAAATCCACTTCAATCAGTGTAGATGAAGGGGAGGAGACGGGTTAAAGAAGGATTTCTTTTAAAGCCTTGAGATAATTGAGACATGGATTGTGTATGTGTGCCATTCAGAGGGGAAATGGACAATAAAAAAAATATTTTAATTCCTTTAAATGGTATGATAGGTGCCAGGCTCACCTGTGTGTGTGTGTCAAGAACTGCAATGTTTTTCACGCTCAACAGTTTCCCGTGTGAATCACCACCCGCAGGACATCCAGCCAACGGCAGGTCAGTGGTCGAAAACGGGTCATTGATGAAAGAGGACAAAGGAGGCTGACAGGAATTGTGCAGAGCAGCAGACAGGCTACAGTTAGTCAACTGACACTCTAGTACAACACTGGTGCCCAAAGACCCATAAAAAATGCACAACTCATCGTACCTTGACACAAATGTGGTATGGCAGCTGACGTCCTTACAGATTTACACTTCTTCAAGCAAAAAACACGAAGCTGCAGTTGCAGTGTGCTAAGGAACGAGAACACTGGACACTGGAGAAATGCAAAAACATCGCCTGGCCTGATGAATCCCGGTTCCTGCTGTTTCATACAGATGGGAGGACTAGGGAATGGAGAAAACCACGAGTACATGCATCCTTCATGCCGCGTGTCAACATTGCAGGCTGGTGGTGATTGTCCATGACTGGTTCCACGAACATGCCAGTGATGCCAGCTCACTGACGTGGCCTGCCAGTCAGCAGATCTTAAACTCAGCCACAACACCCGTTCTGAGCATGAAAACGCACGCTTGCAATTTTGAGAAAAAGAAGGAATGTATTTATCAATTCAGTGAGAAATTATGAAAAAAATGATTTTAAAAAAAGGTTAAATTATACACACCTTTAAAGGGTTAGTGTTCCCATATGGTTATATCTCTACATTACAGAGCTTTACTGAAGACAGATGGAAGACATGCACATAGAGAAAGTGCTGCCTAGAACATTGAAGGGTTCTTCGGCTGTCCCCATAGGAGAACACTTTAAAGAACCCTTTTTGGTTGGAGATGGAACCGTTTTGGTTGGAGATGGAACCGTTTTGGTTGCAGATAGAACCCTTTTTGGATTCCATATAGAATCCTTTCTACAGAAGGTTCTACATGGAACCCCAAAGGGTTCTACATGGAAGCCAAATTATGGCAGTTGGACCCTTTAATATGTCTGTCTGACTACCTGGGGCGGTTGGCGCAGTAATGGGCTCTGACATCATTTCCCCCTCTCTTTCTTTACAGTTTTCAACACGAGTGAAAAAAGCTGCAACGGAAGATTTGCATAACCAATTGAGCAGATTATGCTAATCCTTACAAATGTAATTTGGTGTAAGAAGAGAACCTTGCTAAAGACAAAGACTGTGTATTAATTTGTAATGATCATTTCTTTCTGTGAGCACAAACAACAAACACGGGCAGTGTGAGAGAGAGGTGGGGAGGGGAGAGGAGGAAGAGAGATAGTGATCTTCCCAATTCTGACGAAGCACTTTGAGTTGTGCATACGAAGCACCACACAGCTCTGATCTGACGAAGCACCACACAGCTCTGATCTGACGAAGCACCACACAGCTCTGATCTGACGAAGCACCACACAGCTCTGAGCTAACAAAGCACCACACAGCTCTGATCTGACGAAGCACCACACAGCTCTGAGCTGACGAAGCACCACACAGCTCTGATCTGACGAAGCACCACACAGCTCTGAGCAGACGAAGCACCACACAGCTCTGAGCTGACGAAGCACCACACAGCTCTGAGCTGACAAAGCACCACAGAGCTGTACATATTATAAACGCCGCCATTAAGAAAATGTAAATATACCTTTTGAATCAGAATCGGAGAGGAACGTTTGCCTAAATCAAACCGATAAGCACCACCTGTAACAGAAGATGGATTATGTCTTTACTCTCTCTCTCTCTCTTCTCTTGCTTCCCCTCTGTTTTCTCTCTCTCTCTCTCTCTGTTCTCTCTCTCTCTCTCTCTCTCTCTCTCTCTCTCTCTCTCTCTCTCTCTCTCTCTCTTCTCTTGCTTCCCCTCTGTTTTCTCTCTCTCTCTCTCTGTTCTCTCTCTCTCTCTCTCTCTTCTCTCTCTCTCTCTCTCTCTCTCTCTCTCTCTCTCTCTCTCTCTCTCTCTCTCTCTCTCTCTCTCTCTCTCTTCTCTTGCTTCCCCTCTCTGTTTTCTCTCTCTCTCTTCTCTTTCTTCCCCTCTCTGTTCTCTCTCTCTCTTCTCTTGCTTCCCCTCTCTGTTCTCTCTCTCTCTCTTCTCTTGCCTCCCCTCTCTGTTCTCTCTCTCTCTCTCTCTCTCTCTCTCTCTCTCTCTCTCTCTCTCTCTCTCTCTCTCTCTCTCTCTCTCTCTCTCACTCTCTCTTCACCTCTCTGTTCTCTCTCTCTCTCCTCTCTTTCTCTCTCTCTCTCTTTCTTCCCCTCTCTGTTCTCT
>NC_060197.1:40408712-40420887 GCF_021184085.1 Oncorhynchus gorbuscha
TGTGTGGGGTACAGGAGATGAGGTAGTCATTAGAAAATCATGTTAAACACTATTTTTGCAACTTATTATGTGACTTGTTAAGTTTACTCCTGAACTTATATAGGCTTGCCATAACAATTTGTTTTGTAAATAAAAAAATTGGTAAAAATGTCTATAAACAAATTTCCACTTTGACATGATGGTGTATTGTGTGTAGGCCAGAGACAAAACATCTCAATGTAATCCATTTCTAATTCAGGCTGTAAAAACAACATGTGGATGTGAATACAATGCTCTCTATCCCTTCATAGGTTTATAAGCTGGCCATACGGCACAGTTTTATTCATCAGCAAAGGGGGGGTGAGTTATTGGTTATGGCTAACATCTGTCCCCAGCATGGTCACCTTCACATGGCCCTCTCTGGGAGCTGTCACTGGTGGTGATGCATTGGGAGGGGAGGAGGAAGAGGAGGAGAGAGAGGAGGAGGTGGAGGAGAGAGAGGAGGAGGAGGGAGAGAGGAGGGGGAGAAGGTGTCTGGAGCGGAGTTACCAGACTGAACCAGGAATAGGCTGGAATCACACGGCTTGAACGATGGGATTTGGAAGTGATGAACAGAAATATAGGAGAGGGGGTGTAGGGGTGGAGGGTGTAAGAGAGAGCAGAGGGAGAGAGTGTGAGGGGAAAGGAAAGAGAGACAATGAGAGGGGAGATGAGTTGTTGAGAGAGAGAGAGAGAGAGAGAGAGAGAGAGAGAGAGAGAGAGAGAGAGAGAGAGAGAGAGAGAGAGAGAGAGAGAGAGAGGAGAAAGAGCTCTCCTTTCATCTCTTCTTCTCTGTTTCTTACTCATATTTTTCTCTTCCGTCTTGTTTTGTCATAGATCTCCATATCATCAATGTGTGAGGGAGGGGTGAATTAGAGAAGGAGGGGGCTCTCCTCTATGTTAATGTGATGCTGTTTCAAGTGGTGCCTCCTGGTCATAACCCAAGGCCATCATTAAGACATAGAGAATCTGTGTTTTCAAAGGCACCAATAAAGCCTAGATTGTATTTAGGGAGGGGTTGGGGCACACACATATTTAAGATACAGAATAGATGCTCTCTAGAACCAAGAAAGGTTCTTTGGCTGTCTCCGTAAGAAAACCCTTTGTAGAACCCTTTTGGTGGCAGGTAGAACCCTTTTTGGTTCTCCGTAGAAACCCTTTCCTCAGCAAACGAAAAGGGTTCTACCTGGAACCAAAAAGTGTTCTCCTATGGCGAAGGTTCGACAGAACCCTTCTGGAACCCTTTGTTTTCAAAGTACTGTATACTCTTAGAAAAAAGACAGCAATGGACGACTGGGTTTTATTTTGAAAAGGGAGAAGGATAAGGTTGTAATGCTGAAAGTTGGTTGTTATAGTGGCTCTGTTTTATGAGTCATTTTAAAAGCATTGTTGCTTGATAAAATCAGTTAAATAAAGCCATTTACATGGCTTTGTTGATCCTACTTAATGTTGTTCTCCACTAGTTTCACCACATAGGTCCCCACCTCGATTTGAAAAATAATCCAGAAACCAATTGAGCACTGGTACACTTTACTGGTGTAGTGACTGGGAGAAATCTGGTTTGCCAGCACACACTCTTCAGATAAACATTGGTGGCAGCTGCTGCCATGGCAACACCATTGTGGTTTTTCCCCCTCCCTCCCACCCTGCTCCTCACTCTCCTGCCCCCCTTCCTCTCTCTCGACTCTACCACGCCCCCGTCCCTGGCTGGTCGCTACAGAAAACCGAGGGAGGTTGGGTAGAGAGGGCTCTGCTGGTTGAGAAGAGCTGAAGAGTGCCACTTCAGTGGTTTTCACTGGAGGAAAAAAGAGACAGAAAGAAAAAGAGGAAAAGAAAGTGAGTGAGTGTGGTTGGATTGGTGGAAGAGGATGAGCGAGGACTCTCAGTCCCACTACCGGATGGAGGCTGGGGATAGGCTCAACGGGCTTGGCCAGAGGAGGAAGAGACCCAAAAAGGTAAAATTAAGATGGACAACATGAGCTGGCTGACACACCTCTGACCTGGTTAGCCTGTTAGTATTAGTGGTGGATTAGCCCTGGAGCTCCAGAGGCTGAAGGGTCCAGGGGGAGTTTGAGGTCTGTGAAGCTGGCTCTGGAACTCTGTTTGAGGGCAGCAGCAACTGCTTGCAGCTCCTGTCCCTGTGGCTGGGTAGTTGGCTGGTGGAAGCTCAGCGCTACTTGGATGCTGGTGTGGAGCGCTCACCGCTCTGAGGAGGCTGCAGGTGTAGTTAGGAGTGTGTGAGTGTTTGTGTGTTGGGGCTTAGTTGTTTTGGATATTGGAAAAGCATCATTGGTGGGCTTGATTTGTGATGATGGGTGTGTGGATGATCTTTACAGAATAAAAGCTGTTGGAGAAGTGCTGGTAAGGGTTTTCTCTTCATTTTCTGTCGCTCTCTCGCTCTCTCGCTCTCTCTCTCTCTCACTCTCCCTCTCTCTCTCTCTTTCGCTCTCTTTCTCTCTAGTGTGTTTTTGTTGCTGTGCACACCTTTGTTAGGGTGGAGGCTACTGTCACAAACTGACAAGGGTGGGTCCCTGGTCTTTGTGTGTGTGTACAGTAAGTGCAAGTGTGTGTGTTTGACTGAGATCATCTAGATATTATTTTGCTTCCATAAGAACCTGCTTCCAAGTGTTCCTCTTTTAAAATAATGATACACACATAAATTATAATATAATAATACATATACTTATAATAATAATATGATATAATAAATAATAAAATATAATAATACATATAATAATAATATAATAATAATAGAATAATAAAATATAATAATACATATAATAACACATATAATAATAATAGAATAATAAAATATAATAATACATATAATAATACATATAATAATAATATAATAATACATATAATATAATAATAATATGATATAATAAATAATAAAATATAATAATACATATAATAATACATATAATAATAATATAATAATACATATAATAATACATATAATACATATAATAATAATATAATAATACATATAATAATACATATAATAATATATACACATACATATAATAATACATATAATAATAATATAATAATAATATGATATAATAAATAATAAAATATAATAATACATATAATAATACATATAATAATAATATGATATAATAAATGTAATAAAATATAATAATACATATAATAATAATATAATAATACATAGAATAATACATATAATAATAATATAATAATACATAGAATAATACATATAATAATAATATAATAATAATATGATATAATAAAATAATAAAATATAATAATACATATAATAATACATATAATAATAATATGATATAATAAATAATAAAATATAATAATACATATAATAATAATAGAATAATACATATAAATAATACATATAATAATACATAGAATAATACATATAATAATACATATAATAATACATATAATAATACATATAATAATACATATAATAATACATATAATAATACATATAATAATAATATAATAATACATATAATAATAATATAATAATACATATAATAATAATAGAATAATAAAATATAATAAAAAAATACATATAATAATACATATAATAATACATATAATAATAATAGAATAATAATAGAATAATAATAGAATAATACATATAATAATAATAGAATAATAATATAATAAATACATATAATAATAATAGAATAATACATATAATAATAATAGAATAATAATAGAATAATACATATAATAATAATAGAATAATACATATAATAATAGAATAATAATAGAATAATACATATAATAATAATAGAATAATACATATAATAATAATAGAATAATACATATAATAATACATATAATAATACATATAATAATAATATAATAATAATAAATAATACATATAATAATAATATAATAATACATAGAATAATAATATAATAATAATATATTAATACATATAATAATACATATAATAATAATAGAATAAATAATACATATAATAATAATAGAATAATACATATAATAATAATATGATATAATAAATAATAAAATATAATATATAATAATAGAATAATAAAATATAATAATACATATAATAATACATATAATAATACATATAATAATACATATAATAATAATAGAATAATACATATAATAATAATATAATAATACATATAATAATAATAATAATAATAATAGAATAATACATATAATAATACATATAATAATAATAGAATAATAAATATAATATAATAATACATATAATAATACATATAATAATACATATATAATAAATAATAAAATATAATAATACATATAATAATAATATAATAATACATATAATAATACATATAATAATACATATAATAATAATAGAATAATACATATAATAATAATAGAATAATAATAGAATAATAAATAAAATAAATAATACATATAATAATAATAGAATAATAAAATATAATAATACATATAATAATACATATAATAATAATAGAATAATACATATAATAATACATATAATAATAATATAATAATGTATAATAATAATAGATAATAGAATAATAATAGAATATAATAATACATATAATAATAATAGAATAATAATATAATAATACATATAATAATAATAGAATAATACATATAATAATAATAGAATAATAAAATATAATATATAATAATATAATAATACATATAATAATACATATAATAATACATAGAATAATAAAATATAATAATACATATAATAATACATATAATATACATATAATAATACATATAATAATACATATAATAATACATATAATAATACATACATATAATAATACATATAATAATAATAGAATAATACATATAATAATAATATAATAATACATATAATAATAATAGAATAATAAAATAGAATAATACATATAATAATACATATAATAATACATATAATAATAATAGAATAATACATATAATAATACATATAATAATAATAGAGATATAATATAATAATAGAATAATAATAGAATAATACATATAATAATAGAATAATATAATAATACATATAATAATAATAGAATAATACATATAATAATAATAGAATAATAATATAATAATACATATAATAAATACATATAATAATAATAGAATAATACATAGAATATAATAAATAATAGAATAATACATATAATAATAATAGAATAATAATAGAATAATACATATAATAATAATAGAATAATACATATAATAATAATAGAATAATAAAATATAATAATACATATAATAATACATATAATAATACATATAATAATACATATAATAATAATAGAATAATACATATAATAATAATATAATAATACATATAGAATAATACATATAATAATAATATAATAATACATATAATAATACATATAATAATAATAGAATAATACATATAATACTACATATAATAATAATAGAATAATACATATAATAATAATAGAATAATAATAGAATAATACATATAATAATAATAGAATAATACATATAATAATAATAGAATAATAAAATATAATAAAATATAATAATACATATAATAATACATATAATAATACATATAATAATAGAATAATACATATAATAATAATATAATAATACATAGAATAATACATATAATAATATAATAATACATAGAATAATACATATAATAATAATATAATAATAATATGATATAATAAATAAATAAAATATAATAATACATATAATAATACATATAATAATAATATGATATAATAAATAATAAAATATAATAATACATATAATAATAATAGAATAATACATATAATAATACATAGAATAATACATATAATAATACATATAATAATACATATAATAATAATATAATAATAATATGATATAATAAATAATAAAATATAATAAATACATATAATAATAATAGAATAATAAAATATAATAATACATATAATAATACATATAATAATAATAGAATAATAAAATATAATAATACATATAATAATATAATAATATATAATAATAATAGAATAATACATATAATAATACATATAATAATACATATAATAATAATAGAATAATACATATAATAATACATATAATAATAATAGAATAATACATATAATAATAATAGAATAATAATAGAATAATACATATAATAATAATAGAATAATAATAGAATAATACATATAATAATAATAGAATAAACATACATATAATAATAATAGAATAATAAAATATAATAATACATATAATATTACATATAATAATACATAATATACATATAATAATACATATAATAATACATATAATAATACATATAATAATACATATAACAATAATAGAATAATACATATAATAATAATAGAATAATAATAGAATAATACATATAATAATACATATAATAATAATAGAATAATACATATAATAATAATAGAATAATACATATAATAATAATAGAATAATAATAGAATAATACATATAATAATACATATAATAATAATAGAATAATAATAGAATAATACATATAATAATACATATAATAATAATATAATAATACATATAATAATACATATAATAATACATATAATAATACATATAATAATAATAGAATAATACATATAATAATAATAGAATAATACATAGAATAATAATAGAATAATACATATAATAATACATATAATAATAATAGAATAATACATATAATAATAATAGAATAATACATATAATAATAATATGATATAATAAATAATAAAATATAATAATACATATAATAATAATAGAATAATACATATAATAATACATATAATAATACATATAATAATAATATAATAATACATATAATAATAATATAATAATAATAGAATAATACATATAATAATACATATAATAATAATAGAATAATACATATAATAATACATATAATAATACATATAATAATACATATAATAATACATATAATAATACATATAATAATACATATAATAATACATATAATAATAATAGAATAATACATATAATAATAATGGAATAATAATAAATAATACATATAATAATACATATAATAATAATGTTTTAATATAATAATACATATAATAATACATATAATAATAATAATTGTAATACATATAATAATACATATAATAATAATAAATAATACATATAATAATAATAGAATAATAATAGAATAATACATATAATAATACATATAATAATAGAATAATACATATAATAATACATATAAATAATACATATAATAATAATGAATAATACATATAATAATACATATAATAATAATGGAATAATATACATATAATAATATTAAAAATAATAGAATAATACATATAATAATAGAATAATAATAGTTTTACATATAATAATAATAGAATAATACATATAATAATAATAAATAATAAAATATAATAATACAAAAATACATATAATAATACATATAATAATACATAGAATAATACATAGATAATACATATTAAAATACATATAATAATACATATAATAATACATATAATAATACATATAATAATACATATAATAATAATATAATAATACATATAATAATAATATAATAATACATATAATAATAATAGAATAATAAAATATAATAATACATATAATAATACATATAATAATAATATGATATAATAAATAATAAAATATAATAATACATATAATAATACATATAATAATACATATAATAATAATATGATATAATAAATAATAAAATATAATAATACATATAATAATACATATAATAATAATATAATAATACATATAATAATAATAGAATAATACATATAATAATACATATAATAATACATATAATAATAATAGAATAATACATATAATAATAATATAATAATACATAGAATAATAATAGAATAATACATATAATAATACATATAATAATAATAGAATAATACATATAATAATAATAGAATAATACATATAATAATAATATGATATAATAAATAATAAAATATAATAATAATATAATAATAATAGAATAATACATGTAATAATGTTATAATAATACATATAAATAATATAATCTCTACATATTTACTTAATATAATAATGGATATGTAATACATATAATAATACATATAATAATAATAGAATAATACATATAATAATGCATATAATAATACATATAATAAATACATATAATATGTAAATAATAATAATATAATAATACATATAATAATACATATAATAATACATATAATAATAATAGAATAATACATATAATAATAATGTCATAATAATAAATAATACATATAATAATACATATAATAATAATAGTCATATTTGCATATAATAATACATATAATAATACATATAATAATAAAGAATAAATATAATTACATATAATAATAAATAGAATAATACATATAATAATAATAAATAATAATGTTTTAAAATAAATAATAGAATAATAATAGAATAATACATATAATAATAATAGAATAATACATATAATAATAATAGAATAATAAAATATAATAATACATATAATAATACATATAATAATACATATAATAATACATAGAATAATACATAGAATAATACATATAATAATACATATAATAATACATATAATAATACATATAATAATACATATAATAATACATATAATAATAATATAATAATACATATAATAATAATATAATAATACATATAATAATAATAGAATAATAAAATATAATAATACATATAATAATACATATAATAATACATATAATAATAATAGAATAATACATATAATAATACATATAATAATACATATAATAATAATAGAATAATACATATAATAATACATATAATAATAATAGAATAATACATATAATAATAATAGAATAATAATAGAATAATACATATAATAATAATAGAATAATAATAGAATAATACATATAATAATAATAGAATAATACATATAATAATAATAGAATAATAATAGAATAATACATATAATAATAAAAATAATACATAAATAATAATAGAATAATAAAATATAATAATACATATAATAAATACAATAAATAAATAAATATAATAATACATATAATAATAATAGAATAATACATATAATTTATAATAAATAATACATAGAATAATACATATAATAATAATATAATAATACATATAATAAATGTTTTAATAATAATAGAATAATAAATAATACTACATATAATAATAATAGAATAATACATATAATAATAATAGAATAATAATAGAATAATACATAAATAATAATAGAATAATACATATAATAATAATAGAATAATAAAATATAATAATACATATAATAATACATATAATAATACATATAATAATACATATAATAATAATAGAATAATACATATAATAATAATAAATAATACATAGAATAATACATATAATAATAATATAATAATACATAGAATAATACATATAATAATAATATATAATATATAATAAATAATAAAATATAATAATACATATAATAATACATATAATAATAATATGATATAATAAATAATAAAATATAATAATACATATAATAATAATAGAATAATACATATAATAATACATAGAATAATACATATAATAATACATATAATAATACATATAATAATAATATAATAATAATATGATATAATAAATAATAAAATATAATAATACATATAATAATAATAGAATAATAAAATATAATAATACATATAATAATACATATAATAATAATAGAATAATAAAATATAATAATACATATAATAATACATATAATAATAATATAATAATAGAATAATACATATAATAATACATATAATAATACATATAATAATAATAGAATAATACATATAATAATACATATAATAATAATAGAATAATACATATAATAATAATAGAATAATAATAGAATAATACATATAATAATAATAGAATAATAATAGAATAATACATATAATAATAATAGAATAATACATATAATAATAATAGAATAATAAAATATAATAATACATATAATAATACATATAATAATACATATAATAATACATATAATAATACATATAATAATACATATAATAATACATATAATAATAATACATATAATAATAATAGAATAATACATATAATAATACATATAATAATAATAGAATAATACATATAATAATAATATAATAATAATATAATAATAATAGAATAATACATATAATAATAATAATAATAATAGAATAATACATATAATAATAATATAGAATAATACATAGAATAATACATATAATAATACATATAATAATAATAGAATAATAAAATATAATAATACATATAATAATACATATAATAATAATATAATAATACATATAATAATAATATAATAATACATATAATAATACATATAATAATACATATAATAATAATAGAATAATACATATAATAATAATATAATAATACATAGAATAATAATAGAATAATAATATATAATAAATAATACATATAATAATAATAGAATAATAATATATAATAATAATAGAATAATATATATAATAATAATATAATAATACATAATAAATATAATAATACATATAATAATAATAGATATAATAAATATAATAATACATATAATAATACATATAATAATACATATAATAATACATATAATAATAATATAATAAATAATAAAATAATAATATAATAATACATATAATAATAATATAATAATACATATAATAATAATACATATAATAAATACATATAATAATACATATAATAATAATAGAATAATACATATAATAATAATATAATAATACATAGAATAATAATAGAATAATACATATAATAATACATATAATAATAATAGAATAATACATATAATAATAATAGAATAATACATAAATAATAATATGATATAATAAATAATAAAATATAATAATACATATAATAATAATAGAATAATACATATAATAATACATATAATAATACACATATAATAATAATATAATAATACATATAATAATAATATAATAATAATAGAATAATACATATAATAATACATATAATAATAATAGAATAATACATATAATAATACATATAATAATAATAGAATAATATATAATAATACATAGAATAATACAGAATAATACATATAATAATACATATAATAATAATAGAATAATACATATAATAATAATAGAATAATACATATAATAATAATATGATATAATAAATAATAAAATATAATAATACATATAATAATAATAGAATAATACATATAATAATAATATAATAATACATATAATAATAATATAATAATACATATAATAATAATATAATAATAATAGAATAATACATATAATAATAATAGAATAATACATATAATAATACATATAATAATACATATAATAATACATATAATAATAATAGAATAATACATATAATAATACATATAATAATAATAGAATAATACATATAATAATAATATAATAATACATATAATAATAATATAGAATAATACATATAATAATACATATAATAATACATATAATAATAATATAATAATACATATACATATAATAATAATAGAATAATACATATAATAATACATATAATAATAATGGGAATAAATACATATAATACATATAATAATACATATAATAATACATATAATAATAATAGAATAATACATATAATAATACATATAATAATAATAGAGATAATACATATAATAATACATATAATAATAATATAATAATACATATAATAATACATATAATAATAATATAATAATACATATAATAATACATATAATAATATATAATACATATAATAATACATATAATAATGCATATAATAAATACATATAATAATATAGAATAATACATATAATAATAATGGGAATAAAATACATATAATAATACATATAATAATAATAGAATACATATAATAATACATATAATAATACATATAATAATACATATAATAATACATATAATAATACATATAATAATACATATAATAATACATATAATAATAATAGAATAATACATATAATAATACATATAATAATACATATAATACATAGAATAATACATATAATAATACATATAATAATAATATAATAATAATATAATAATACATATAATAATACATATAATAATACATATAATAATAATATAATAATACTATAATATAC
>NC_060197.1:40420987-40425864 GCF_021184085.1 Oncorhynchus gorbuscha
TATTTTTGTTATTTTGGTCTTAGTGTTCTGAGTTATAATAAATATGAACATGGACACTTAACACGCTGCATATTGGTTCGATCCTTCCTACTCCTCCTCGGACGAAGAGCACAGCCGTTACAGCTATTAGGTAATGATGACGAGGCCTCTAACTAGCCAAAGTGAATTCATACCCACACACTTACGATTCACATCGCTGTCTCCACTGTCATTAAAAGCAACCTCAGACATGTCACAGTGTCCGTCTCCCTCCCTCCCTCCCCATGGGTGATGGTGATATTTCTCGGTGGGTATCTCCTCCTGTCCATCTCCCAGTTCTTTCCAGTAATGGTTCAAGATGTGATGCTCAGAACAGCTCTCAACTGAAATGGTGACACGTGGTTACATAATTTGTCTTGTTTATTTGTTATTGACAGTTTATAGAGCACATGGCTACTCAGTAGTGTGAAAGGGGATTGACAACGTTTTAGACCAATGGGGGAGAGCGTCAATCCAACCAATCACAACACGTTCCAGTCCTTATACTGTATATGGCAAACCGCGTTCCTGAAAGTTCCATATTAGCAGAGAACATTCTGACAGCCCTCACTGATGGAATGTTTCTGATTGGACAGCATGTTGAGGAAATGGAATGAGACATGCCAAACCACCCACATTCCTCCCAACACCAATCACAGTTGTTCTATTTACAGCCACCTCGGTTCTGCTTGAGTGACAGGAGTTAGAATTCATTTCTCTCACCAATGTGTCCTCAAAAGACCACCGGCCTGTCACTAACAAAATAAACTCTCCAATGCACAGACCTAAACAGCAGCTACTGTGACTGGTTGCATTGTGACTGGTTGACTGGTTGTATTGTGACTGGTTGTATTGTGACAGGTTGCATTGTGACTGGTTGCATTGTGACTGGTTGTATTGTGACTGGTTGATTGGTTGTATTGTGACTGGTTGTATTTTGACTGGTTGTATTGTGACTGGTTGACTGGTTGTATTGTGACTGGTTGTACTGTGACTGGTTGTATTGTGACTGGTTGACTGGTTGTATTGTGACTGGTTGTATTGTGACTGGTTGTACTGTGACTGGTTGACTGGTTGTATTGTGACTGGTTGACTGGTTGTATTGTGACTGGTTGACTGGTTGTATTGTGACTGGTTGTATTGTGACTGGTTGTACTGTGACTGGTTGTATTGTGACTGGTTGACTGGTTGTATTGTGACTGGTTGTATTGTGACAGGTTGCATTGTGACTGGTTGCATTGTGACTGGTTGTATTGTGACTGGTTGATTGGTTGTATTTTGACTGGTTGTATTGTGACTGGTTGTATTTTGACTGGTTGTATTGTGACTGGTTGACTGGTTGTATTGTGACTGGTTGTACTGTGACTGGTTTGTTGTGACTGGTTGACTGGTTGTATTGTGACTGGTTGTACTGTGACTGGTTGACTGGTTGTATTGTGACTGGTTGACTGGTTGTATTGTGACTGGTTGTATTTTGACTGGTTGTATTGTGACTGGTTGACTGGTTGTATTGTGACTGGTTGTATTGTGACTGGTTGTACTGTGACTGGTTGACTGGTTGTATTCTTGACTGGTTGACTGGTTGTATTGTGACTGGTTGACTGGTTGTATTGTGACTGGTTGTATTGTGACTGGTTATTACTGTGACTGGTTGTATTGTGACTGACTGTTTATTGTGACTGGTTGTATTGTGACAGGTTGCATTGTGACTGGTTGCATTGTGACTGGTTGTATTGTGACTGGTTGATTGGTTGTATTGTGACTGGTTGTATTGTGACTGGTTGTATTTTGACTGGTTGTATTGTGACTGGTTGACTGGTTGTATTGTGACTGGTTGTACTGTGACTGGTTGTATTGTGACTGGTTGACTGGTTGTATTGTGACTGGTTGTATTGTGACTGGTTGTACTGTGACTGGTTGACTGGTTGTATTGTGACTGGTTGACTGGTTGTATTGTGACTGGTTGACTGGTTGTATTGTGACTGGTTGTATTGTGACTGGTTGTACTGTGACTGGTTGTATTGTGACTGGTTGACTGGTTGTATTGTGCCTGGTTGTATTGTGACAGGTTGCATTGTGACTGGTTGCATTGTGACTGGTTGTATTGTGACTGGTTGATTGGTTGTATTGTGACTGGTTGTATTTTGACTGGTTGTATTGTGACTGGTTGACTGGTTGTATTGTGACTGGTTGTACTGTGACTGGTTGTATTGTGACTGGTTGACTGGTTGTATTGTGACTGGTTGTATTGTGACTGGTTGCATGCTGTGAGCTGGTTTGACTGGTTGTATTGTGACTGGTTGACTGGTTGTATTGTGACTGGTTGACTGGTTGTATTGTGACTGGTTGTATTGTGACTGGTTGTACTGTGACTGGTTGTATTGTGACTGGTTGACTGGTTGTATTGTGACTGGTTGACTGGTTGTATTGTGACTGGTTGACTGGTTGTATTGTGACTGGTTGACTGGTTGTATTGTGACTGGTTGTATTGTGACTGGTTGCACCCATGCTGTTCAGTGAATGAAGTACATTGTGTAAGTAACCTCAGTTCATTATGTACAGTGTAACAGTCCGTCAGTGAACAGCTGAGCTCAATCCTGACAGTATGGTCAGTGGCTATGGCCTTCACACTGACAAAGACTGGACCTGCGGAGTGGCTTTCATTCTGGTCCTCCCGTGCCTTTAGAACAGCTTAACTTGTGTCACCTCGCCAATGAATAACCTTTATGGGCCTACAGGGAATAGGCCACAGCTCATCTGAAGCTATGGGTTGCTAGAAAGGTCTAGAGGGGACAGAGGGCTAGAATAGGATCTAATCTATTCTATTATGCTATTTATTGTCTGTTCTATTTCATTCCATTCCAACAGATTCTACCTTATTTTATTCTATTCCACTTAAATACATCCCCGGGTATACTCTCTCTTCCTCTGTGTGAAGTGCTGTTGTTGCTTTCATGTGAATCTTTAGAAGAATGGCTGCTCTCTTGTATAATAAGGTATTATATCTGTATAGTCAGAGATGTGAGCTGGTGTTTTCCACAGGCCATGAGCCTGTCAGAGGAGGGACAACAAACACTCTGCAGTACAGAGTGGAGCGGTGCTGCTTTGTGTTGAGGTCACTGTGAGCCTGTGGGTCCTGGCCAACCTCTCTCCTGTGTAACAGGGTGGAAAGGATGACAGATGTGTCTTTGTTGAGAATGTTAATTGTCTTCTCTGTCAAGGTGTTTGTGCGTGTAAATCACATCTCTCTCTCTCTCTCTCTCTCTCTCTCTCTTTCTCTCTCTCATTGGTCTAAATGAGTGTCTCTTGTCTCTTCATGGCCCACTCTGCTCCTCCTTGACATTGTTAAGGGTGACCCATACTCTGACTCTCCACCCCTGGGGTCTGACTAGCAGTGTTACACCCACCATGTCCACCATTCCTGGGCTTTACATCTGACTGTCTACTCAGTCTGGGCTGAGCCTCTCTAGGGCTGGTCTGACTTTATCCACAGAACTCATTTTGCCTCATGCTTCCTCATCCTGTCTCTCTTCTCACTCTCTCTCTGTCTTTCTTCCTCACTTCTCTCCTCACTCTCTTTCTGTCTTTACTTCCTCACTCTCTTTCTCACTCTTTTTCTGTCTTTCTTCCTCACTTCTTTCTGTCTTTCTTTCCTCCTACTCTCTTTCTGTCTTTCTTTCCTCACTCTCTTTCTGTCTTTCTTCTTCTCTCTCTCTTTCTGTCTTTCTTCCTCCCACTCTCTTTCTGTCTTTCTTCCTCACTCTCTGTTCTGTCTTTCTTCCACTCACTCTCTTTCTGTCTTTCTTCCTCACTCTCTTACTCCTCTCTTTTTGTCTTTCTCCCTCACTCTTCTGTCTTTCTTTTCCTCCACTCCTTCCTCACTCTCTGTCTTTCCACTCCTTACTCTCTTTCTGTCTTTCTTCTTCACTCTCTTTCTGTCTTTCTTCCTCACCTCTTCTGTCTTTCTTCCTCTCTCTTCTGTCTTTCCTCACTCTCTTCCTCACTCTCTCTCTTCTGTCTTTCTCTTCTCACTCTCTTCCTCACTCTCTTTTGTCTTTTCTTCCTCACTCTCTTTCTGTCTTTCTTCCTCACTCTCTTTCTGTCTTTCTTCTCACTCTCTTCTGTCTTCCCTCACTCTCTTCCTCATCTTGTCTTTCTCCACTCCTCTTTCTGTCTTTCTTCCTCACTCTCTTTCTGTCTTTCTTCCTCACTCTCTTTCTGTCTTTCTTCCTCACTCTCTTCCTCACTCTCTTTCTGTCTTTCTTCCTCACTCTCTTCCTCACTCTCTTTTTGTCTTTCTTCCTCACTCTCTTTCTGTCTTTCTTCCTCACTCTCTTTCTGTCTTTCTTCCTCACTCTCTTTCTGTCTTTCTTCCTCACTCTCTTTCTGTCTTTCTTCCTCACTCTCTTTCTGTCTTTCTTCCTCACTCTCTTTCTGTCTTTCTTCCTCACTCTCTTTCTGTCTTTCTTCCTCACTCTCTTTCTGTCTTTCTTCCTCACTCTCTTTCTGTCTTTCTTCCTCACTCTCTTTCTGTCTTTCTTCCTCACTCTCTTCCTCACTCTCTTTTTGTCTTTCTTCCTCACTCTCTTTCTGTCTTTCTTCCTCACTCTCTTTCTGTCTTTCTTCCTCACTCTCTTTCTGTCTTTCTTCCTCACTCTCTTTCTGTCTTTCTTCCTCACTCTCTTTCTGTCTTTCTCTCCTCTCTTCTGTCTTTCTCCTCGTCTCTTCTTCCTCTACTCTCTTTCTGTCTTTCTTCCTCACTCTCGTTCTGTCTTTCTTCCTCACTCTCTTTCTGTCTTTCTTCCTCACTCTCTCCCTGTCTTTCTTCTCCGCTCTGTCTTTCCTCCTCACGTCTCTTC